>NC_090924.1:676125343-676471343 GCF_040938575.1 Ambystoma mexicanum | reverse complement strand
AGTGTGACGTCCCATGTACCCATGATCCCTCACGCGTCTAGGACCCTCAGATTGTGTTTTCTTCTGACATGAGGTAGCATGAGGAGTAGCGCGAGTACAGATAGTCCAAGCAGATAGAAGGTAGAAAGGTAAGACTACAAGCATCCATGCGCCTTCTCTCAGAGGGGAGGAAGGGAGGGTCGCATGTGAATCCAAGCAGATACAAGCAGCAGAAATACGATTACGGTGAGTAATGTATTCTTCTGAGGCTTGTGGAATCTGCTTAGATCACATGCTGTGCATAGATTAGCGAGCAGTACCTGAAGGAGGTGGGATGTGAGAAGGCTCATGAGCAAATAAATGTCTTAGAACCGCTTGTGTATCTGTCTTGGAATGAGTGTCAAAGCAGTAGTGCTGAGTAAAAGTGTGAATAGAGCTCCAAGTAGCGGCTTTGCAAATGGAGTCAAGGGGTACATTTGCAATAAAAGCCAGGGTGGCCCCAATGCCTCTTGTGGAGTGGGCCCTAGGCGTGAAAGGCAGAGTCTTTTCAGAAAGTGAGTAACACAGTTGGATACAGTTAACAATCCACTTAGAGATGGCACCTTTAGAGACGCGATCCCCCTCTCTGCCTGTGGCTACGGAGTCAAACAGCTGATCTGTTTTCCTTAGCGGTCTGGTCTTGGTTACATAGTAGAGGACCGCCCTACGCACATCTAGTGTGTGTAGTTTCACCTCAGCCGAGCTTTTGGGGACTTGGAAGAAAGCCGGAAGCTCGATGGACTGGTTTACATGGAATTTTGAAATGAACTTAGGTGAGAACCTAGGGTGTGTATGTAAAACCAGTTTATCTTTATGGACAGTAAAGAAGGGATCTTGCACTGACAGAGCCTGAATTTCACTGACCCTTCTTATAGAGGTAATAGCTACTAAGAAGACCGTTTTAGAAGTCAGGTGTTTGAGACTGCTCTTATGCATGGGCTCGAATGGGGGGCCCATGAGCTTAGATAGCACTACATTAAGGTCCCATCCTGGAGGTGGGTTAGAAATAGGAGGGTGAAGTCTCTTTACTCCTTCCATGAAGGCCTTAACTACTGGTACTTTCCACCACAACACCTTGTTATGGGAAGTGGTGTATGCTGACAGGGCTGCCAGGTGTACCTTCAGTGAGTTAAAAACCAGTCCGGCATCCAGCAGGTGTAGCATGTAAGTAACAGTGGAAGGAGTGCAATCAACTGGGTTGACCTGCTTACTCTGGCACCAGATTACGAATCTCTTCCATTTGTCAAAGTAGCAGTGCCTCGTGTTGGGCTTCCTAGCCTCTTTTAGGATGTCCATACACCTCTGTGGTAAATTGAGATGTCCAAACTCTAGGACCTCAGGAGCCATTCTGCCAGGTTCATTGAGTTGGGTTGAGGGTGCACTGTTTGACCTTGGTGCTGGGACAATAGGCTGTACCAGCTCGGAAGTCTGATGGGTTCGCACACCGCCAGTCTGCGTAAGTGTGGGAACCATGGTTGTCTCGCCCACATGGGAGCAACTAGGACGAGCGTCATAGATTCTCTGTTCATCTTGTTGACCACATTCCTGATTAGAGGAGTTGGTGGAAAAGCGTACGCAAACATCCCTGACCAGTTCATCCACAGGGCGTTCCCCTGGGAGTCTGGTTGGGGGAACCTGGATGCAAATCCTGGGCATTGTCCGTTTTCGCTTGTGGCAAAATAGGTCTATAGTGGGGAAACCCCACAGAGAAGATATCTTCTACGACTTCTCTGTGTAGACACCACTCGTGTTCCTCTGGGAGGGGGTCTCTGCTCAGAGCATCCGCTAGGGAATTGAGATCCCCTGGAACATGTTGCGATGACAGGAAGATGTTCCGTCTGAGTGCCCATATCCAGATTTTCTGGGCAAGCTTGGACAGGGCGAGCAAGTCCCTCCTTGTTTGTTCAGGTAGAACATGGCTGTAGTGCTGTCCGTCCGGATTTCCACTGACAGGTTTAAAAGGTAGGGTTCGAAAGCTTGAAGCGCTCTGAATACTGCCAGAAGCTCTAGCAGGTTGATGTGATTCTTGGCCACTGCGTGAGACCAGAGACCCTGAGCTGTGTGGTGGAGATGGTGAGCTCCCCACCCCGTCAGGCATGCATCGGTTGTGACTACCGCCTGTATCTCGGGATCGTAAAAGAGTTTCCCCTTGGACAGATTCTCTCTTGTCCACCAGTGAAGGCTTTGTGCCAGTGTTGATCCTCCCACTGACCACTTGCCTGAGACCACTGTTTCACCAACCATTCCTGCATGGGACGCATGCGCAGGCGCGCGTGGGGGACCAGGTAAATACATGACGCCATCATGCCCAGCAAACGCATTGCTTTGCGTACTATTATCTGGCGACCGGACTGGTATTGCGGAATTTGCAGCAGTATATTCCAAATTCTTTCCTCTGAAGGAAAGGACAACCCCTCTTGAGCGTCTAGGATAGCTCCTAAGAATTGTTTGGATGTGCTTGGCACTAGACTTGACTTTCTCGTTTGAGAAGCCCAATTCGAAGAGGTCGATAGTCCTTTGAATGTTTGTTCTGCAAATTACTGGGGTTTCCCCCGTGATGAGCCAGTCGTCCAGGTAAGGGTACACCGGGATTGCCTCCCTGCGTAGGTGTGCTGCCGCCATCGCCAGTACCTTGGTGAATACCCTTGGGGCCGAAGCTATCCCGAAGGGCAGTACCTTGAACTGGTAGTGCCGACTGTCCACCTTGAAGCGCAAGTATCTTCTGTGCGCTGGGAACATGGAAATATGAAAATAGGCATCTTTCATGTCCAATGTTGCCATGTAATCCCCCTTTTTTAGGAGGGGGATTACCTCTTGGAGAGTTGTCATGCAAAACTTTTGGGGCTTGACATACTTGTTGGCAGGCCGTAAGTCCAATACTGGGCACAGTGTCAAATCTTTTTTTGGCACAAGGAAGTAAGTTGAATAAATACCCTTGTTTACCTGGTGTCCTGGGACGAGTTCTATCGCGTCCTTTGCTAGCAGATTGGCAATCTCTTCTAGGAGGATCTTCTGGTGTTCCAAAGAATGTTTTGTCGTGGAGGATGGTCTCGGGGACGCTGTAGTAGTTCTGTACAGTACCCCACGGATACTATTGACAGCACCCATCTGTCTGCTATGATCCCTTCCCAAGCCTGGGGGGGAAGTTGGAAATGCGTCCCCCTACTGGGGTTGGGTGAGAAGGGACCCTGAACGGAGCGTCACTGTTTCGGTGGAGGCGTGCCGCCTCCTTTATTGGGGCTGCCTCTACCTCTACCACGTCCTCTCTTATTACCCCTGCCGTAACCCTGGGTAGACTGCTGGTTATTATTGTTCCACTGTGTACCCTGCCCCTGGGAATAGTTAGAACCTCTCTGGGAATTTTGGCCGCGTGGGCGACGAAAATTGCCATTCCCTCTCTGATTAGGGGGTTTAGTGGTTAGCTGGCCTAGGGATTTGAGTGTTTCATACTCGTCCTTAGCATTCTTTAGTGCGTCCTTGACTGCCTTACCAAACAAAAGATCCGGCTGCACCGGTTTGTCCAATAATGACGCTTGTGTTTCAGCCTTGAAACCAGACTGGCATAGCCAAGCGTGTCTCTTAATAACAGTTCCTTCTGCTATTAATCTGCCGGCGTTATCCGCTGCATCAAAGGTTGCCTTTAAAATGCAACCGACATGGCTGTTCCCTCCGCTGAAACTCGTGCCAATTGGCTCTTTAAGGGTTCTGGTGCGCAGTCTGAGTGCCGCGACCTCTTCCCACTGATGGCAGTTGTAGCTGGCCAACAGGGTGGTGGAGTTGGCAATCCTTGCCTGGTAGGCGGAAGTGGAGGCCACTTTCCTGCCTAACCCGTACAGTGTTTTGCTCTCCTTGTCGGGAGGAGCCTTGGACGATGATAAGGGTGTTCCAGCCCTCTTACGGGTGTTAGTAACAACCAGGGAGTCCGGCTTCAGATGCCCCTTATATATAGTGGGTCCGATTGGGCCGCCTTGAAAAGTTTTTCAATTCTAGAGTTCACTGCTCTGGTGAGGTTAGGATTGAGGAGTGACGGGTCTATTCTTTGAATAGATTTTAGGATAGGGATGGCCTGAGCAACAGGCCTCCTCTCCCCCACTAACTCTTCTGCGAAGTCTCTTTCCTCCTGGGCACCCTGGGTGTCGATGTGGAAATGTTCGGCTGCTCGAGACAGCACTTCAATTCAGGAGCGGCTGGTTGTCGACAGGGGAGTCGGTAACCGGGGCCTCTCTTTCTACTGGGGAGTCGACCCTGTAGGGGTCTTCCTCCTCCTCAATCTTGATCCTCATCATCCCCATAGTAGCCTGTCCCAGTTTGTTCCTCCACCATGCCCAAATCTGGATCCTCAACAAAGGATGTCTCTCCCTGGTAATGAGAGTAGGGCTGGACGTAGACAGGGTCTGAGGACCCTGTTGGTGTCTCAAAGTGGGACCTTGTACTTGGAGGTATAGGATCCTTAGAGCCAGAGGGTGCTGACCCGTCAGGAATTCAAGCAAGAAAGTGCTCTGGGTTTTTTGCATAAAAATCTGCCAAAGATGACATTCATGACGTTACCCTATCTATGTCAACACTGGTCCATTCTCTGGAACTGGGAATGACCTTTTCTGGGAGCTTTTCAAATTTATCCTGACTAGACTTGGTAGCCTGTGCAGGGGTTTTGGTGTTATTAGAAGACCTGGACTTGTCTTTCTGTTTTTTGAGGAGTGGAGTGTTCTACAGGCTTGGAAGTGGGTAGAGGCTGCTTCCTTTGCCGTTTCCCTCCCTCCCCGTGACTGGAGGAGTGTTTCCCAGGTGTTTTAGGGCCCTCTGAGCTTTTCGACGCCTGGCGTCGAGGTTCGGGGGTCTTGACCCTATCCTTCGAGCATGGAGGTAGGGGGTCGGGATCTGTAGTAATATGGTCTGCTGGCGCCAACTCTTGGAGTGCGGCCTGAGGGTGGAAGTCGGCTTTGTCTTCCGATGATAGAGCTTCCGTGACCTTAGGTAGCGAGGCACTCTTGGCAATAGTGGATGCTTGCCTAGCGTCGTGCGGCGATCTAGATCGAGAGCGCCCAGAGGACGCCGATTCGGACAGTTCTCTGCACGCCTCTTTCCGAGAACTCGACGTGCGCGTCGAGTCTCGGTTGGACTTTGTGTGCTTTGTGAGAGTGTCATGGGAAGCACTCGTGTCGCTGGGGGTGTTACCCATAGCCGGCCTGCCGGTCGAACTTCCGAGGTCGGGAACTTGCGCTCGGCTGTCCTTCGACGCCATAAAGCCCTCGCTGTCCGAAAGTACGGTGTCGCTGCCGTTGCTGAAGGCGCCCTCTGCTGCCATGGCCTCTTGACGCCTGGCGTGGTGGGTCCAACGCTTGATTGAACGGTCCTTAAGTGTTTTAGGCTTAAACCTACTAGAGGCTCTGCAATTTGCCTCTGGGTGGTCCCTCAGCAAGCAGAGGTTGCACGTGGCATGCCCGTCGACCCAAGGGTATTTGCGATTGCACTTGGGGGCAGAATTGGAAAGGGGTACCCTCCATACGCACCTTGTGGCAGCTGGCTGGTAAATGTAGGAAAATATAAAAGTGTAGCTATAAATTACAAGAGTGTAGAGTATGACCACCCCCCACTCTCCCTACTTGCAGGGCCTTGGCCAGCGGCCCAGGCCCGGGCCGAGACGGAAGCCTCAAGGCCCAAATCCGTTGTGTAGTCGACGGTCGAAATCCTCTCCGATCCGGCGTCGAGTGTAGAAATTCGGTATCTCGACGTTGGTGGTGGAGAGAAAGGGGTAAAATTATCAATATTTTGCAAAATTATGGCTTAGTGCCAGGAACTCTGCGAAATGCTTCCGACCAGTATGGCGGAAAAAAACAATCTGAGGGTCCTAGATGCGTGAGGGATCATGGGTACAGGGGACGTCACACTAGGGATAGTATTACTGGCATGCCCTGTGTCGACGCCCATTTTCGAGTTTCAAAAAACAAACTGTTCTACTCCGCAGCTTCCACTAGATGTCGGCCTATGCACAGCATGTGATCTAAGCAGATTCCACAAGCCTCAGATATATATATATATATATATAGATAGATATATATGGGATACATTACTCACCGTAATCGTATTTCTGATGCTTGTATCTGCTTAGATTCACATGCTGTGCATAGGCCGACATCTAGTGGAAGCTGCGGAGTATTACAGTTTGTTTTTCGAAACTCGAAAATGGGCGTCGACACAGGCGTGCCAGTAATACTATCCCTAGTGTGACGTCCACTGTACCCAAGATCCCTCACGCGTCTAGGATCCTCAGATTGTATTTTTTGACATGAGGAAGCATGAGGAGTAGCGCGAGTACAGATAATCCAAGCAGATAGACAGAAAGGTAAGACTACAAGCAATCATGGGCCTTCTCTCGGAGGGGAGGAAGGGTGGGTCGCATGTGAATCTAAGCAGATACAAGCATCAGAAATACAATTACGGTGAGTAATGTATCCCTTCTGAGGCTTGTGGAATCTGCTTAGATCACATGCTGTGCATAGATTAGCGAGCAGTACCAGAAGAAGGAGGTGGGATGTGAGAAGGGTCATGAGCAAACAGGTGTCTTAGAACCGCTTGTCCCACTTGTGTATCTGTCTTGGAATGAGTGTCAATGCAGTAATGCTGAGTAAAAGTGTGAATAGAGCTCCAAGTAGCTGCTTTGCAAATGGTGTCGAGGGGAACATTTGCAATGAAAGCCAGAGTGGCCCCAATGCCTCTAGTAGAGTGGGCTCTTGGCGTAAAAGGCAGAGTTTTTTCAGAAAGAGAGTAACACAGCTGTATACAGTTGATAATCCACTTCGAGATAGCGCCTTTAGAGACGCGATCTCCCTCTCTGCCTGTAGCTACGGAGACAAACAGTTGATCTGTTTTCCTTAGCGGTCTGGTTTCATTTACATAGTAGAGGACCGCCCTACGCACATCTAGGGTGTGTAGTTTCACCTCAGCCGAGCTTTGTGGGTTCTGGAAGAAAGCCAGAAGCTCGATGGACTGGTTTACATGGAACTTTGATATGAATTTAGGTGAGAACCTAGGGTGTGTGCGTAAAACCAGTTTGTCCTTGTAGATAGTAAAGAAAGGATCCTGCACTGACAGAGCCTGAATTTCACTGACCCTTCTTATAGAGGTAATGGCTACTAAGAAGGCCGTTTTGTAAGTCAGGTGTTTGAGACTACTTTTATGCATGGGTTCGAAAGGGGGGCCCATGAGCTTAGCTAGCACCACATTAAGGTCCCATCCTGGCGGTGAGTTCGAAATAGGAGGGTGAAGTCTCTTTACTCCTTCCATGAAGGCTTTAACTACTGGTACTTTCCACCACGACACCCTGTTATGGGATGTGGTGTAAGCCGAGAGGGCTGCCAGGTGTACTTTCAGAGAGTTAAAAACCAATCCCGCATCCAGCAGGTGGAGCATGTATGTCACAATGTTGGAAGGAGTGCAATTAATAGGGTTGATTTGTTTATTCTGGCACCAAATAACGAATCTCTTCCACTTGTCAAAGTAACAGTGCCTTGTGTTTGGTTTCCTGGATTCTTTTAGGATATCCATACACCTCTGTGGTAAATTGAGATGTCCAAACTCTATGACCTCAGGAGCCATGCTGCCAGGTTCATCGAGTTGGGTTGCTGGTGCACTGTTTGACCTTGTTGCTGGGACAGTAGGTTGTATCAGGCTGGAAGTTTGATGGGCTCGCACACCGCCATCCTGCGTAGGTGTGGAAACCATGGTTGTCTCGCCCACCTGGGAGCAACTAGGATGAGCGTCATCGATTCCTTGTTCATCTTGTACACCACCTTTCTGATGAGGAGTTGGTGGAAAAGCGTACGCAAACATCCCTGACCAGTTCATCCACAGGGCGTTCCCTTGGGAGTCTGGCTGGGGGAACCTGGATGCAAACCCTGGGCATTGTTTGTTTTCGCTTGTGGCGAATAAGTCTATAGTGGGGAAACCCCACTGAGAGAAGAGATCTTCTACTATCTTTCTGTGAAGGACCCATTCGTGTTCTTCTGGGAGGGAGTCTCTGCTTAGAGCATCCGCTAGGGAATTGAGCTCCCCTGGAACATGTTGCGATGACAGGAAGATGTTCCGTTTGAGTGCCCATATCCAGATTTTCTGGGCAAGCTTGGACAGATTTGGCGAACGAGTCCCTCCTTGCTTGTTTAGATAGAACATGGCTGTCGTGCTCTCCGTCCGGATCTGCACCGACAAGTTTAGTAGATGGGGCTCGAACGCCCGAAGCGCTCTGAATACTGCCAGAAGCTCTAGCAGGTTTATGTGGTTCTTGGCTACTGAGTGAGACCAGAGACCCTGAGCTGTGTGGTGGAGATGGTGAGCTCCCCACCGAGTCAGGCATGCATCTGTAGTGACCACTGCCGGTACTTCGGGATCGTAAAAGGGTTTTCCCCTTGCGAGATTCTCTCTTGTCCACCAGTGTAGGCTTTGTACAAGTGTTGGCGAAACGACCACTAGATCGTCCCACTGACCACTTGCCTGAGACCACTGTTTCGCCAACCATTCCTGCATGGGACGCATGCGCAGTCACGCGTGGGGGACCAGGTAAATGCATGACGCCATCATGCCCAGTAACCGCATTGCTTTGCGTACCGTTATTTGTTGACCGGACTGATAATGTGGAATTTGCAGTAGTATATTCCGAATTCTCTCTTCCGAAGGGAAGGTCAACCCTTTCTGAGTATCTAGGATTGCTCCTAGGAACTGTTTTGAGGTACTTGGCACCAGGCTTGACTTCTTCTCGTTGATTGAAAAGCCTAATTCGTGGAGGAGGTCGATAGTCCTCTGAATGTTTGTCCTGCAAATTCCTGGGGTTTCCCCCGTTATGAGCCAGTCGTCCAGATAAGGGTACACTGGGATTGCCTCCCTGCGTAGGTGTGCAGCTGCCACCGCCAGTACCTTGGTGCTGAAGCTATCCCGAAGGGCAGTACCTTGAATTGGTAGTGGCGACTGTCCACCTTGAAGCGCAAGTACTTTCTGTGCGCCGGGAGCATGGAAATATGAAAATAAGCATCTTTCATATCCAAGGTTGCCATGTAATCCCCTTTTTTAGGAGGGGGATTACCTCTTGTAGCGTGGTCATACGGAATTTTTGGGGCTTGACATACTTGTTGTCAGGCCGTAAGTCCAATACTGGGCGCATTGTCAAATCTTTCTTTGACACAAGGAAGTAAGTTGAATAGATACCCTTGTTTACCTGGTGTCCTGGGACGAGTTCTATCGCGTCCTTTTCTAGCAGAACGGCGATCTCCTCGAGAAGGATCTTCTGATGTTCTAAGGAGTGTACTCTTTGGCGTGGAGGATGGTTCCGGGGACGCTGCAATAATTCTATACAATCTCCTGTGGACACTGTTGACAGCACCCATCTGTCTGAGGTGATCCCTTCCCAAGCCTGGGTGAAGTTGGAAATGCGTCCCCCTACTGGGGTTGCGTGAGAAGGGACCTTGAACTGAGCGTCACTGCTTTGGTGGGGGCGTGCCACCTCCCTTGTTGGGGCTGCCTCTGCCTCTCCCACGACCTCTTTTGTTACCCCTGCCGTAACTTTGGGTAGACTGCTGACTGTTCCACTGTGTACCCTGTCCCTGGGCATAGTTGCCTCTTTGTGAATTTTGGCCTTTGGTTAGGGGGTTTGTTGGTTAGTTGGCCAAGGGATTTCAGAGTTTCGTATTCGTCCTTGGCGTTTTTTAGTGCGTCTTCGACCGCTTTTCCAAACAATAGATCGGGTTCCACCAGCTTGTCTATTAATGAAGCCTGAGTTTCTGTTTTGAATCCCGACTGCCGTAACCACGCATGTCTTTTGATAACAGTACCTTCTGCTATCAATCTCCCTGCGTTGTCCGCGGCGTCGAAAGTTGCTTTCAATATGCAACCAGACACGGCTCTCCCTTCTGCCGAGATCCGAGCCAATTGGCCCTTTAACGGTTCAGGAGCAGAGGCTATGAGTGCCGCGACCTCTTCCCAGTGATGGCAGTTGTAGCTGGCCAACAGGGTGGTGGAGTTAGCAATCCTTGCTTGGTAGGCGGACGTTGAGGCTACGTTCCTGCCAAACCCGTAAAGTTTCTTGCTCTCCTTGTCGGGAGGAGCTTCTGACGAAGATAAGGGTGTTCCAGCCCTCTTCCGAGTGTTGGTAACAACTAGGGAGTCTGGTTTAAGATGTCCTCTTATATAGAGAGGGTCAGACTGGGCTGCCCGGAAAAGTTTTTCGACCCTGGGGTTGACTGCTTTGGTGAGGTTTGGGTTTACCAGGGACAGATCTATTCTTCGTTGGATGGATTTAAGGATAGGGATGGTCTGAGCGACCGGCCTCCTCTCTCCCACCAACTCTTCTGCGAAGTCCCTTTCCTCCTGTACACCGTGGGTGTCGATGTGAAAATGTTCTGCCGCGCGAGCGAGAACCTCATTAAGGAGGGGCTGGTTATCGACTGGCGAGTCGGTAATTGGGGCTTCGTTCTCTACCGGGGAATCTACTCTGTAAATTTCCTGCTCATCTTCTCCCTCCTCCTGGTCCTCATCATCCGCATAGTATTCCGTCCCGGTTTGTTCCTCCATAATTTCAAACTCCAGGTCCCCCTCAGGGAAAGGCTCTCTTTGGTACCTGGGGTGTGGAGTAGAGTATGGAGTAGAGTAAGGCTGCACCTCAAAGGGTTCAGGTCTTTCGAACCGGGCCTTTTTACTTAGGGGGATAGGATCAGTGGAACCTGAGGGTGTGGCCCCCTGAGGGTCATACGAGAGGAAATGATCTGGATTCTTGTCGTAAAAATCTGCCAAGGAAGACATCCTTGACATTACCCTGTCTATGTCTTTACTGGACCTTTCTTTGGAACAGGGGATGACTTTAGTAGGCAATTTAGGGGATTTATCAAGGGTACCCTTGCTGGAAGTTGATCTCTCAGTAGACTTGTATTTGTCTGTCTGCTTCGGGGGAAAGGAAGGCCTTACAGGAGTGGAAGAATGTGCTTTCCGCTGTTTCCCCCCCTCCCCGTGCGTGGAAAAATGTTTTCCCTCTCCCTTGGAGGCCCCGGAGACTTTCGACGCCTGGCGTCGAGGTTCGGAAGAGGTATCTGTGTCTTTCGAGCATGGGGCCTCGCTGGTGTTAACTGCGGGCTCCGTCTCTTGGAGCGCGGCCTGGGGGTGGAAGTCGTCTTCGTCCTCCGACGATCGAACTTCCGTTAGTCTAGGGAGCGAGGCACTCTTGGCAAGAGTGGATGATTGCCTTGTGTCATGAGGCGATCTCGATCGAGAGCGCCCAGAGGACACCGAGTCGGACCGTTCTATCTGTGCCTCTTTCCGAGAAGTCGACGAGGTTCGGTTGGACTTAGTGTGCTTAGTGTGTGTAGGGTGTGTAGCGCTTGCGTCGCCAGGGGTCTTCCCCATAGCCGCCCTGCCGGACGACCTTCCGAGGTCGGGGACCTGCGCTCGGCTGTCTTTCGACGCCGTAATGCCCTCGCCGTCCGAAAGTACAGCGTCGCTGCCATCGCTGAAGGCGCCCTCCGCTGCCATGGCCGCATGCCTGGCGTGGTGGGCCCAACGCTTTGTCGAACGGTCCTTAAGTGTCTTAGGTTTAAACCTACTACACGCTCTGCAGTTCGCTTCGGGGTGGTCCCTCGGCAAGCAGAGATTGCACGTGGCGTGCCTGTCGACCCAAGGGTATTTGCGGTTGCACTTGGGGCAGAATTGGAAAGGGGTACCCTCCATACCCACCTTGAGGCAGCGGGCTGATGAGTGTAGGAAATATATAAGGTGTATCTATATATATATATATATATATATATATATATATATATATATATATAGAGTGAAGGGAATGTACCACCCCCCACTCTCCCTACTTGCAGGGCCGAGGCCAGCGGCCTTTCCGAGGCCCAGATCCGTCGTGCAGCAGCCGACGGTCGATGTCTTCTCCAGCCGTCGTCGAGGGTCGACGTTGGGGTGGGGAAGGATGTCAATAAATAATTATAAATGTCGATTATTAGCAAAAGTATGGCTAAGGCCAGGGGACTCCGCAAAATGCTTCCGACCAGTATGGCGGAAAAAAACAATCTGAGGATCCTAGACGCGTGAGGGATCTTGGGTACAGTGGACGTCACACTAGGGATAGTATTACTGGCACGCCTGTGTCGACGCCCATTTGAGTTTCGAAAAACAAACTAATACTCCGCAGCTTCCACTAGATGTCGGCCTATACACAGCATGTGATCTAAGCAGATTCCACAAGCCTCAGAAATTATATATATATATATATATATATATATATATATATATAGGATACATTACTCACCGTAATCGTATTTCTGATGCTTGTATCTGCTTAGATTCACATGCTGTGCATAGGCCGACATCTAGTGGAAGCTGCGGAGTATTACAGTTTGTTTTTCGAAAGTCGAAAATGGGGCGTCGACACAGGCGTGCCAGTAATACTATCCCTAGTGTGACGTCCACTGTACCCAAGATCACTCACGCGTGTAGGATCCTCAGATTGTATTTTTTCTGACATGAGGAAGCATGAGGAGTAGCGCGAGTACAGATAATCCAAGCAGATAGACAGAAAGGTAAGACTACAAGCAATCATGCGCCTTCTCTCGGAGGGGAGGAAGGGTGGGTCGCATGTGAATCTAAGCAGATACAAGCATCAGAAATACGATTACGGTGAGTAATGTATCCCTTCTGAGGCTTGTGGAATCTGCTTAGATCACATGCTGTGCATAGATTAGCGAGCAGTACCAGAAGGAGGTGGGATGTGAGAAGGGTCATGAGCAAACAGGTGTCTTAGAACCGCTTGTCCCACTTGTGTATCTGTCTTGGAATGAGTGTCAATGCAGTAATGCTGAGTAAAAGTGTGAATAGAGCTCCAAGTAGCCGCTTTGCAAATGGTGTCGAGGGGAACATTTGCAATGAAAGCCAGAGTGGCACCAATGCCTCTAGTAGAGTGGGCCCTTGGCGTAAAAGGCAGAGTCTTTTCAGCAAGAGAGTAACACAGCTGTATACAGTTGATAATCCACTTCGAGATGGCGCCCTTAGAGACGCGATCCCCCTCTCTGCCTGTAGCTACGGAGACAAACAGTTGATCTGTTTTCCTTAGCGGTCTGGTTTTATTTACATAGTATAGGACCGCCCTACGCACATCTAGGGTGTGTAGTTTCACCTCAGCCGAGCTTTGCGGGTTTTGGAAGAAAGCCGGAAGCTCGATGGACTGGTTTACATGGAACTTGGATATGAATTTAGGTGAGAACCTAGGGTGTGTGCGTAAAACCAGTTTGTCCTTGTGGATAGTAAAGAAAGGATCCTGCACTGACAGAGCCTGAATTTCACTGACCCTTCTTATGGAGGTAATGGCTACTAAGAAGGCCGTTTTATAAGTCAGGTGTTTGAGACTACTTTTATGCATGGGTTCGAATGGGGGTCCCATGAGCTTAGCTAGCACCACGTTGAGGTCCCATCCTGGCGGTGGGTTCGAAATAGGAGGGTGAAGTCTCTTTACTCCTTCCATGAAGGCTTTAACCACTGGTACTTTCCACCACGAGACCTTGTTATGGGATGTGGTGTAAGCCGAGAGGGCTGCCAGGTGTACTTTTAGCGAGTTAAAAACCAACCCTGCATCCAGCAGGTGGAGCATGTATGTTACAACGTTGGAAGGAGTGCAATCAACCGGGTTGATTTGTTTATTCTGGCACCAGATAACAAATCTTTTCCACTTATCAAAGTAACAGTGCCTTGTATTTGGTTTCCTGGACTCCTTTAGAATGTCCATACACCTCTGTGGTAATTTGAGATGTCCAAACTCTATGACTTCAGGAGCCATGCTGCTAGGTTCATAGAGTTGGGTTTCTGATGCACTGTTTGACCCTGTTGCTGGGACAGTAGGTTGTACCAGGCTGGGAGTCTGATGGGTTCGCACACCGCCATCCTGCGTAGGTGTGGAAACCATGGTTGTCTCGCCCACATGGGAGCAACTAGGATGAGCGTCATCGATTCCTTGTTCATCTTGTACACCACCTTCCTGATGAGAGGAGTTGGTGGAAAAGCGTACGCAAACATCCCTGACCAGTTCATCCACAGGGCATTCCCTTGGGAGTCTGGCTGGGGGAACCTGGATGCAAATCCTGGGCATTGTTTGTTTTCGCTTGTGGCGAATAGGTCTATAGTGGGGAAACCCCACTGAGAGAAGAGATCTTCTACTACGTCTCTGTGAAGGACCCATTCGTGTTCTTCTGGGAGGGAGTCTCTGCTTAGAGTATCCGCTAGGGAATTGAGCTCCCCTGGAACATGTTGCGATGACAGGAAGATGTTCCGTCTGAGTGCCCATATCCATATTTTCTGGGCAAGCTTGGACAGATTTGGCGAACGAGTCCCCCCTTGCTTGTTCAGATAGAACATGGCTGTCGTGCTGTCCGTCCTGACCTGCACCGACAAGTTCAGTAGATGGGGCTCGAACGCCTTTAGCGCTCGGAATACTGCCAGAAGCTCTAGCAGATTGATGTGGTTCTTGGCTACTGAGTGAGACCAGAGACCCTGAGCTGTGTGGTGGAGATGGTGAGCTCCCCACCCAGTCAGGCATGCATCTGTAGTCACCACGGCTTGTACTTCGGGGTCTTAAAAGGGTTTCCCCTTTGCGAGATTCTCTCTTGTCCACCAGTGTAGGCTCTGTACGAGTGTTGGCGAAACGACCACTAGATCGTCCCAATGACCACTTGCCTGAGACCACTGTTTCGCCAACCATTCCTGCATGGGACGCATGCGCAGACGCGCGTGGGGGACCAGGTAAATGCATGACGCCATCATGCCCAGTAACCGCATAGCTTTGCGTACTGTTATCTGTCGACCTGACTGATAATACGGAATTTGCAGAAGTATATTCCGAATTCTCTCTTCCGAAGGGAAGGTTAATCCTTTCTGAGTATCTAGGATAGCTCCTAGAAACTGTTTTGAGGTGCTTGGCACCAGACTTGACTTTTTCTCGTTGATGGAGAAGCCTAATTCGTGGAGGAGGTCGATAGTCCTCTGAATGTTTGACCTGCAAATTCCTGGGGTTTCCCCCGTTATGAGCCAGTCGTCCAGATAAGGGTACACCGGGATTGCTTCCCTGCGTAGGTGTGCAGCCGCCACCGCCAGTACCTTGGTGAATACCCTTGGTGCTGAAGCTATCCCGAAGGGCAGTACCTTGAATTGGTAGTGGCGGCTGTCCACCTTGAAGCGCAAGTACTTCCTGTGCGCTGGGAGCATGGAAATATGAAAATAAGCATCTTTCATATCCAAGGTTGCCATGTAATCCCCCTTTTTTAGGCGGGGGATTACCTCTTGTAGCGTGGTCATACGGAATTTTTGGGGCTTGACATATTTGTTGGCAGGCCGTAAGTCCAATACTGGGCGCATTGTCAAATCTTTCTTTGGCACAAGGAAGTAAGTTGAATAGATACCCTTGTTTACCTGGTGTCCTGGGACGAGTTCTATCGCGTCCTTTTCTAGCAGAATGGCGATCTCCTCGAGAAGGATCCTTTGATGCTCTAGGGAGTGCACTCTTTGTCGTGGAGGATGGTTCCGGGGACGCTGCAGTAGTTCTATACAATATCCTGCGGATACTGTTGACAGCACCCATCTGTCTGAGGTGATCCCTTCCCAAGCCTGGGTGAAGGTGGAAATGCGTCCCCCTACTGGGGTTGCGTGGCAAGGGACCCTGAGCTGAGCGTCACTGTTTTGGTAGAGGCGTGCCACCTCCCTTGTTGGGGCTGCCTCTGCCTCTTCCACGACCTCTCGTTACCCCTGCCGTAACTCTGGGTAGACTGCTGGTTGTTATTCCATTGTGTACTCTGTCCCTGGGCATAGTTGCCTCTTTGTGAATTTTGGCCGCGTGGGCGACGAAAATTACTGTTCCCCCTCTGGTTAGGGGGTTTGTTGGTAAGCTGGCCAAGGGATTTGAGAGTCTCATATTCATCTTTGGCATTTTTAAGTGCGTCTTCGACCGCTTTCCCAAACAATAGGTCGGGTTCCACTGGCTTGTCTATTAAAGAAGCCTGGGTTTCTGTCTTGAATCCCGACTGCCGTAACCACGCATGTCTCTTGATAACAGTACCTTCTGCTATCAATCTCCCTGCGTTGTCAGCGGCGTCGAAAGTTGCTTTTAAAATGCAACCAGACACGGCTCTCCCCTCTGCCGAGATCCGAGCCAGCTGGCCCTTTAACGGTTCTGGAGCAGAGGCAATGAGCGCCGCGACTTCTTCCCATTGATGGCAATTGTAACTAGCCAACAGGGTGGTGGAATTCGCAATCCTTGCTTGGTAGGCGGACGTTGAGGCTACCTTTCTGCCAAACCCGTACAGTTTTTTGCTCTCCTTGTCGGGAGGAGCTTCTGATGAAGATAAGGGCGTGCCAGCCCTTTTTCTAGTGTTGGTAACCACTAGGGAATCTGGTTTAAGATGTCCCCTTATATACAGAGGGTCAGAATGGGCTGCCCGGAAAATCTTTTCAATTCTGGGGTTGACAGCTCTGGTGAGGTTCGGATTCACCAGGGAAGGATCTATTCTTCGTTGGATGGATTTGAGGATAGGGATGGTCTGAGCGACCGGTCTTCTCTCTCCTACAAACTCCTCCGCGAAGTCCCTTTCCTCCTGTACACCGTGGGTGTCGATGTGGAAGTGTTCCGCTGCTCGAGCGAGAACCTCGTTAAGGAGGGGCTGGTTATCAACTGGAGAGTCAGTAACTGGGGCTTCGCTTTGTACTGGGGAATCTACTCTGTAAATTTCCTGCTCATCTTCTCCCTCCTCCAGGTCCTCATCCTCTGCATAGTAATCTGTCCCGGTTTGTTCTTCCATAATGTCAAACTCCTGGTCCTCTTCAGGGAAAACTTGTCCCTGGTAACTGGGGAGTGGAGTAGAATATGGAGTGGAGTAAGGCTGAACCTCGAAGGGTTCAGGTCTTTCGAACCGGGGCTTTTTACTTAGCGGGATAGGATCGGAGGAGCCTGAGGGTGTGGCCCCTTGAGGGTTATATGAAAGAAAGTGTTCTGGGTTCTTATCATAAAAATCAGCCAAGGAAGACATCCTAGACATAACCCTGTCTATGTCTTCACTGGACCATTCCCTGGAACAGGGTATTATTTTAGCAGGTGATGATTTATGGGACTTTTCAAGGGTAGACTTGTGTTTGCTTGTCTGCCTAGGGTGAGAGGATGGCTTTACAGGAGTGGAAGGCTGTCCTTTCTGCTGTTTCCCCCCCCTCCCCGTGCGTGGAAAAATGTTTTCCCTGTCCCTTGGAGGCCCCAGAGACTTTCGACGCCTGGCGCCGAGGGTCTGGAGAGGTATCTGTGTGCTTCGGGCGTGGGGCCTCACTGGTGTTAACCCCGGTCTCGGTATCTTGGAGAGCGGCCTGGGGGTGGAAGTCGTCTTCGTCTCCCGACGATCGAACTTCCGTTAATGTGTGTAGCGAGGCACTCTTGGCAAGAGTGGATGATTGCCTTGCGTCGTGAGGCCATCTCGATCGAGAGCGCCCAGAGGACACCGAGTCGGACCGTTCTTTTTGTGCCTCTTTCCGGGAAGTCGACGTCGTCGAGGTCCGGTTGGTCTTAGTGTGTTTAGTGTGTGTTAGGTGTGTAGCGCTTGCGTCGCCGGGGGTCTTCCCCATAGCCGCCCTGCCGGACGACCTTCCGAGGTCGGGGACCTGCGCTCGTCGGCTGTCTTTCGACGCCGTAATGCCCTCGCCGTCCGAAAGTACGGCGTCGCTGCCATCGCTGAAGGCGCCCTCCGCTGCCATGGCCTCCTGCCTGGCGTGGTGGGCCCAACGCTTTGTCGAACGGTCCTTAAGTGTCTTAGGTTTAAACCTACTACACGCTCTGCAGTTCGCTTCGGGGTGATCCCTCGGCAAGCAGAGATTGCACGTGGCGTGCCTGTCGACCCAAGGGTATTTGCGATTGCACTTGGGGCAGAATTGAAAAGGGGTACCCTCCATACGCACCTTAAGGCAGCGGGCTGCTAAGTGTAGGAATATATAAAATGTAACTATATATCCAGAGTGAAGAGTATGTACCACCCCCCACTCTCCCTACTTGTAAGGGCCGAGGCCAGCGGCCTACTAGGCCCGGGCCGAGGCCAGCGGCCTTCCGAGGCCCAGATCCGTCGTGCAGCAGTCGACGGTCGATGACTTCTCCAGCCGTCGTCGAAGTTGAGGGTCGACGTTGGGGTGGGGAAGGGAATGAATAAGAATTATAATTATAATAACAGCAAAAGTATGGCTAAGGCCAGGGAACTCCGCAAGATGCTTCCGACCAGTATGGCGGAAAAAAACAATCTGAGGATCCTACACGCGTGAGGGATCTTGGGTACAGTGGACGTCACACTAGGGATAGTATTACTGGCACGCCTGTGTCGACGCCCCATTTTCGACTTTCGAAAAACAAACTGTAATACTCCGCAGCTTCCACTAGATGTCGGCCTATGCACAGCATGTGATCTAAGCAGATTCCACAAGCCTCAGAAATATATATCTCCTTTCGATTATTTTTGCTATCACACTTGCAGGTTTTGTGAATTATTTTGTGAGCTTTTAACAGAGTCCTTTTTTGGTTGGCACTACCAGCATGGTCGTCTCTCCTGCCAAGAAATGCTTTGTATTCACATGAAGTAACTGTCTTTAATATGTTCATTTTTCATGTTTGGATGATTACACTTTGACAGTCAAATTTGGTTTCATTATTACAGGTCACTCAGACCATAGATATTCATATGTTGAAATGTGCAATTGTGTTCCCAGCAGGTGGCCTTTTCCTTTGCTATTCCAAGGCATAAATTAGTTTCCAAAAATTGATTAGCAGAGTTTGCTAATTAAATCTTTTTTGAATAGCAAACAGACCCCTTTGATTAGCAATGTTGTACCATTACTTATTTGTACCCAAGACATGAAATGAGCAACAGACCGGTGAAATAAGACATCTGTGAGAGAAGTCGGGCATTGCAATTCTTCAAACTTCAGCCAGACCTGAAGGTTGGGTAACTTAGTTTACATATTCAACCTAAGAGAAATGCACGCTACCCATTGCAATGGAGGACGACAACTTTAAAATGAGATTCTGTAAAATGGTGCTCGTCACTACACACCCACTTGATGTTTGGAACACTGCTGCCACCCAGAGGCCAGCCATGCACATTAAAACTTGTATTTGACATTTAATGTAAAGTAAATGTTAAATAAAAGTTTCAAACATCTCTTACAAAAGCTATTCACCCTTCATAAAATCTACTCTGCGAGTGGGCAAAAAGACTCTGCAAGCCATTGATGATTGTATGTAAAATGTAGAAGGTTAGCTACATGAACGGACACAAATGCATAAGATAAAAAGGCTTTGAACACAGTTTGGCCAGCTGTCTCCTGCAGATGGTAATGTATAATCGAAATACAATCATAAAGCAAAGCGAAGCGAACCCTGGAGGCTAACTACAGTGTTCGGTATTGCAGTAGTTGTAAAGACTGGATGGTACTATTGATCACTACTTTGCATAAGAATCTAGTTCGCTTTGTGTATTTGTTATGTAAGAGACAAGAAAGACTAAGCAGAGTGGATTGCGTAGCTGGCAGAGAACTGGGCAAACTAGGTAGAATATTGTAGTTTGTAGTCATCTCACTTTCAGGGTAAATGGTATAAAGCAACAGGGTGGTGATATAGAATATCAAGGAGTATGGGTTCGCTCATGGGAGAACGAGTAGCAAGATGTATGCAACCTGTAAGTTACAGAACTAGTTTGCTATCAAAAGCATTTGATCATGTACATTTTAAAGTGTTCACTCGTCAATATGATGCATCTTCCTCCCTTACATTTAGTTGAGACTATGAAATGTAGACACTAACCTAAACTTAGCTGTAAAGCATGGAGGTGATGCAGTGTTTTACAGTATAAATACTGTAATTTTGCATTATGTAACAACTTACATTTTAGTAATGGAATTGTATGATTGTCTTTTTAAAAATTTATAAAGTTGACACAGTGATGTTTGCCAGACAGGATATTGAAAGCTTAATAAAAGCATCATCCCGATAACTTCTGGTTTGCCGTTGTTTCAAAAAGGAAATTCTTGCCTAGCACTCCCACACATGCACTTAAGAGTGGAGGAGGCGATTACTGCTGCACTCTCTTTTAGCACTTTAAGTGAAAAGAGGGTGAAGAGAGCACCGAGAACAAGAGAGGAATGCAGGGCGCGCAGTGCTTTAATTGAAGAGAGCAACTTACAGAAGTGCCCATTTGATTAGCAAACCTACAGAATTGCATCGCAAATTGCTATGCGACACTGCTTATTTTATGCCTTGCTATTCCATTCAATACTTGACAAAAAGGGACAGTTTAGTTGGATCAAGAGAAAAGAATCTCTTGCAGGTCTACTAGGTAAAATGCCCAAATCCCCAGACCACTGCTGGTTCTGAAGAACCCAACACCAGCAAAGGATACAGAGTTGTGTCTGAGAACCAGACGATAAACAAGGGATAGGAGCCTGGCTCAGGGAAGCCAAAAGGGCCACTTTAGCTTGCATGGGGTGGGATGGCCATCTCTCTGGATTGGTACATGCAAGGGGGTGAGGGCATCCATTGACTGATGGGGTGCAGTGACTTGACAGTCCCTGTCCGCCCCACTTGCCCCCAAGGAGGAGGGGGAAGCAGACATGTTAATAGTTGCTCCACCGCTGATGCACCATTAGAGCAGCATCTATGTCACAAGGATGTGTGTGCAGAGTAGATCTGGACGGACAGGAACGCTCAGTCACTGATGTTACTTAGAACAAACCTCAGCAATCATTTATGCAGTTCCCTCAGCAGAGCCTGTGTAAGCTCTAAGCAGAGCCTTGGGTGCACAGGTGAAGAGAAACCCCCCCCCCCCAGCAACAAGTCCTATGCCTGTGGTGAAGGATGGGGGCAAGGGGGCGCGCCACAGGGCTAGCCCCAGTAGCAGATTCCTTACAGCCAAGAACAGGTTCACAGGAACCCGTTGCAATCCCGAGAAGTGCTCTAGTAGAGAGACCAGGCATGGTCAGCATCCGGCGATTCCAAACAGTAAGTGTGTTGGTCCACAGTAGTAAACCAAATTAAATAAACCTATCCCATCAAGTGCACAATCCCGATTGGTCCAGTACATTGTTAAGTGTAGGACTCCTAAAAGCACAATCCACCACCAAGCTAGATCCTTGAACATTAAAACAGTTCCATTCAGAAGAACAAGTTACTCGCTTACCTGGTAACGTTCTTTCGATGGGAATGGTCCGATGACGTATTCCATATCCATGACAGGTAATCACCACAGATGTGCTGCTTCGGAAACTCTCCGGCATCTGCGTCGATACCCTGTCCGAGGGCCTCCATCGAGCCGAAGTCACTGGATGTTATAAGTAGGACGCACGACGCCCGTAGCCTCAGTTGTATTTTTTCCCCCAGAACGTGTGGCACCAATCTTCTGCCAGTAGGACCACAGAAAGCCTTGCGGAAACGTAAGCTGCAATCGCATAAGAAATTCTGTAGCAGGGCAGGTAGGGAGCGATATGGAATACGTTGTCGGACCATCCCATCGAAAGAACGTTACCAGTTAAGAGAGTAACTTCGAGGGGATTGGGTCCTCCGACGTACTCCATATCTATGACAGACTCCCAAAGCAGTACCAACGTATGGGCAAGGGAAAAGAATTTAGAATGCTCAATTAAATTGACGAGTAAAGGACTGCCTTGCCAAAGGCCAGATCCTGCCCATGGATACTCTAGTGAGTAGTGTCTTACAAAAGTATGGACCGAAGCCCATGTGGCTGCTTCACATATGTTACGAATAGGAACACCCCTCTGTAGGGCAGTAGAGGCAGCCATGTCCCTAGTAAAATCGGCCCATAAGCCCACCGGAGGGTCCTTTCCCACCAGGCGGTAACATTCAGAAATTGCCAAGATAATCCATCTAGACAAAGTCTGCTTAGTAACAGCTTGTCCCAATCGCCTCCAAGCGTAACCTATAAAGAGCTGATCGTCCACTCTGGCCCGGGACATGCATGAAATGTAGAAACTTAAAGCTCTCCTAGGATCCAACCTATGGAGCCTCTCATCTTCCTTAACAGGATCCGGAGGAGGATAAAATGCCAGAAGAATGACCTGGCTTAAATGAAATTCCGACACCACTTTCGGAAGGAAGTAAGGACAACCCTGTCCTTATGAAACACTGAAGGGTGGCTTAACAGAAAATGCCTGCAACTCACTCTGCGAGCGGAAGTAACTGCAACTAAAAATACAGTTTTAAGGGTCAGCAGTCTCAAAGGACAAGAATGTAAAGGCTCAAATGGAGCACCCATTAGGAATTTTAGAACCAAGTTCAAATCCCAACTGGGCACCTGGAAAGGTGACGGTGGAACCACATTAGTGAGCCCTTTCAGAAACTGAGAAATTTGAAATAAGAACACTCCTTAGACGAGCGCTTAAATATGGACAGCGCCACCAGGTAACCTTTAATGGTACCCACTTGCAGGCCCTTGTGGGCCAAAGAAAGCAAAAAAAAGAGAACCACAGGAATGCTACATGAAAAAGGATCCACATTCTTAGCCCCGCACCAGTCGCAGAACTTTCTCCAACGGCAATGGTACAGGGACTTTGTTGCCGGCCGTCTGGCCGAAAGCAACACCTCCATCACGTCTTCAGTGAGGTCCCAATACTTATATCTCAACCTTTCAGAAGCCAAGCGTGAAGGTTGAGGGATCTGACCTCTGGATGGAGAACCTGACCCGCCTCCCTTGAGAGCAGATCGTCTCGGTAGGGAAGACTGCATGGAGGGCAAATGGACAAGTCAAGAAGGTCCGGGTACCACACTCTCCGGGTCCATGCCGGAGCAATGAGGATCATGCGGGAACTGAACCTCCGTAACCTCTGCAGTACTTGCGGGATGACGTAAACTGGAGGAAACGCATACAGCAGTGGGAAGGACCACTCCACCACGAACACGTCCCCCAAAGCTCCTCTTGGAGGAAATTCCCACAAGCAGAACCTTTCACACTTCCGGTTGACACTGGAGGTGAAGAGATCCACTTGTGGGGTCCCCAAAAGGGCGAAGATCTCCAGGAGAATCTCCTGAGCCAGCTCCCACTCGTGAGAGATGGCGCTCTGCCTGCTCAGAGCATCCTCTGTCTCGTTTTCGTCTCCGGCAAGATGAACTGCCGAGATCGAAATTCCTGCTGGATGGCCCAGAACCAGAGCGGCATCGCCTCCCTGCAGAGGAAGTGACCCTGCACCCTCCCTCCTTTGCTGAGGTAGTGCATGGCCACTGTGTTGTTTGTCAGAATCAGGACATTCTTTCCAGGCACAGTCGGCAGAAAAGCCTTCATGGCAAGCCTGATGGCCCTCCGCTCCAACAGATTGATATGGAGACCAACAACCGCTGACTCAACTCGTTGGCATGAGCTCCCCATCCCGTGAGGGATGCGTCCGTCACAATTGTCACCTCTGGCCAGGGTAGCCTAAATGGACACCCCCCACCCCCCATCAGATTGCCTTCGATGGCCCACCACAGAAGATCCTGGGCGACTGAGGGCGGCACCTGAACAGGGTCCTCGAACTCGAACGCTGGGAGACTCTCGGCATGTTGAAGCTTGTTACCCATCTGCAGAATGTGATGAACACTCACCTGGGGAAGGAAACACTGCCCCAGTGATGTGTCAAGCACTGCTCGATGTACTGGAACCGCTGGGTTGGGGTCAAGTGGGACTTCTTTAAGTTAAAGGAGAAGCACAGCTTGTGAAGGGAGTGGCAGGTGATGGACAGATTATCCAGGACTTGCTCTGGAGAGCGCGCCCTGATCAACCAATCGTCCAGGTAGGGGTACACGTGAATCCCCTTTCCTAAGATACGCTAGCACCACCATGAGCTTGGTGAAAAGAGGTCAATCCGAACGGCAGGAACCGAAACTGAAAGTGCAAGTCGCCAACCGCGAACCTCAGGTACTTCATATGCTTGGGATGGATCAGCACATGAAAGTAAGCGTCCTTGAGGTCGAGAGACACCAACCAGTCCTGAAGTTGAAGGGCCTGGAGGACTTGATTAACCATCTTGAACTTGCCTTCCTGAGGAATTTGTTCAAACCACGCAAGTCCATGATGGGTCTCAATCCTCCATCTTTTTTAAAATCAAAAAATAAGGGGAATACCATCCCTTGTTCCTCTCCGCTACAGGCACCAGTTCTATGGCGCTTTTCTCCAGCAGGGAGAATCAAAGTTTCCAGCGCAAGGAGCGGATCCGGACTCTTCAAAGAGATTCCCTGGTGGATTGTCATGAGGCCGGAAAGGAAGACAGTAGCCGTGGGCCATGATCTCCAGAACCCACACATCTGAAGTAATGGCACACCATTCTACAAGATCTCCGAAGCGAACATGGTCGCGGAAAAAAACTGAACTGAGGCTACGGCGTAGTGCGTCCTACTTATGACATCCGGTGATGTCGGCTCGACGGAGGCCCTCGAGGACAGTGTATCGAGGTCATCGACGCAGGAAATTTCCAAAGCAGCACAGCTGTGGTGATTACCTGACAGATATGGAATACGTCGGAGGACCCAATCCCCTCGAAAAGCATGTATGAATGAGGAGTATTTATCAGTACCAGGCTGCTCAAGTGAACTTTATATGAAGTCTCTAGGACTTCCTCTGCCTCCCCTATTAATATGCAAGTGTCAAAACGTAAGACCATGCATTAGGCACATCATTCAGCAATGCTACCCTTTCAAATGCAGTCCTGCAAACACTTCTCAGCATTTCAGCACCCAACGTACCCTGAAACTCTTGGGGATTTTCAGAGCTGTCCTTTGGATACACCAATCTATGCTGAGCTATGCTGTTGCGTCAATGCCTGTTTGAGGTCTGATGTATGGGAGGGAGACCTATGATATAGGGCATTTGTAAATCTCCTATACACAAGTGTTTCAAGGCACGATGAGGCAAGGAAGGGGATGGGGGACAGAGGGAGGACACACAACAATCTTACTAGGCCAAGTGACATTGAGATTGTGCAGGGGAGGGATCGGGGAGGGGAAAAGTGCCTGGGGAAAGGGGAGTGGCAGTGCTGTACATGGGCGCAAAACAACAAGAAGTGCGGCCAGCAGATGCAAGGTTAAGTGGAGACACCAGGTGTCCAAGAGTGCAGGTAAGGGGACTGTAGGGTTACAGATACACACCCAAGTGCAAGGGTTGCCGGGAGGCAGTGCGGGTGTGCAACTGGGTGGGCAGGGACCTGGGCCCGAAGTCAGAGGGTAGCCAGGCGACCAGTGAATTAGACAGGAAATCAGCAGTGAGAGGAAGGTAGAAGGAAAGAGTAAGGTCTTGAGGTGCTTCCGGAACCAGAGATGGGTCTCAAGTTTCAGGGGGGCCGTTCCAGCGGAAAGCCCCAGCCAAAGAAAGATCTACCACCAACTCGTTGCTTGAAGAGACTGACCCTGAGGGAGTTGGAGGAGCGAAGAGCGAGTAGGAAGGCATTTACGAACAGAGTTGGAGGTATTGAGGACCCAGGCCCCTGAAGCCCTTGTGGACAATGCAGAGCGTCTTGAACTCAATCCTTGCAGCCACTGGGAGCCAATGCAGAGATTTCAGTGCTCGAGAGATACGATCCCTGGGCTTGAGGCCAAGGACAAGTCTTGAAACCTGTTCTGGATGAGTGGCAGAGAGTAGAAGCAGGCAGATTTAGAAAAAGCCTGTTGCAGTAGTCCAGCCTAGAGAGAACCAGAGCTGGAGACAGAGCTTCTGGGGGAAGGAGAGGAAAGGAAGAATACCTCTGAGGCGGTGCAGTTGATAGTTTGACTTCTTATAGAGACTGAGATGTGAGGAGAAAAGGAGAGCGCAGAGTTGGAGGATCCAGAGGTTCTTTCCCTCAAAAGGTGGTAGCAGGAAGAGGGCCAAAGGAGGCCGGCCAGAGAGCGATAGGAAAGGAGGGTGCAGGTGTGCCGTTAAGGAGAATCTTAGTCTTACTGGCATTAAGGCAGAGACTGTTGGCAGCAAACCACTCCTGGATAGCAGAGAAGAGGTGGCAGAGGGGAGCCTGAAACAAGCCGAGCCAGCTGCATAGCACTGAAAGTTGGAGCAGAGAGCGGCAATGCGGTGGGCGAGAGGTGCCAGGTATTGGTTGAATAGGCAGCAAGAGGTTAGACCCCTGGTAAACACCACAGGTAGAGAGTGAGATGGAGGAATGGAAGGACCAAAGTTGGACCGGAGAGAGGGTTGATCAGAAAGGAACAAGGTCAGCCAGGCCAGGCTCTGATCAGTGATTCCCAGGTTAACACAGACGATTGAGCAGGATGGCATGGTTAACCGTGTCAAAGGCAGGAGAGAGATGGAGTAAGATTAGAATCAAGGTTAGAGAGCAGGTCTTCGTGGATGTTCAGGAGAGCAGTTTCCGTGCTTCTGGCTGCTCTGAAGCCAGTAGGATGGTCATGCAGACAACAGATTAAGTGTTCAGATTAAGCTGGGAGATGGCCAGCTTTTCCAGGAGTTCGCCCAGGAAAGGAGTGATGGAGATCGGGTGATATTGGCGAAGGAGTGGTTGCAGAATTCAGCCAGGGCAGGAGTGAGGGTGTCAATGTGGTTTTTGATGGTTTTGGAAGAACAGGCAAGACGCTGTTTTGATGAGACTTTCATAGATCGGACTGGTCTAGAAACCTTGCCAGGGGAAAAAAGCGGAAAGGAAGAGAAAGGAATGAGTGGACCACAAGAGGGGGGTGGGGGGGGGGCGCAGGTAGAAGAGTAGAGGGAGGAGGAGACGAGAGGGTGGACAGGATGTTCCAGTTTTAGAGATGAAATGAGAAGCCAAGGCCGTGCTGAGGGCCCAGGAGAGGTAGCGACTGCAGCAGGATTGGCCAGCTCTGTGCAGATTTTAAAGAGTTCTACTGAGTTGTTAGATGCCGGAGAGATGCGAGCTTGGATGTGGGCTCTCTTGGTGCGGACAGAGCCAGTATTGCCTTTAAAGCAGGCAGCTGGCCAGTTTGTCAGAGGCTGTGCAAGAAGCTAGCCATTTCGTCTCAGCCACACTGCACTTGCGTTTAAAGGTGACGCGGTCAGAGTCATACCAAGAGTTGCACTTGGTTTTGGGCTTCAAGCGGATCCTCATGACAGGGGCAAGAACGTCAAGAGCATCATAGATAGAAGAGTGGAGCATGGAAAGGGCTGCGTCAGCATGCGAGTCAGCCAGAGGGGAGAGAAAGCGGCAGTAAAAGCCTCAACTGACACTTCATGGGTCGGATGACCAAGAAGGTAGATGGCAGTGCTGGAGTTGGCTTGGCCCAACGGGTAGAGAGGGAGCGGTGGGAGGAAAGGAGAAAGTGATCATTTCAGGAGAGAGGAGTGATGAAGGGGTGATAGAGGGGGAGGTCTGAGGAGATCAGAACATATCCAGAAACCAAGTATTATCACCAACATAACCACTCTGGTCTCTTTTCAACACACCGTTAACTGGCCTGCTTTAATAGAGCAGGTTTCAGTGCCTGGTGTCACAACTAGCTGTTCCAGTTATTAAAGTCTTACACACGCTGTTTGGTTCCATTAATGATACTTCATAATGCTCAGGACTAATAATCTTCAGTGTGTGGGAGCTAGATTGGTACACTAACAGAAAGTATTGGTAAACTCAGGGCAGAATATAAAAATAAGTCTCTTCCAAAAGAGCCAGATGTTGAAAGGCAAGAGGCTAGAACCAACCTTTCTTTATATATAAAACATGGCCCCTTTCCATTTCTCAGCAGGCATATTTTGACTAAGGTATACAGGCGTTTAGTTTTGCCAATTTGCTATTGTTGATCATTAATTTATTTTTGATAACAGATCAATGGAGGGAAATGAACCTATCCGAAAGAATCAAGACAAGCTCTTTACGAAGGTGGCATATGCAACACAATAGGCTAGATCTGCATGACGATGCTCATGATTATATGTAAACATTTAAGTTTCTGGCCAATTTAAGAAAATCACATTATAAATCAGCTAAATATAAAACAAAAAATAATTCATATTCAACAACAAACAAGCAGCAACTTGATAAAACAGATTCATAATTGTTAGTGTGTAGCTGGCTCCTACCACAACACAATAACACGGGCTACCAATTTCTGGTAGACGTGATCATTAGCCAAAAGTGCAATAAACACGGCTTGTGTTTCAAAACCTCCCAAAGTTTTATTTTATTGGACTAAAAGGAGCAATGTTAGTATACGCCCAATATATGGTTTAGATTTGTAAGAGAAAAAAGGGTTGATTAATCTTTCAGACTACCATGCAGAAAAGGAAAACTGCTCACAATATATTCATGGGATAAGACCATCCAGCTGAGACCACTGCAAAGAACTTCAAATCACAGATGCAGCAGCAGGAAGACAAAATATGAATTGGGCACGAAGAATAAACTAAGGTGAATTGCTTAAATCTGTATCCAAACCAGGAATAAGCATGGTAATGCAATCGATACAAACTAAACTGCATACTGCTAGCACTTTTACAAAATGCTTTTTAAGTTGCCCAAAAGGGTAGAGTATGTTACATTAAAAAAGAAAAAAACAAATGAATAAGTAGTGCATGTGAAGCTAAAAGTTTTACACAAAAGCATTATACTGAACAGAACACATTGAACTTTCTTTGAATTTAAAATTACAAATACACATGAGATAGCCTACTAACATTCGTTTCTGGTAGTGGCTAGAGGAGAAATTGGAGTAAACAGATTTTCAAAGGTCTAAAATGCTCAAATATACAGAAGGCTGGAAAATGATTTTCAATGAAAGGCCATTTAATCCGGAGTCAGACATGTCACACACATTTAAAAAAATCTTCTAGTGGCAAGTATGGTAACTGTCCATAGCGGCATGGTAATTGTTCGGAATAGGATAAAGAAGCTAAATCTAGATTTAACCAATTCCAAACAACTAATGCGATTTAATATTAAATGCTTACTTGATAAACCTAATAACCATACAGGTTTATCTAGATAGTGTGTAATACTAAAGGGTAAGCCAAGTTACAAATCAAAACATGGCAGTGCCATCGTCAGGAGTAATCGCCCTTCGTACTTTAGGGGTTGGCAACAGGCTTACAAGCCCAAGAAAAGAAAAAAACATCTAAATTGTCAGTTTATACCAAACTAACTTTTTGTACAGTTTAAGTGAATGGCAAAGGAGCATCAAGTTAAACAACTTTTATACACAAAAAAAAGAAAAAAAAGCTAAGGGAAGCAATATCGCATTACTTCAGCTTCACAAGCTTCTTAAAAAGTGAAAATAAATTAAAGTAGCTAAGGGACAACTATTTTATTAGTTCATCCAAGCTAGCATTACAAAGTCCAATGCATCAGGATAGCAACCCACAAGCTTTTAATATGTACAGCTGCATGGCGTGCCAACTCAAGAGTACGTCTGTTATGAATCCAGCTTGGCTTAAATATCGCTAATTACTCAGCAAATCATGCATATTTTCCTTCCTTAAAGGAATCGCATTGAGTAAAATGTAACTGCAGTGATCAAAGTTCTCTTCCAAAGAATCCCACAGTACGTTCCTAAATACATTCATTTCCCCCAAAACATGGGTTTATTACTTACAAATGTACGATGGGATTCTAACTGCATATAATGTACCTATCCTCAACTAGAACTGAAATGAAATAATGTAGCCAAACCAAAGACACGTCTAATGCAGGTCTGTTCACAGTCGATACTGTTCTATTGTACGGACAAGAGAATATCAGCATCCAAGCAGACACATTTAACGCAAACAAATTTGGAATCCTTCAGAGGTTCATCAGGGAGCAAATTAATATGGTTACTTCTGAACACGAAAACACACAAAAAGTGAATCCAATAAAGATTCTTGTATTGATTCAATATTACGTATTAATTGCATGACCATCATAGCACCTCTTAACATTATCACACAATCACCAGAATCATTAACAGTTTTAAAACTTAAGGGTACAGTCCAATATTGATATATTGCACACTGGTACTATAAACTAGGTGCATGGTAGTGCTGTCGAAATGAAAGCCTGCACATTTGACAAAAGATGCCAAAGTCCTGTTTAAAAAACAAGACAACAAAATCAGTCAAATTGGCAATACTGTTGAATGAAGCAAATACCTATAGCTGCAAATAAACACAATTTTTCTATAACCATACATATGATCTTTCCTTTCCCTTTCTGAATACAAGTAAGGTCACTTAGCATTCAAATGGATACATGTTCGTCTACGATGATCTTGGTAACTACTACACAATATCTGATGTCCTCTGCCATGAATATACTTAAAGAAAGCCAAAGTTACAAGAGGCATCTACTGCAATACCTAGAGCTTCCTTTATGGCAATCATTATTGAATTCACTTGTATGAAACAGTGAAAAAGGATAGATGGCCTCAGGATTCCTTTTCAATTTTATGTTGAGGATCAAGTGGCTTTTAAGCAGCATGGTGGGTTTGAAATCTTTGCAGTTTAGATCATTCGGTTACGTTTATGGGTTGGGGAGTCTGTAATGACATCGCCACATTGGGCTGAGGTACGTTTTCTAGTTCCACCATTGTCCAAGTGGAGTGCCATTTCTTCAGATATGAAAGTGTTCAAATCGACATCATGAAGTCCATTTCTCCGACGACCAGCATTGGAACCGCTGCTAACATGAGTGGGAGACCCGGGGGTACTGGAGCGAACACTTATACCAGCCATTGCACCGCTTAGTCCTGTATGGGAGAAACAAAGAAATTAAATTAAAAAAACAGAAAAGTACAAATCATACTGTGACTAATAATTTTAAAAGACATTTAAGACTTCAATCATGCATTAAGAAAGTCCTTTCTAAACTAGAAAGTAAAAAAAAACATATAGCCTTCATCAAACTGAGCAAGAAAAAACAAAAAAAGAATTTTAAGATTAGCAGGTAGTACTTTAGTAAACTGATAACATTACTTTTCTAAATCAAACAAGGCGGAGAAAAACAAAGGAAGGATTCAATGCAAGGCCTGAGAGATCTGCAATATCCATGTATTCTAAGGTAGAAAGTATGCTGCTGACAGCAATGACGCAGATTCCAAATTTAGAATACTGCAGGGTATTTGTATTTTATAACTCGCACCTGGCAGACCCAACTGCATTTGGACTCATGTTAAAATAGTTAAAGGTAAAATCTGAATGCGATATTGGGTAACATTATTGAACTAGATACATTTTTAATGCTCTATGAAATAAAAACAAGAGATGTCCCTTAGCTCAAAAGAAAAAGTTGCGGGCCTGTATACTAGACAGGGTCCATCTCGTTAGGTAGAACGGAATGGTGATACCTTGTACCAATTTTTGGTCTTTTGATCCAAGTGATCTTCTAGGCGGACATCTTATTGGCAAAGTGTAAAGGGGGAGTGAGTGGGGGTATTGAGCCCCCAGCCTCTCTAGGCCCAGAAATGCCCTGCTCATTACCCCATCTGAGCCCCCAGCGTGTCCCCAGCGCAGGCCGCGTCCTTCCCTGCATCCCCTGTGCCCGCCCTCCCTCCCACCAGCCCAGATAGGATGCACTGACCCTGTGTGCTGCCCCCACCTCGACCTGCACGCCACTGCCATCCGGGCCGTGTGGGTGAGCCCCCAGCCTCTCCATTTATCAGGGCGGGGTTAGCCTTGCCCCTGGCTGCCGCTAGTGGCTTTTGGGATCATTTTGTGTATTCGACAAGGCCAGAGGCCCCTTGCAGACCCTCTCCCACCCCGTGCCCTCCTCCTGCTTCTCGTCCCCCCCCCGCCTCCCTTCCTGCCCCCCTGCACCCATTGGTCCTCTCGGCCCTCATCACCGCTCCTCCCAGGGCAGCCTCCTGCCCGTGCAGCCCGCGGCTAGGGGCCTAAGACCAGGGGGCGGCTTCAGCAGAGCCGGCTCTGGGAAGTACCAGCAGGTGTCTGCGGGGGAAGCAGTGGCCAGCCGTCAACCATTGACTACAAGGACCAGTAAGGTAGGAGTGGCCTGGGTCAGGAGTAGAGCAACCACTCTACCCCAGATTCCGAGCCACTGCTCTATATAGGCCTATACATGTCTCTCGTATAGCTGTGGTTTGTGTCTCCAAATTGCATTGATAGGCCTCTCTCCCACTTTACAGGTCTCAAGTCTAGTAGGGTTCTGTCTCCAAATTACTCTGTAGGATACTCAGATTGCATTAATAGACCGGTCTCTCAAATATAGCAGGGCTTCGATGCCCAGCCTACATCAAGGGAGTAAATACTAGCTGCGCCCCTCAAAGTCACTCCACAACCAGTGCATGTCCTTCCTAAACACACATGGCTAACCCACCACAGTGAACCACGTTCAGGTAGATAAAGACTAAAGAGAGCCACCGTTAACACCCAACTATACAACCCTTAACCACCTCCCTTCCCCCCCACCAAGACAGCGACTGAACGAATAGGCATCAGCTGGAAATACCACCTACAGACAAAAGACTAAAACCAGTAGAGGACAGCATCCACACCAAGTACTACACCACAAGACAACCAGACCAAAACAGAACCAACTGGACATCAGAAAAACAAAAACAGACTAAAGTCGGAATCGTACAATGCTTCGCAAACGACCCATCCCAGGGGAAAGAAGAAAGAACACACTCCGGAACTGCAACCAAGAATCGCAACAGAACACACCCCCACAGACAGGATCAAAAATCGAACCAACTCTGAGAGAAGAGACAAATCCCTCTACCAAACACCATACCTCACTGAGAACTGCTCACCAGACCGAACCAACGCAACGCCAGAAGCAGCAACATTAAACAACCTAACAAAGGATGAACACCACCAGAAACAACAAACACGACTGAAGTGATAACACCTTACATCACAAAAGCTAGAACCTCCAATCGACAAACGCAACCACTGGAAGACGAACCAGATGAAAACAAAAACCCAAGACAAAACCTAGAAGAACAATGAGGACGCAGACGATCCGAAACCTACACCTCAACAAGATCAGAAGACGACCCTAACAAGAAAAGCCAAACTAAACTACACCTCCAAACTCCACTGCAATCTAATAAACGCATGTCAAAACACTCTACAGAGATAGTCTACCTACTCGATGACAATGGTATTGATCACAGAAACTTGGCTGGACGACAGCTACAAAAAAAAAAAAAAAACACAACAAAAAACCACCACACTCCAAAGCTGCCTTCCAGCAAACTTCAAATGCCTTTAAATAAACAGAAAAAACAAAAAGGAGGCGGCACCGCAATAGCATTCAAAGAACACCTAAAAATAAGAACAGACGAACCACTCAACATCCTCAACTGTGAATCCATGGTCATACACCCAACAGCAAGCCCAAAAACCAACATCACATTCATCTTGGTGTACAGACCTCCAATTTATGATGCATCCTTCATCGACAACTTCATAGAAGCTATCACCAGCATAGCCATCAACCACGAACACCTAATCATCCTGGGGGACTTCAACATCTGGTTCATAGACAATCACGCCAACTCCCAAAATTCACTGACTGAACAACTCACCACCATGAAACTACGACAACTAGTAAAAGGGGCAACACACTTGGCAGGACACTGGGTGCAATTTTCGCCGAGGAAAAAATCACCACAGCACTGCCAATACAAATACTGTGGAGCGACCATCTCATCATCCCATTCGTAAGCACTCAGCCTACGCAAGTCTGCATCCAACCTCCTAAACTCACAACCAAAAGAAACTGGAAAGGCGTCAAAGAAAGCAACCTATTCGAACACCTGGAATTAACCAAGCTCTCAACAGAACTAGAGCTAGCTGACCTAGACAGGAAAGCAGAGATATTCCACAAATGGATTGCAGATACAATTGACAAGATGGCCCCAGAAAAATCATTCAAACCATCAAAAAAGAGCAATGGTAAATGGTTTACCCCACTATGAAAAAGGAAAACAAAAAGATGGAACTGGAATGGAGGAAAGATTACAATCTAGACCAAAAAAGAAAACAAAAAAAAAAAAAAAACTGTTCCAGAAGCAAATCCGTGCATACAACAAGGAAATTCAAAAGGCAAAGAGGCATGATGACAGAATCACAAATGCCACCAACACACAAAAAGAAATGTTTCACATCATTAAAGAAATGAGAAACCCACCAGGCTGTGACAACACCCCAACCCCCTCGGAGAAACTCTGCAATGACCTTGCAGACCACTAAAAAAAAAAAATATATAAATACATTTTAAAAACCAAGGACATCCGACAAACCATCCAACAGAGGCCAACCAACAGCAACATACAACCAAACAAACCTATCTCAGAAACGCAGCACAAACTCAATAACTTTCCCAAAATATCAGCAGAGGCATTCACAATGCTGGTAAAACAGCAAGAAAGCGGGTTCACTGATGGATCCCTGTCCCTCGGACATCTACTAATTAATCCTCACACAAGGAACGCCAGCAGAATACTACAGAAACCTAAATCTATCACTAGCAACAGCAACCATACCAAGGATCTTCAAATCAGCTTACAACAAACCACTTCTGAAAAACACAAGCAGCGACGTAGAGGATCTCTCCAACTACAGACCAATCTAACATCCCCTAACCCGGCAAAACGCCTCAAAACCAACATATACAAACTAACCCAAGAACACGTTGAAAAACACCACCTAGACCAAGCTCAAGTCGGCTTCAGACCCACAAGAGGTACAGAAACAGCACAACTATCCATCTGGGACGACCTAAAAACAAACGCAGACTCCAACACAACATCAGCCCTTATTCTGCTCGATCACTCCGCAACCTTTGAGACAGTTAGCCATGACACCCTAAACAAAAGACTAGAAGACATAGGCATAACAGACAAAGCACTATGCTGGACTAAATCATTCCTAGCAGACAGAACAGAAACTGCTTCGATTAAACCCTTCAAATCCACCCCACGAGTTAACGACTGGAGTGCCGCAAGGATCCTCACTATCACCACTGTACTTCAGCATCTACCAAACTCCAGTTATCAGAATCTTCAAGAAACACATGACATGCTACAACTACGCAGACGATACTCAAATCATCTACAAAATCAAAGACACCGAAGCCGATCATTCAAATGTAACAGACTGTCGAACCGCACCATCACTGTCTAAGGTAGCAAAAAAATCTGGGAGTCCTGATGGACAACACCCTAACCTTAGAACCGCAAATAAACAGTCAAGAAAGGCTTCTTCCTCCTCCACATGGAAAGAAATCTACTACCTTTCCTCTCCTTCACACACGCACACACACACAACACTCACTATCGTCACCCTCATCATATCGACTATGCAAACAGCCTCTACCTCCGAACACTGGAATACCTACTGAAGAAGTTACAACAGATCCAAAACACAGCAGCCAGACTACTCCTCAAACTATCCAGAAGAGATCACATCACCCCTGCCCTAAAAACACTACACTGGCTCCCAGTAAAACATTGCATCACCTTCAAAACAATGTGCATAACGCACAGGGCAATCTGCGGACAAGGGGCAGAATTGCTACAAAAGAAAATAATCTACAAGCCGAGACCCCTCAGGTCAACCAACAAAATCCGCCTGGAACTAAAACCATACATCAAGAATAAACTCGGAACCGCCTTCTACCACTTACCCACAAAAACCTGGAACATCCCAAAAGAAATAACACCAAATATCACCTAAAATTCATAAAATTACTAAAAACCTGGCTCTTCAATACCAGAGACTAAAACCAAAAAAACAGTAAGTTAAAATGACAAAACGGGAAAGGGCATGGACAAGCTCCCAGAACCGACTGAGAAGCACCCACAGCACCTGGACGGGTGACGCCAGACAGAGTGTCTCATGCGAGACCCAGGGAGCTGGAGGCAACAACCCCAGCCAGCCCTAACCAACTGCCCGTTTAGCTGCTACTAGGTACCACTGGGTTGTGGAACTGTCGAGATCCTACCAATCACCACATTAACTGAGGTGTGGACACCACCAGGTGCACTAGCCATATAGGTGGCAGTGAAGAACATGCAGGGTTGTTGGAGGCGGCAGCAAGATGTTAAAGGGGCCTTGAATGCAGAACGGGCACGGACCTTCCAGAGGCACAGGGTGCCCAAGCACCCCATTGGGTGAGATTACGCAAGACAAACTCCTCAATTCAGGATAGAGATGCCAACTAACCAATACCACTAACCATTTCCTCCTCTGCATACACCTCTCAAACTCCAAACCAAACAACCACAAACTTCCAGCACAACAAACCGCACAAACTCACTACACTGCAACAACAAAACACAGACTCGCACAACAGTACACAACAACTACCAGCCGCAAACACCCCAGGCCCAGCCGACGGACCCACCGGGCTGAGGCTGCCAACAGCACATCACTGCACTCATGCACTTTTCCAGCCTCCTCCCACTAACTCCCCCTCCCCCCTCCCTCTTTCAGAACCGCCAGAGGATCACTCCGGTGGTGATAGAGCGCGGTACAAATGTCCTTTAAATGTGTGAATGGACAATATGTTAATGTTAAACAGATAGAGGTCCTTATAATCTATTTGTTGACCCCACCTCAAACAAGTGCAAGAAGGTTCAGTAGTTACATGATTACATTTTGATATTTTATACATCAGTCTAACAGCTGCATCTTGGGCAACGTGCAATTTCTGAAGTGGCTGCTTAAGGACGCATATTAATAGAGATAGCATAGTCCAGCTTCGTGTTAACCAATGATCAAACTACTAACGTGTCATCCCTGGTATCCAGAAACGGGTTGCTACCCCAAGTAGCCGAAGATTGTAATAAACACATTGAATAGTAGTATTGATTTGTTGATGAAAGCCCAAATCGGACTGCCAGTAGCAGGGTTCATTATGGCTCAAACCATTAGCGATTTTGGTCAGACTGTCTGACAACTTTTTTATGATGGTGCAATGAAATTACTATTGGTCTGCGTACAGGAAGGAGCAGTGGATAAAGCACCTACTCAGCTTCACACTGCTAAACCAGCAATGACCCCCCAACCAAAGGTGAAACAGGCACAGTCTGACAAGTATACCTTCTTCACCTTTATTGGTAATGTGGGCAGGGTATACATCAGGAGTGGTGCGTGTCCATGCAGTTACGTTATATTGATTTATACCACACTCTGGTACAGCCTCCCTGCCACCTTGAAACGAGGAGAACCATCTACGGTTCTGGAAGCACCTCAAGGCATTACTCTTTGCTTCTGCCTTTGCCCCTCTTCTCCCATGGGGATTTTGCTTTCTCCCTCTGCATTGTTCACATGGCCAACCTCTGTTCTTCGTGCCGAGGTATCTGCTAACCCTGCCACCCTCCTGCACTGCCTCTGGGCCACCCACAGTCCGCCACCACACGTTTATGCACTTATCAGATACTCCCCATCTGACTAACCTAGCACTTTTCCACTCACCGGCTGCACCACCACTGTTAATCACCCTCATCTATTTTACTTATTTTCTCTATGTTTTGCACTTTCCAATTTTCTCCCCCTTCCATGAACTTCCCACTGTTCCCTTCTCTATGCACGTGCGCATTCTCAAGGTCACTGGACCTAGGCAAGGTCACTGGGCCTAGTAAGATCGTTTGTTCTCCCCTGTTCCCCTCCCTTCGCCAGGTCGCACTCTGAAACACCTGTGTATGAGAGCAATATAAATAAAATATATTACTACTGCTATTTGCATGGTCTCCAGGTTATCAGTTGTAACCCAAACAATAGTACAGTGGTAGCAAACTGCAACAATTATTTTGTAATATCTGCTTTTATATAACCTTTGTTGGACATTCTAATCTACTAATTAAAAACACTTCTGAAAGAAACAGAATGCAGACTTGTTGAGAAAGGGCACAAAGCAGGACTGTTTAAACAAAGGTATCAGCAACAATGTCCATGTACAAGAGTGGCTTGAAAGGGGCAAGAAGGGCTCAGGTCACTATGGAAGCAATCGACTTTCCCCCCCACTTCGCCCTCCTCCCTACCCCCCACTTCTCCCTCCTCCCTACCCCCCACTTCTCCCTCCCCCCACGTCTCCTTAAAGGCCCAATGATTTGGTGGTGCATTATCGTCCACAGCAGCGTCACTCCACAAATGTGACCTTGGGATGGTTAGGGGACAAAGTTTGACTCTGCCTTGACCTCTATGTAGGAGAGCTGTGAAAGAAGGATTCACATGAACTATGCAATAGTCTGCACCCCCCCCTCCAAATAAGAACTCAAAGCACATGATTTCCTTCTCTTATAAAAGGTAAACTGTTAAAGCATACTGGACCCCTACGAGCTTGATTTGGACCAATCTAGGCTGCTGCAACAAGTGTTTTCTGACATACGCAGAGTCATGTGCAGGAAGTGGGTGGAGGCACAGAAAGTTCCTGTGCCCCAGCATAAATATGGTGACACCCCTCTCAGCCCAACTCTCCCCTCTGGCTACTCCAACTCTAGGTTGGCCGAATCCACAATGATCAGCACCCTAATGTGAGTGGTTCTAAAGAGTCCTCCCAGCGAGAGTTCCTGTGTCCTGGTAGGAAGGTATTTGCCTTCAAGGGGAGAGAAATCAAAGAGGCAGCTTCCTGGGCATTGTTCCACATGGCTGCTGTAGACATCAGGTTGACTAGGGTACACTATTTTATCAGGAGTGCAGAATATTTTAATAAAGTTACTCACCGTAATGACTACTTTACTCCTAGTCCATAGTCCCCTTTACTCCATACTTATTGGACATTCCGTCCTTCGGGACCGGAGAACTTTTGTCAAAAAGCATAAAAAATTAGTGTTTTATTTTTACGCGGGGTACCGCATATGGCTGTATCCCCACCCTCCTGAGCTCCACCCCACGCAACACCCTTAAGTCCTTTTCTATCATCAGGAATGAGAACATTTACGCAATAACAGGATACTGTAGAGGGCACAGCAGACGGGCGTATGGAGGAAAGGTGACTATGGACTAGGAGTAAGGTAGTCACTACGGTGAGTAACAATCTTACGCCCGTCCCCTTTCCTCCATACATTTGGGAGAATCCCAAGCACACACCATAGGTAGTACGGGTGGATGGAAAACCCCCTTTACAGGAATAAGTTCTTAAGAACATCCTGGCCAAATTGGCCATCATCCCTGGAGCTCAGGTAAAGCCAATGGGGAGGCCCACAAAGCCACTTGGCGGTGGACTCCCAAGAGACATACTTTTGGAAGGCAACAGCAGTCCCTTTGCTATAGATTAGATGTGCATGGATGGATGCTTGTCGGTGGATGAAGGCCTTGAATGCTTTAGGCTTCTGAAAATATGAGGCAATCCAGCAGAGGATAGTTGCTTTAGAACCTGGTTTCCCCTTCAGGTCTCCGAATGTGAGAAAGTTATGAGGAGCTTCTGTTCTAATCGAAGTAAAACTCCAGTGCTCGCCCGACGTCCCAGTTGTGTAAAACTCTTTGCATCAGATGCCATGTTAAGAAAGTATACAAGTAAGGAGACCAATTGGTTCAAATGAAAATCGGCAACCACCTTAGCAGGAAGGAAGGATGAGAGCGGAGCACAACCTTATCCTATCCCTGTGGAAAGGGAGGAACGGATGTGCCATGGAAAGAGCTTGGAGCTCATTTACTCGCCTCACCGATGTTGTGATCAGAAGGCACCCTTACAAGAAAGGTACTTCAGATTGATAGTGGCCATGGGTTCAAATAGCCTACGGCATAACGACCCTGTGGGAAGAGATAGCAAGCCGCAAAATGCCTTTTGATGACTGGATTAGTCAATGAAAAGGAACAGCTGTCCGTGGACAGGCGAGCCGCAATAGTGGATAAGTAAGTTCTGTATAACAGGGCATGGATGCCAAAAACAGCCAGATGAGAAAAAAAAATAGAAAGCTAGTCGACTGGAGCTTGCCTGGGATTGAGCTATTTAGCTAGACACCAATGACAAAACCGGAGCCATTTGCGTAGAAGGCTTCCTGACCGCCTGATAATGCATACATTATCCTTGGACAGATGGAACTGTGTAAACAATCTTAACTTAGGCACTAGGCCACCAAGCTGAAAGATTGTGGGGTGGAGTGCCACATCTGGTGAATGCTCTGGTGAAGCAGGTCGGAAATCGGTGGCAATCTGATCGTGGGAAGTACCGACAGAAGCTGTAGTTCCGAAAACCAGAATCTGGCTGGCCACCAAGGAGCCTTGAACACGAGAGTGGAGTTTGATGTGCTCCTGAGCTTGCAGAGCGACTGATGGATAAGAGGCAATTAAGGAAAAGCATAAGCTTTCAGGTTGTCCACGAGATGTCATCCAGGGAGGACGCTCTGAGCCCGTGCCTTGATGCATAAAGAGGCAGCTTCTTGTTTGAAGAAGTTGCAAAGAGATCCACCTCTGGAGTATCCCAGATGGAAACGTTTGAGGACGTTTCTGTTCATCTCCCACTTGTAACTGATGCAGACTGGCGACTGAGTGAATCTGCGGTCACATTGAGGTGACCCCGGACGTGTACAGCCTGGAGTCAAACATTGTGCTGGACGGCCCCGTCCCATATTTTTATGGCAACACCCACAAGGAGGGGAAACTTGGTGCCACCCTGCTTGTTGATGTAACACATTGCCACAGAATGGTCTGGGCACACACAAACTACACTGTTGCTGTAAGGGAGGTATTCAAAATGGCCACAATGGTCTGGGGAGGATGAGCCGCCATTTTGTGAACTCCAGAAGCGAACTGTGTCACAAGAGCAAGTGAATAAAGCATAGCCAAAATAGACCGTACGCACACCGCATCTGTTAAGTTTTGCGCAAGGGTATTTATCTACTACTAATCTTTAGCCGTAACGATCCACTTGCAACGTGCCATCAGTTTCTCTTTTACTTTCGTTTTCTCAAACCACACGTAATTCGCTAGATGAAGCGGAGCAGGTCTAGGAAACCAACTATTAATACATAGTATGCATTATAGAATATATACCTTGCACTTTGTTAACAATCGTAACCAAATTGGAGGCAATCCTTAATATCGGGGGCGCATTGTCATACGTGCCTTTCCATTCTAATGAAATTTTGCAAACTCATGCTGTATCTGAATACAAACTGCAACCAATCTTGAGCAACACTCACTTCAAGTACAAACCAGAAAAATCCTGAATGTAATGCGCGTGTGCAGCTCTGAAGCAGTAGGTGTCAACCCCCAAATGGACATTAGCACTGATTTAAAAGTGTTCCTGTGAACTAGGCACGCTATTAGCCTAAAAGAATTAGGTCTTCCACAGGTGGGATTTAACCCATGACTAAGGGCAACCAAAAATCTCCAATGAGACTAACTTTGAATGTGACATCCATTAGGTAAGACCCTTATTTTTACATATTAGGCTTATATTGAATATCTGTTGACAACAATCCCTAGCCTAGTATCGATACATCAATAGAAAATAGATCTCATTCTCAATCTTTTCTCTCTCCCCCCTCCCTACTTTTACTCTACCTGCTCACTGCAAACAATCCACCCCTTCCCTTTTTGTCTGTGTTACAATATAGTGTATAGATATCTGCTTTGCTTCGATTACCTGTTTGTTTTTGCTACAATTGTGACATGCAAATCTGTTTGCTACTGTGATGTACAATTTAATGTATATAGCCCTGATTGAAAAAGGCAGAGTTATTGCCGAAACACGTGTCTCGTATAGGGCACTTCAATTACACTTTTAATTTTTCACCATTCCCTTGTGTGGAGTATTCTTTAAACTTGGCACTGTCCTTAGGTGAAGTTGGGTTTCCACAACTCGATTTTTTTCCTCAAGTGAAGAAATAGTCTCCTCAGGGGAGCCAGGGGCCTGGTGTGCCAGCTTAGCCTTGAAACAAGGAACCTCGGCAGTGCCGGTACTGGCAGATCTAGGGTGTTTACTTGACACATTAGGGACTGCCCCAGAATTAGCCTCTAGTGGAGGATCCTCAGCAGAGCCGGTACTGGAAGGCCTCTGGTGCGTGACCGCCTTCTTTTGCCCCTTCAAAATAATTGGTATCACCACGGCCGTGCGCGTGGGAAGGCTTACAGCCAAGCCCCTCGATGAAGGACCCTCAATTCTGTTGGTGTCCAATTTAGCCCCAAGAAGGGGAACCTAAGGTTTAACCCTGGTTCATATTGCCACCTTGAGAGGGCCTCGAGCCAAGACTTGGTACAGTTAGCTCCAGATGCGGAAGCCTCAGGGCGAACCCTGGTGTCCAGAGGAACTGGCCTCAACTTTAGCCCCAACCACGGAAGAAAATCCGGTTTTGGCAGACCCGCTGCGGGCCCTCGGAGGAGTCTCTGGTACGCCAAGCCGAGACCAAAAGGGGAGCACACTGAACTGGAAATGTACCTTTCTCAAGGAGAACCACAGATATTTCCGATGCGGCCTCCATATCACAATGTGCATGTATGCGTCCTGAAGGTCCACTACACTGATCCATTGACCCTTCTGAAGAGAGGACTTTATCCGGCGATGAAATCTTGAATTTCTTTTGGGGAAGAGAAAGGTCGAGGGTAGTGCGCAGGCCCGCCTGATTGGGTTTGGGCACTTGGAACAGACTGGAGTAAAAGCCTCTCCTTGCTCCCCGAACGGAACAAGCTCCACTGCTCAGAGACAAGTTTCTGCACCTCGGCTCTGAGGGAGGGCGACCAGATCTGCTGAAAGGGAGGGTTGAAGGGTGGGGAGGCAAGCAAAATCGCGCCCAAGCGATGGACAAAAACCCATCGGTCTTAAGTGATGTTCTTCCACGCCCTCCAAACGAGATTCATCCTCCCACCGGAGTCTCGTGCGTCTGACCAGTTACATCATTTGGATGGCTTGTCAACAGGGAGAATACCAGTCCCTGGAGAAGAGGATGATGGGCAAGAGAAAAACCAACCACCTTGTCATTGTTGCTTTCGACGGAGCCCGCCAACTGGAGCTCCTGAAACCCCATGAATCCAGGAGGAGGACAGAGTCTGGGACCCTGATCTCGATGCATAAGGGGCTGGAGCTTTCGCAGGACCGATAAAGACTTGGTGGTTTGGGTACTCGCTTTCATCTTTGTGAGTTCTGCGTCTGTAGAAGAATGGAACAATTCCATGTCGTCAAAAGGGAGGTCTAGGACTTTGTCTTGCACTTCCTTTGAGAACTTCGTCGCATTGAGACTTGCCTGGAGGGAAATGTCAACCCAGGCCATAAGGCCTCGGGCAGAGCCATCTACGTGGCGTGCCGCAGCAGATCTTGTGCCAACACTGGGGCGTCCCGACAAACCAGCTTTAAAAGTAGTCTGGCCTATCCGCATGAACACTCCTGGAAATCGGCCAGCCCTTTCCACAGCCTCAGATTGGCTGCTGCCAGGATGATCTTGGTGTTTGCTTGAGGAAGTTGTAGCGCCAAATTGGCTAAGACTTTCTTGCCTAAGGCGTCCAAAAACATCCAGTTTGGAAAGAATTTGGGCCGCTGCCGTGGAAGATGCAGAGGCCGGTTTGGACTGGGGGGTAGCGCTGCCACCACCGTTGAGGAAGGGAGCGGACAAGCAGATAAGGCCATCTCCTCAGAGGTATGAAGCTTGTATCGAGCATCAAATCTCTTGAGGTGTAGCCCGCTTTGAGGTCCAAGACGTCCTTTTGGAGGAACAGGCCAGTACGCTCCTGAGGTGACAACGTTAAGGCTCCAGAAAGCACCCCTTCCTGTGTAGTGGGGGCCTCAGGTACTGGAATATCAAGGAGGGCCATCATATCCAGTACCCAGTCATTGAAATCTCTAACAGATTAGGGCTGCTCATCGCCATCCTGATGCACTTGAGGCTCGTTCAATGAAGTGGGAGCAGAAGACTGGTGTCTTGCTGCCGGTGTTTTCTCGATAGGTGACAGCGGAGGTAGCTGTGGAGGGGGCCCACTAGGAAGCAGTGGAGGAAGTGGCATCACCCAGACCTGGGCAGGAACAGCCGGGGGAAGAGGTGGGACTAGCGGTTCAGTGTACATTTCCCCGAAAAGATTTAAAATACGCCTTCATTGGGGTCAGAATGCATGAGCATCTGAAACTTCCAGAAAAAATCATCTTCGGATGAAGATTTTGGCACTGGAACAGGCAGAGGCCGCTTGGGCGGGGCATACCCCCATGAGCGCAAGGAGGCTAGTTGCTAAGAGGGAACACCACCAGCCGGATACACTTAGATGAGTGGCGCGGAAGCAGGAGGGAGCAAGACTGTATGCGGCAGTGGTGTCAGAGCATGCCAGTCAAATGAAGGGCAGAACTGTTTGTTGTCCACAAAGCTTGAAAAAGGCTGCTCAGCCCCAAAAGACATGTTCCAGCACAAGACATCGTGAAAGTTGGTTTAAGAGACGTATCCAAAATGGCCACCGCGGACCATGGAGGTTGGGCCACCTTTTTGTTGGCACCCGAGGAGAACTGCGTCACGTTTGAAGATTACGCAATTGTCTCCTCAGGGGAGACTGGGGACTGGAGTAAAACTTTAGTCTTGACACAAGGATCCTCGGCCGAGCCGGTACTGGCAGGTCTCGGATGCTTACTGGACATCTTAGATACTGCCCCAGAAAGGAACCTCGGCAGAGCCAGTACAGGAAGGCTTGTGGTCCGTGACTGCCTTCTTTGCCCCCTCGATAGAACCAGTACCACCACAACCCTGAGCGTGGTACGGTTGAGGAACAATCTTCACTGACAAGACCTTAAAAGAGGGTCTCTTGATTCTGTCGGTACCAACCTTAGCCTCAAGAGGAACCTCGGGTTGTAACCCAGGACAGACTGCTCTCTGAAGAGGGGCCTCGAGCTGTGACTCGGTGTGGAAAGCTCAGGGCGTACCCCGGTATCTGCATGGAAAGCTCTAGAAATAGAGACCTTGGGGTGAACCCTGGTGACCACAGACCCAGAACTGGGCTGAACTTTAGCACCCAAACGGTGAACCTCGGAGCAATAATCCGGTTTTGGCAGGTCCACTAAGGGAACCCTCGGAGAACACTCCAGTATGCCACTTATGCTTTCAGCACCTCAGGGGAACCCCCGGTGACAGAGCTACTGGAGCCCCTCCCTGTCCTGGAACACCCCGGGAAGAGTCCTCTGGCTGGGGTCCCCTAAAAATTAAGGAACATATCGGGCACTTCTTCCATTTGTCGATGAAAAGCTGTAAATGTGGTGGACCGCGCTGAAACACTTCCTCCCACCGAATAATATTACGTTTGAGTGCCCAGACGGAGAGGGACTCGCAGTAGAAGCATGACTTCCTGCCATGTTCCGGGCCTAGACACTCCAAGCAGAGAGAATGGGTATCCGCCCTCACGAAACAACTTTCGCATGAACAACAGGACACGAATCCCAGATGCTCCGGCATAGATCGAGGACTAGCTGAGCAGGAAGGACAAAGAATAAAAAATAAATATTCCCTGTGATGCTAGTGTGTCCAGCCCCGACCGCGCAGTGAAAAGGACTGAAGGGTGATGCGTGGGGTGGAGCTCAAGATTGCAGGGTTACGGCCACGTGCGGTACCCCTGCATAAAAATAAAAGGAAGTTACTTACCTGTAACTGTTCTCTGGCATGGATTCACATGCTCATGAATATTAGTCAGGCTGGGAATCCTCGGTAAAGAGAAAATCAGTTTCAGATTAACTTTTGAACTGTCTTTCTCCTAATAACCAATCACTGGTCTCTGGGTCATACTGCCCCCAACCAATGACTACCCTCTACCTAAACCCCTCCTTTGGCAGCCATCTTCAGATTTGGTAGCACGTAAAGTGGCAGTAGGACCAAGAGAAGAGCTGCAGAGGGGTAGGCGGGAGGGTTTGCATGTGAATCCATGCCAGACCCATGCTAGAGAACAGTTAGAGGTAAGTAAATTGTTCCTTCTCCATCATGGGGTCTGGCATGGATTCACATGCCCATGAATAAATACATAGCAGTACACATGCACAACCACGGGAGGTGGCAAGGCTCAACATTAAGCATCTCAACATTAAGCACTTGTCTTACCTTCCAGGCTCACCTTCAAGTGAACGGGTTGCGCAGCACTGCTTGGCCTACTCTGGACTCCTCCCTGGAATCTGTTGACGCAGTAGAGCTTTGTGAAGGTGTAGGTCGACCTCCACGTAGCAGCCCTGCAGATGTCCAGCAGGAGCACACCAGACAAGAACACTAGTTGCAGCAATCGCTCTGGTCAAATGGGCTCCGACAGCCAGGCAACGGTCGGTTTGCCAACCAGTGACAATGGGTGATGCAGCTGGAGAGCCACCTGGAAATGGAAGCCTTGGAGAGGGCCTTCCCATGGTTCACAGGGCCAAAGTTTACAAAAAGTTGCAACGTGGAAAACTTAGTGCGGTCCACATAGAACTTCACCGCTCTAGCCACATCCAGCGAGTGCAAAGGCGTCGGGAAGAATACAGGTAACACCAAGGGCTTGTTTAGATGAAAGTCCGACAGCACATTGGGCATGAAGGAGTTGTGCGTCCGTAGCACCACCCTCATCTCGTGGAAAGTCACATAAGGTGGTTTACAAGAGGGCCTGGATTTCTCCCACTCATCGTGCAGAGGTGATGGCCAAAAGAAACGCCATTTTCCACGACAAATATTTCAGTGGCACCGCATACATAGGCTCGAACGATGGACCCATGAGCCTATTAATCACCAAATTGAGCTCCCACACCGGGGCAGGAGCCTGCACTGGTGGGAACGAGTGAAATAGTCATTTAACAAACCCCTTGACCAAATATATGTGACAATAAGGATGACCGTCCAGGAGATCTTGTGTAGCGGGAGATAGCCGCCAGACGAACCTTGATGGAAGCATGGGCCAGTCCTGCCTTGGCCAACAAATATGGAAGCACTTGCGGAGCAGTGACTCGTAGAGGGTCGATCTTCTGAGTATGGCACCAAACAGTGAACCTCTTGCACATGTGCCCATAGCATAGGAGAGTAGATCAAGCTCTGGCCTTGGTGAGCACATCCATACAATCTACTGGGAGATTGTGGCCCCTAAACTCTAGTGCTCCAGGAGCCTGGCCTCCAGGTTCAGCGATCCTGGGTCATGGTGCAGAACCGTGTCTCCTTCCCTTTGCATGAAGATCTGTGTCCACCAGAAGCTTGACTGGAGGGGACGAGACATGTCCCCGAAGGTCCGGGTACCTTATCGGCATCGGCCACCCCGGTGCGACGAGGATCATCCTGCACCGGGACGGTCTCAGTTGATTGGACTAGTTGGAGCAGCCACGGCAAAGGAGATAACACATACAGAAACAGGCCGGGAACATGTACAGAAACAGGCCGTCCCTTGGGAAGAGAATGCGTCCCCCCAACCCCCATGCTCCCCAGCTGGGGAAACTGGTTTGTCGCAAATAACGATCTGGGGATTGCCCCATCTGCAGAACAGGTGATCCACTTGGTCCTGCCGAAGTTCCCACTCGTGGCAAGAGCGCAGCTCCCTGCTAAGAGTCGGCGATTGTGTTCTTCACTCCTGCTAGATGAAACGGGAGGACCATCCCCCCCCCTAGGCTACGGCTCAGTGCCAAAGGTCCTGCATCTCTCTTTAGAGTGCCGGGATCTGGTTCCCCCCATGCTTCCGAATTTAGAACGTCGTGGGTGTTGACCGTGAAGACCCGTACCACTTTGACCCTCAGGTCCTTCCCTCAAGTGCAAAAACACTGCACGCAGCTCCAAAACGTTGATATGCAATGACTTCTCCTGTAGCCACAGGCCTCTTGCATGAAGACTTCCAGAATGCACTCCCCATCCTTCCAGAGGCGTCGGTTGTGACCATCTCCCGATGAGATCTGGAAATCCGCGCTTGCAGACAAATGTGCGTGGACTCAACCACTGTATCGCTCGACGGAAACTCTCGTGTGATCCTGTCCTCGAAGCTCACCTCCACTTGTATCCAGCGGGCGTCGAGGAACTCCTGCAGCGGATACATCCGCAGCCTGCACAGCCGAATGAGGTAAATGCATGACATGCCGAGTAGGGACTCCATGGATCTTACCCTTGCGACCTTCAGGGCCAACAGCCGATGTACCGTCCCCAAGATGGCTACGATCCTTTCCTCAGACGGAGACGCCAGGCACGACATTTGAGTTGGGCTCCCAGAAACATACGTCCGGCGAGTGAGTCAAGCAGGACTTCGCTAAGTTTATCGAGAACCCCAGTTGACAGGAGTTGGACAGTCTTCGTCGCGTCGACGGCGATGTCCCTGGAGTTCGCCCAGATGAGCCAGTTGTGCGGTTACACGTGGATCCCTCCTAGACGTAGCTGCGCCACCAGAGGGGCCAGGCACTTGAACGCTTGTGGCGCCGACTTCAACCCAAAGGGAAGGGACTTGAACTGGTAATGTTGTCCTTGAACCACGAAGCGTAAGTACTTGCAGTGTCCCTTGTGTATGGGTATGTGAAAATGGGCATCTTCCAAGTTCAGTAACAATAGAAAAATCCCCCTGTTACAGCTGTCCTAGCACAAGATGAAGGGTCACCATCTGAAACTTTTGGGGCTTGATGTACTTGTTCAGACGGCAGAGGTACAGAATGAGCCTCCAACTGCCGGTCTTTCGTACGAGGAAGTATCGAGAGTAAACTTGAGCCCTGGAGCTTCGGGATGTGGTTTTCCTGATGGGCCACTGGTGGTATCCTTGGACACTTCCGTTGGAACTCTAGGGTGTCCGTGGGCGAGAGCGTCCAGCACCCACGGTCTGCCTCGGGGTTCTGCTACTAGAAAGACCTCAAGCATGAGAGGTACTTCCCTCCGACAACTACCGAACAGGGCGGACCTAAGCCCTCACCAACGCAACCACCCAGTATCTAACTGACTTGCCTGCACCAAGCAGGACCCAAGACAAGCTCTCCTTATTACCTACCAGCCTAGAAAAAGACCTGTTGGGTCAAAACACGTGTCGGCACCACTTGCTATACCATCAATTGATTTCAAGAGAATAAAAAATTGGCAAGAAATGGAAACCACCAACCTTGTGGAATTGCATTGGTCTTGCACCGAATGAGCAATGGGGTAAATCCCATCATACCAAACAGCACACGCGCCAATTGAGTGGAAACCATAACAATTCTCGATTGGTTGGGGGCAGTATGACCCAGAGACCAGCGATTGGTTGTTAGGAGAAAGTTCAGAAATGAAAGATTTCTTTACGACAGGGAATATTCATGAGCATGTGAATGCATGCCAGGCCCCATACTGGAGAAGAACAAGCATCTTACCAAACTGGTAACGTTCTTTCGATGGGATGTTCCTCCAATGCTTTGATATAATCCTTTCCAGCTTGCTGGCCTCGGAAAAAAAATTCCCAGTAGAGGGCGCTGCACGTCGACATCCCCAGTGTCCCTCGACAGCCTCCGTATCGGTGCCAACGTCATCACAAGTACAAATAGTCTCGGGCAGCGTCCTTTGCTCAGTTCCGTTTTGAAGTTTAGTTTTGCTTTGTATGAATTGGTTAATAACCTTGAAGTAGCGTAAGCTGCAACTACAAGGGAACATTTTTACTGCAGGGAAGGATGGGAGGGGCGATAAGGAATACGTCGGAGGAACATCCCATCGAAAGAACGTTACCAGTTTGGTAAGTAACTTCTTCGAATGGATTGTGTCCTCCGACGTATTCCTCATCTTTGATAGCAGTGGCATGTAATTGGAGGTGGGAGTAAGAATGTCATGTATCCCTTTAGGGATGGACCGAGTGTAATACGGCTTTGCCAAATCTGGTCTCTTGACCAGTGGAGGAATCCAGGTTGTAAACTTTTGTGAATGTATGTGCAGACGACCATGTGGCAGCCGCACATAAGTCTCTAATCCCAATTTGTGACCAGAGTATCCTACAAACAGTTGGTCTGCTTGCCTGATCCTAGCCATTCTGCTGATGTAAAAGCTGAGAGCTCGCCTTGGGTCCAGCCTATGTAGCCTTTCTTCCTCTTTCCCTGGATGGGGAGGAGGGTAGAACGAAGGTAAGGTAATTTTCTGAGTAATATGAAATTCAGAAACCACCTTTGGGAGGAAATTATGCTTCACCTGTAGGACAACTTTGTCCTTGTGGAAAATTGTATGTGGGGGTTTACAGGAGAGAGCTTGTAGCTCGCTCACCCTCCTAGCAGATGTTCGTGTTACCAATAGGACAGTTTTAAGCGTGAGAAATCTCAGCGAACAAGAGTGAAGTGGTTCGAATGGAGTGCCCATTAGGAAGTTTAAGACTAAATGTAAGTCTCATAAGGGAACTTGGAATGGTTTTGGAGGATAAACATTAGTTAATCCCTTGAGAAATTGTATCACTAGAGGTAGTTTGAAATACGATGGTTCCTCCACAGTGCGCTTGAAGATTGAAAGCGCTGTGAGAGAGCCTTTTACAGTGCCAACTTGAAGGCCTGAGTTTGCCAAGTAGAGTAGAAAGGATAACACTGTTGGTGTACCACATGAAAAAGGGTCGATATTTCCTTCTCTACACCAGCTGCAAAATTTGTTCCAACGGCAGCGGTATAAAGACTTTGTTGCTGGCCTTCTGGCCGAAAGCAACACCTCCATGACGTCATCAGGGAGATCCCAATCCTTGTACCTCACGCTTTCAGAAGCCAAGCGTGAAGGTTGAGGGTTCTGATGTCTGGATGGAGAACCTGACCTCCCTTCTGCGAGAGAAGATTCTCTTTGAGTGGAAGACGGATTGGAGGGCAGATGGACATATCTAGAAGGTCCGGGTACCACGTTCTCCTGGCCCAGTCCGGGGCAATTAGGATCATGGTTTTCCGGAATCTTCTCAACCTCCTGATCATTTGAGGCGTAACAGGGACTGGTGGAAACGCGTAAAGGAGTGTAAACTCCCAGTCCACTACGAACGCGCCTCCTAGAGGTCCTCACGGGGGAAATTCCCTTGAACAGAACAGATCGCTCTTCCTGTTGGTGCTTGTGGTGAACAGATCCACCTGAGGGGTTCCCCAAAGGGCGAAGATCTCTTGAAGAACTTCCCAAGCTAGCTCCCACTCATGGGAGACTGCTCTGCCTGCTCAGAGCATCCGCTGTCAAGTTCTTCTCTCCGGCTAGGTGGACCGCCGATGGAGATTCCTTCCTGAATTGCCCAAAACCAGAGCTGCAGTGCCTCTCTGCACAGTGGCAGTGACCCCTACGCCTCCTCTTTTGTTGAGGTAGTGCATGGCCACCGTGTTGTCCGTCATTATCAGGACATTTCTCCCCTGTACTGATGGCAGGAAAGCTTTCAGCGCTAGTCTGATCGCTCTCAACTCTAATAGGTTGATGTGTAGTCTGGACTCCGATGGAGACCAACAACCGCTGATGGTCAAGTCGTTGGCATGGGCTCCCCACCCCATGAGTGAGGCGTCTGACTACTGTTATCTCCGGCCATAGTTGCCAAAACAGTTCTCCTTTCAAGATGTTCTCTGGATAGGCCCACCATTGAAGGTCGCGGGCTACCCTGTCCGGAATCCAGAGGAGATCTGTCATTCTCCCTGAGAATTGCGACCACGGAGTTCAGTGCCCACTGAAGAGATCTCATTCTCAGGCGAGCCTCTGGCACAAGGAAGATGCAAGATGCCATGAGGCCTAGCAACCTCAATAAGTCAAAAGCTGGGAGACGTTGGGCATTTTTGAAACTTGTTGACCATCTGCAGAATATCTTGAACCCTCACCTCTGGTGGCGAGGCTTTTCCCAGGGAAGTGTCCAAGACCGCTCCGATGAACTGGAGTCTGTGATGGTATCATCTGTGACTTCTTTAAATTGAGGGAGAAGCCCAGTTTGTGAAGGAAGTGGCAGACAATCTAGCTGGGTCTGCGCTTGTTCCGAAGATACAGCCCTGATCAGCCAATCGTCTAGGTAGGGGTAGACGTGGATCCCTTCCCTCCTTAGACTCGCAGCCACTACCGGGGACGGAGGTCAGCCCAAATGACAGAACTCGCAATTGATAATGAGTCGCCAATTGCGAACCTCAGGTAACTCCTGTGTTTGAGGTGGATTGGCACATGGAAATAAGCATCCTGAAGGTCCAGAGATACCAGCCAGTCCTGGAGCTGGAGGGCCTGAAGGATCCGAGAGAGAGTTACCATCTTGAATTTGTCCTTCCTGAGGAACTTGTTCAATTGTCCTAAGTCCAGGATGGGTCTCAGTCCTCCGTCCTTCTTTGGTATGAGAAAGTAGGAGGGAGGGAGTACCAGCCCTTGTTCCTGTCCACTACAGGTACCGGTTCTATGGCACCTTTCTCTAGCAGGTCTATAATTTCCTGCAAGAGGAGCTGTTCCCCGGTGGATGACTGAGGGATGTGTAGAAAGGGTAGGCAGTAACCCTGGGCAACTGTCTCCAATGCCCAAGCATCTGACGTAATAGCCTGCCATTCTGTCAGATGGTGAGTTAACCTGCCCCCTACAGGTGTTGTGTGGAAAGACCTCAGTGGTTTGGGGCGGCTAATGCAGATGCCGAGGGTAAAGAGGCACCTGCTGCTGCTGCGGCTTTAGTAGTTTTGACCCGTCCACCTCGGGTGGATCTCCTTTGGCCTCTTTGAGCCAGCTGTCTGCCTTTCCCGAATGTGGAACAGCAGCGAAAGGACTTTCCTCTCCCAGAGGGGCGAAAAGGAGTTTGGCGGATAGCAGCTCCTAAAGATTTTGCTGCTGCTTTAGATCTCTGCAACTTTTCCAGACTGTCATCAGCCTTTTTTCCGAATAATGAAGAGCCGTCAAAGGGCATATTCAAAAGTCTGGCTTGTACATCTGGAGCAAAGCCAGACTTTCGCAACCACGCATGCCTGCGGATTGTTGTACTAGCCGCCATGGCCCTGCTGATACTGTCAGCAGAACTGATGCCAGTTTGAAGTGACTCGCACATGGCATCTTTGCCATCTTTATTAATGTTAAGGAAGGCTTCCTTTTCCTCTCCTTTGGGTATGCAGTCAGCCGCTGATGAAGCACACTCCCAGTGTGTGACTGAACCTGGCGAGCGTACAGGTGGCGTTGATGGATTTCAACACCATACTACAAGCAGAGAAGACTCTTTGCCATAGAATCGTACCTCTTGTCATCTCTATCCTGTGGGACAGTAGGGTAAGCGGTCCTGCTGCTTGATGAAGTTGCCGCTTGGACCACCAGGCTCTCTGGAGTCGGGTGTTTCGATAAGTATTCAGGGTCAGCTGCAGCTACCCTATACTTGGCTGATAATCTTTTTCAGGAGTTTCCCAATTAGATGCAATCTTTCTCTGTAAGGCTGCATGTAAGGGGACCACAGGATCCTCCTTTGGACCTTTGTCTAACATGTCTGTCAGGTCATCCTGTTGATAAACAGGCAAAGGCGCAGACCAACCCATGAATTCAATAATTCTTGCCATCAGGGTTCTATAGGGTGTTTCGGCATGTTCCCGTGGGTCTGGCTTAACAAAATCCACTTCTGGTGAAGTGTCCAGCCCACTTGCCTCATGTAATGACTCATGTAGGTCTTTCAACCTTCTTTCCTCCGAGGTGAAACCCTCTGAAACAGGTAGTGTGGTCCTCTGCAACCCGAAGGTTTCCTGGTCAGAATCTTCCCCTTCTTCATAAATTGAAGATAATCCAGGGTACTCTGACCTCTGAAATGGTATAAAACCCATTTCTAAGGCAGAAGGAGCCAAACTCGTCATTGGGCGAGAAAACGTTGATGCCGATGTGACAGGCTTCGAAGGTGCCGAGAACGGCGTTGAGAAAACTGGAAGAGGCCTCGAAGAACTCGAGAGGATAGGGACGGTCTCGGCGTCATGCCGGAGGCTCTTGGAATCGCCATTGGCTGTGGAGTAGCCGTGGTCCTCTTTCATCGGCGTCGATGTTGGCGTTGAGTCGATCGACCGACGCGTCGAAGAACCCTTAGACAACGGCGTTGATCCATGCGTCGAAGGAATCCTCGACGAAGGAATCTTCGACAACGGTGTCGACGACGGTGCCTGCTTACCCGATGGCCCGTGGCGCTCTCGGGTGGAATGTTCGTCGGGTGCTGCGACGCGCAGAGTTTTGACTTTTTGGGTTTTTCACCAGGGGTATCACCCTCAGCTGTCTTCGGGGGGGGGGGAGGGGAGGGGGGGGGGGGGGAGGGGTGGACCCTCTCTGGGGAAACAGAAGACGAGGAAGGGGATCTTCGACGTCTCTTCTTTGAGTGTCTTGATCGACGAATGGTGGGAGCTACTTCGAGATCTAGAATTTGAATGTTTGACGGCGAGGAGACGAATGCCTCGAATCGGATGAATAAACTTTCGAGGAGGTTTTGACTGACTTACCTCTCGAGCTTCCCCTTGCGCTCCTTCAAGACTTCGCCGTCATGGACATGCAGTCCTCACACTCCGAACAATGGCGCTCGGCTCCCAAGCACCACAAGCAGATCATGTGTTGATCGTTGGACATTTTTTTTTTTACTGCAGTCTCGACATTTTTTAAGCCGGATCGCGGCGTTGTTGGTTCCGATGAAGATGCCATCGAGAACGAGTTGGTATATTGCGAGTAGATGTAGATTAGATTATCTGACTGAACTGAGCAATGATGTTCCAAGGCCCCACGAAGCGCGGAAAAACGGAACTGAGCAACGGACGCCGCGCGTGCCCATTTATGGGCATGGTGACGTCGGCACCGATATGGTGGCCGTCGAGGGACATCGACTCGGCGGACGTAGACGCGCAGCGCCCTCTACAGAAAACATTTCCGAGGCCAGCAAGCTGGAAACGTATTATCAAAGATAAGGAATACGTCGGAGGACACAATCCCTTTGAAGTAATAGTTGGGGAAGGCGAGTTCAAGGAAGATGCATCTTAGAAGTCTGAGATGGTAGTAATAGGATTTGTATACATTGTTGATCTGGTGGGACAGGGTTCGGTCCGAGTCCAATATGCAGCCAAGGTTTTTGACTGTTGGAGGTGGCTGGGGAGAGGTAGAGAGAATGGGGTGCCGAGGGGTGTAGGCCATGGGACTGCTTGCAGGACTAGAGCTGTGTTGCCACATATGATCTCAGTTTTTTCCCTGGGTTGAGGAGGTGGTTTATAGATATCCATAGGTCTACATCATCGAGGCAAGCTGCTAGGTCAGGTCTTGGGGATTTTAAGATTTGGTTGTGTGAGCGGATGATCCCTGGTAGCTGACTCATGTAGAGGATGAAAAGGAGCGAAGAGAGGCATGCGCCCTAGGGTACTGCAGTGTTCACTGGTCGAGCTGAAGAGGTAAGGGGGTGGGGGAGAGGGGGACGAGGATAAGGTTTTGTTTACTTTTGTTAAGGAATGAAGCAATCCAGTTTAGTGCCAAGTCTCAGATTCCAAGTGAGTGGAGCCGGTCGAGGAGTGATGGTATCAAAGGCAGCTGTGAGATCAAGGAGAACTAGAGTGGTGCAGCCTTCAGAGTCTGCCGTAACCTTGAGGTCGTGTCAGATGGAGATCAGTGCGGTTTCAGTTCCATGGCGAGGCCGGAAGCCAGACGGTGCGTAGTCTAGCAATTTGTTCGATTCAGCCAAAAGTGAGTTTCACCAGGAATCTGGTGTTGGAGACGGGCCTGTAATTGGATGGTTGGAGGGTGTCAAGACTTGCCTTTTTCAAAAGGGGGTGGACGTGCACTACTTTGAAAGGGTCTGGGAGGAGCCAGAGGTCAGAGTAATGGAGTATGGATCTAGCCTGCTCACCTGCGCAGGTGGAGAAGATTTGAAGGAAGCAGGGCAAGGGGGGGGGGGGGGGGGGGGGACCTGGAGGGTCTTCTGCTGGACAGTAGTTTACGGTATTTTTTCGCTCGAGATGGGTGCTGTGGGGGGGGGGGGGGGGCTGATCGACCAATGGGGCCTGGGGTGGGAGGATGGAGAGTTTGTCTTTAAGGGCAGCCGTCCTGTCTAGTGGCGTTCTGTAGAAGTGATAGTTGAGGGAGTTGCACAGCGCTTGCGTGGAGGTGATGGGGCAGTGGTGCAACTCTGGTTCACGAATTCCGAGATGATCCTGTGAAGCCATTTAGTACTGTTGCAGCAGTTCAGTATTCTTTTATTAGTCTTTTTTGGATCTCATTTGTAGTGATGGTGGGTGAGCAGGGATTTGCTAAGGGCGTGGGGGGTTGATGTCCGCCATAGGCGCTTCAGGGAGCGGTTATAGTTTGACTATCTTCAGGTGGTGCATGAACCACTTGGGGATTGATTCTTTGCAGGGGCAAGCGGGTATGGGGGGAAGGAGTCAAAGGATTTGATAGGTAGAGGTACATCTAAGATTGGGAGTGAGTGCAGCAGGGCTTCAGCCAAGTCCGGTAGTACTGACTGTTCCAGCATTTGTGGTCATGAGGGGAGGCCAGGAGGACTGTGGGTTGCAGGGTGGGAGCGTGGATATAAAACGGTAGGTCTGAGTGATCGGCTGAAGATTGCATCAAAGGTGTGGCTTCCGGTGTTTGGGTCTCTGGTATGCCGGGAGAGGTTGAGCGCCTCTAGGCTTGTCAACCAAAAGTTGGGTCATGGGGTTGTTGGGTATATCAAACCAGATTTTGAAGTCCCCCAGTAGGGTGAAGGATGGTTGATACGAATGGTAACTAGGGAGTCGCAGAGATTGTTGGAAAAACGTTTGTCATATCCTGGTGGCCTGTAGATTAGAATGTGCGAGAGTGGGCAACCAGGAGAGTCTGACCAGTAGGGATTCGCAATTTGCTGTGCATGGCTTGTGGAGGATGGCTATTCCGCCACCTCTAGTGGTTCTTTTGTGAGTGAGGAGGGTGTAGTCGGGAGGGAAAAGCTTTGTGTGCGACCTGTTTAAAGTCGTCCTGAACCATGTTTCAGTGATGAAGATGAGATCGGGGTCAGAGGATAGTAGGTCAAAGACAATTAATTTCCCCTTTGGTACCTTTTACTGCTATAAGGAATCCCAGATGCACAATTGAATTGACATTTTCCAATGATTGTTCCTCCCCACCCCCCTCAAACCCCCTCCAAAACCACAAGTCCACTGAATAGCGTTTCTTTTCAGTGTAAATTCTATTACCTTGGACTTGGTCAGGTTACTCACAAGATTGTTAATCATATAATATAAGCCAATGGCATCAATCTTCGAAGCCCCTGGATGGGTAGGGAAACACCACAACTGATCCTAATCTGCTTAATCGTAGTCACCATCCATTATTCCCGTGCTGGCCTAGTCTTGCTATGGGACCACCTCATTTCTTGCACCAAGCACTCAGAAACCACTTAAAATTCCATCTTCCTAGAAGGAGTTTATTATGGTATTTATTGCGCATGGACCTAGCTTTGGAAAACAGATACAAGGGACCTGGGAACTAAATACAGGGGAGGGTGGGTAATTTGGTAGGAAATCTCAAAGGGAGGGACGGGGGAGCAAGAAAAAAGAAAAACACAGGCCGCAGGGGTGTGAACAGGAAGATCTGTGTCGACCTAGACGCCAGGGTGAGCATTCCTTGAAGAGGAAGGTGATCAGCTCCTTCCTGAAAGTAAAAGCGAGAAGGGGGGTGGGGAGGACGTAGAGCCAGCCGAAGAGTCGTGTGAGGAGGTTCAAAGTTACACTGTAGTGACTAGCTTACTCCTAATCCATAGACCCCTTTCCTCCATACTTGTGGGAGATTCCCAAGCACGCACCACAGTACGGGTGGATGGAAAAAACCCTTACTGGATTAAGTTCTTAAAAACAGCCTGGCCGTTGGGCAGCAGCCCTGGAGCTCAGTTCTAAGCAGTAATGCGTACAGAAAGCTGATGGGGAAGTCCACGTAGCTGCCCTGGCAATGGACTGCCAAGGCACATTTTTGGAAAGCAACAGCAGCCGCTTTGCCATGTACCAGATGAGCATGAATGCCTTTCGGGGGTTGAAGGCCTTGAACCGTATAGGCTTCTGAAATACATGAGGCAATCCATCGGGAGATAGTTGCTTTGGAGGCCGGGTTCCCATTCGGGTCTCCGAATGTGACAGTTGTGAGGAGCTTCTGAGTTCTATCGAGGTAAAACTTCAGAGCTCAACGGACGTCCAAATTGTGGAAAATTCAGCATCTGATGCCGGAGTAGGAAAAAAAATAATAAAAAATAAATAAATAAATAATAAAAAAAAAGACAGGTAAGGAGATTGGTTGGTTCAATCGGTAACCACCTTGGATGCATAAAGAGGAAGTTTCCCCGTTTGAGAACGTCGTAAAGAGGTCCGCTTCTGGAGTGCCCCATTGGCGAATAATGTTGGACCATTGCTGTTCAATTCCCACTCCTAACTGGCTTCCGACTGGCGGCTGAGTCTGCAGTGACATTGATGTGACCTGGAATATGTACAGCATGTAGCCAGACTGTGCTGGATGGCCCAGTCCCAAATAGGTATGGCTAGGTCCACAAGCAGTGACTTGGTGCCACCCTGCTAGTTGATGTAAAACATCGCCACAGAATAGTCTGTGCGAATACAGACTGTTGAAAAGCTCCGAGCACCAGATAAATAGCCAGGAGTTCCAGATAATTGATATGGAACTGCCAGTCCTGAGGCGTCCATAGGTCAAATACTTCAAGGTGACCCACAGTCACTCCCCACCCCAGAAGGGAGTCGTCCTTGGTAACCGTCAATTGTGGGCAGGGCTCCTTGAAGGAGGCCCCTCACTGAAAGGCTGCTGGTCATGGATCACTATTCTAGGTCCTCCGTCATGCTGGGTGGAACAGGGATTATCTTGGAATCCGAGTCCGACGGCCGAGACAAACTGCCGAGTACGACGCATCTTCAGATGTGCAAGAGGTAGAGCTAGCATGCAAGAGGCCACGAGACCCAGAAGTCTCTGAACCACCAGTGCGTCATGTGAGGACTGGAGGAAGAGATGACGCGTGGACAATAGGTCTGCAATCCTGTCTGCCGTTAGGAACACCCTGGCACCGACTATTTCAACGGAAACCCAGGAAACTCAGGCCTCGAGACCGTCATGGATGATTTCCATTGATTCATCGACAGCCCAATATGGACCACGAACTGATGGAGACTGAAGGTTGGTCAAGGCAGTCTGGGCAAGGACTGCGCAGGAGCCCATCGTCCAAACATGGATATACATGAACCCCCTGCAGTCTGAGGAAAGCAACGATGAGCAACATCTTCGTTAAGACATGTGGTGCACACAGAACTGGAAGTGTTCCTCCCCCAGGGAGAACTGCAGGTGTTTCCGATGCGGGCTCCATATCAGAATGGGCATGTATGCGTCCAGAAGTGCTACTACACTGAGCCAGTCGCCCCTCCGAAAAGAAGACTATTTGGCAAGGCGTGATCTTGAATTTCTCTTGGGGAAGAGAAAGATTGAACTGGGAAAGGGGCAGGGTTTGGGACTGAACACAGGAGTAATAACCATACCCTTGCAACCCGAGGGGAATAGGCTCCACCGCCCTGAGGTCTAGAAATATCTGTACCTCGGCTCTGAGGGAGGGCAACCCAGTCTGCTGGAAGGGAGGGTTGAACGGTGGGGGTCTGGACAAGCGGACGCCCACCCGAGCGATGGAAAAAACCCACTGGTCTTCAGGGATGGTCTGCCATGCCTTTAGATGAGACTAGGAGGCTGATGGCTGAGAGAAAAACAACCACCTTGCGGTTGCTGCTTACGACAGGGCCCGCCAACCGGAGCTTCAGATCGGCACACAGCGATCCTGAAACCCCCTGAATCCAGAGAAGGACAGAGTTTGGGACCCTGACCTCTGTGTATAAGGGGCCTTAGCTGGAGCTTTGGCCAGGATCAATAAAGATTTGGCGGTTTGGGTTCTCACCTTAGTCTTTGTGAGTTCCTCATCCGTGGAGGAATGGAAAAATTCCTTGCCATCAAAAAGAAAGGTCTAACCGTATCATGCACTTCCTTTCAAAACTTCGTCGCATGAGCCATGCTTGGCAGGAGAGGTCGACTGACCAGAACGCCTCGAGCTGAAGTATCTACGTGGTGTGCAGCAGATTCCAATTAATCCTGTGCCAACACTTTGAGGTCCGACAAGCCTGCTTTGAAGTAGTCTAGTATAAACGCAGGTATACATTCTTGAAATTCGGCTAGCTCCTTCCACAGCCTAACATTGGCTACTCCCAGGATGAGCTTGGTGTTAGCTTGACGAAGTTGTAGAGCTAAATTGGAAAAGACTTTCTTGCCACTGGCGTCCATAAGTTGATCCTCCTGGGAGAGGATTTGGGCCGATGCAGTAGAGGATGCAGTTGCCGGCTTGGACTGGAGTGTGGCAGCTGCCACCACCGTCAATGATGGGAGCGGACAAGCCGACAAGACCATCTTCCGAGGCATGAAGGTTGTATCGAGTGTCAATCCTCTTGTTGAGATGGAGCCCGGTATGGGGTTTGTCAGACCTTACGGGCCTCAGCCAGCCAGTGAGCTCCTGCTTTGATTGGGTAAAGGCTCCAGAAAGCACACCCTCCTGTGGAGCGGGGGCCTCGGGTACTGGAATATCAAGCATGTTCATCATATCCAGCACCCAGTCATGGAATACTCTGATAGAGCAGGGCTTTTCATCGCTGTCCTAGTCCACCTGGTACTCATCCAGTGAAGCGGGCACAGGAGGCTGATCCGTGGCACGTGGTGCCTCAGGCGTTATGCATTATAAGTTACTCACCGTAGTGACTAACGTACTCTTAATCCCCTTTCCTCCAAACTGCATGGGCGCACCTCACAAGGGACGGGAGACGGATCACTCTTCACCAGAAAAAACCTTCCCCTTTAAATTTAGAGGCGCACAACCCTGGGACCATGTGTTGCCCTAATTTCGCCCTCCAGCGCCACACCTCAGATCCCATAGACGCATCGACAATCAATTTAACATTCCCTAATGACAACAGTTTTATCAGGTGGGAGCTTGATGGAACGTATGGAGGAAAGGGGACTAGGGACCAAGTACGTTTTAGTCACTATAGTGACTAACAATTAGTTACACGTCCCGTCCCCTTTCTTCCATAATGCATGGGCAATTACAATTGAATGTAGCCACAGGGTGGAGGGGAGACACTCCATAAGCAAACAATAGTGCTTGCAGAAAGCCGAAGGGGTGGCCCATGTGGCTACCCTGCTTATGATTTGCCAGGGTACATGCCGCTGGAAAGCGATTGCAGTTGCATTGGCTCTGACCGTGTGGGCATGCATGTTGGCCGGGGGTGGCTTATGCTGTCCCTCGTAGGCTTCTCTGATGGCTGAGACCAATCACCGGGCTATGGAGGCATAGGATGCCCGATACCCCGGTCTTGATCCTCCAAAGGTGATGAATAGAGCATCCGATTTGCGGAAGCTCTACGCCCTGTCCAGGTAGCATTTCAGTGCACGCCTGACGTCAAGGCAGTGCAGAACTCAGCACTTCGTCTTTGGGCTCAGCAAAAAACATAGGCAGCACAATTTCCTCATTCAGATGGAATGCAGAAGGCACCTTAAGGAATGGTGGGGTTGTGTCCGCAGGACTACCCTGACCTTGTGAAACGTAGTGTATGGCTCAGAGGTGACCAGCGCCTGAATTTCGCCGATTCTGCGAGCCGAGATAAGGCAGACTAGCAAGGCTGTCTTAATGGTGACCAGCCTGATGTCTGTGGACACCATTGGTTCGAATGGATTGTGCGCCGTGGCACCAATGACTATTTTGGAGGTCCCACACTGTGTGTGGCTTCTTGATGGGTGGATAGAGCATGGCGAGACTAATCAAATGTTTCCTGACAATCGAGTTGGAGCAGGAAAACTGAGTTTCTGTAAGCCCCAATGGCTGCCAGGTAAGTGCAGCAAGTGTCCACCTGCATGCCTGAATGGGCAAGATGCACCGAAAAGGAGAGCATGTCGTTCAAGGAAAATGCCAGAGGGTTAATGCCCTTAAGAGTCTTCCCAGTGGCAGAACCTGGTCTACTTGCTCTTATACTGGGCCCTGGCGGATTTGCTCCTGGCGCCCTGTATGATCTCTAGATTAGCTTCAGAGAGGCTGAGATGTCCTAGCGTGAATTGTTCAGGAACCATGCTGCGAGGGCTAATTTTTCTAGTGCGGGGTGGGGTGTATGGCCCTGCCCCCCTGCTGTGCCAGAAGATGTGCTGGGCCCGTCGGCAGGCACAAGGGAGGCCTCTCCGAGAGGCTGAGCAGCTCCGAAAACCATGGCCTGGCTGGCCACCATCGAGCTATCAGAATGATGCCGATGTGGCTAAACTACTTGATCTTGCGTGTGCCGTAATTCTGTCCCACCAGATCTGAAAGGCATCACCCAGGGACCCCAGGTCCTGACCCTGCCAGGAGGAAAACAGTTGGCACTTCCAGGTACCCCAGGAGGGAAAGAAGTCAACCTGACGGTGACCCCATTTGCAAATGATCTCCTGCAGCACTAGGTCGTTCAACTGCCACTTGTAGTTGTCCGCTCTCAGTCTGCTGAGCCCGTCTGCCTCCAGGATGGATTCCCCCGCAGGTGGACTGCCGTGAGGTAGATGTTCTCCAGGGCCCACTCCCACATGCTGACTGCCAGCCTGCACAGTGGAGGGGGATCTGGTACATTCCTGCTTGTTGACGTAGAACATGCTGGTCGAGTTGTCTGAATGAGGACGACCATGACCTTGATAAACGGAAGGAAGGCCCTGAGCGCCAGCCAATTGATGCGGTACTCCTGCCAGGTCCAGGTGCCATGGACAGAGGTTGTCCGTGGAGTCTCCCACAACCCTCGAGAGGAGTTTGGTGATGGTGAACTGTGGTGTAGGTTGCCAGAAAGGCTTGCCCGTCGCAGGTTGCAGTCCCTGGACCACCATGTGAGGTCTCGGTGAAGCAACGGAGTCTCATGTGGGGGACTGCTGCCATGAGACCCAGTAGGTGTTGATAGCACCAGGCTGAGGTCACTTATCTGCTGAGGAAGTGCGCCGGGGCTCTTGAGTGCTGTGATCTTGTCCTCAGGAGGGAAAAACTTTCTCGGAGCACGTGTCCCAAATGAGGCCCAAGAAGGTCAGTGTCTGCGTGGGATCAGATGTGAATACTTGAGGTGGAGCGAAAAACCCAGCTCATGCAGTGTGTTCATAAGAGCGTGGGAGGTATGGTGCACCGCTTCCAGATATGTAGCCCCAACAAGCCAGTAGTCCAGTACGGGTAAATGTCGTGGCCTTGCAACTAGAGGAGGGCTGCCACTGTTCAGCCTGGGAAAGACTGGGGGACGAGTTGAGGCAGAAAGGCAGCCCCTTGTATTGGAAATGTTAGACCATGATCCTAAATCTTAGAACGGAACAATGAGGCTCCCATATCGGGACATGTAGGTACGCGTCCTTCAGATCCAGGGAGCACGTCCAGTCTCCCTTGCACAATGTCTCTGCTATGAAAGCTGGCGCTACCATCTTGAATTTTTATAGAGGTAGGGATGGTTGAGGGACTTCCTCCACTGCCTGGCTTTCGACGAGCGACTGGATCTCTGCCAAAAGTTGTTGTCCCAACCTGTGGGAGGGGAGAGGGAGGTGAGGCTGGGATAGGGTGGTGGTACCCTGTGGAGACTAGAGAATCCAGGGATCCGTGAAATTGGCACCAAAATGTGCATGGAGAGCAAGCCTCCCACCCCCCACTGGAGACACATGGACCCGGAGGGGCCCGTCAGGCCTTCTTTCCCTCTGAGGCTGCTGCGGCGGCGGATGAATGGAAAAAGCCCTTACCCCCACCCCATTTTTGTTGTTTGCACCGATGCTGGGACGACGAACCGTCAGGCTGCCTGGACCTCTGCTCTTGGAAGCTGCAGAAGCCTCTGCATGTACGCCCATTCTCAGAGCGTTGCTGTGACTGGGTGTAGTTTGAGCGTGGTCTTTGTAAGAATGGCCATTAAAGCGTTTTTTCTTTTTATCCAGCTCCCCGTCTGTTGTGGAGTGGAAGAGGTCACCCCCTTTGAACGGAAGATCCAGTATGCGCCCCTGGTTATCCAAGTTGAATTTCATAGCACAGAGCCAGGCAGTTCTTCTCATGTCTGTGGCAATACAGATGGCATGGCCAGAGGCATCAATGTGGGCCATGGAGGACTCCATGATGTCCTGCGCCACGATTTTGGTCTCTGCCAATCCCGCCTTGAATCGAGATTGGCTCTGCGCCGGAACTCTGGGGGTAAATCTGCAATGTCCTGCCAGAGCCTCTGGTCAAAAGCTGCCAACCTGAAATCCACATTGGCTTGACGCAAGTGCAAGGACGCGTTGGAATACAGCTTCTTCATGTACGCCTCAAAGATCTTCTCCTCCTTGCCTAGCAGTGCTGCAGGAGGAGGAGGCTGGGGACAACAGGCTTGGAGTACAGTGATGCCGCAGCCATCACCGAGGAGTGTGATTGAGGCTGGACTGATAGCAAGAGTGTAACCCGACCCCCCTCCATCTGCCTGTACTTGGCGTCCAGGTTTTTATTCATCGGCTGGGCTGAGTGGGGTTTGAGCCATCCCTTCTTGTCTAAGGCAACTACATCCTTCTGCATTGGGATCCCCGTTCTGGCAACAGGATGCAGCGTGGTAACTTCTGCGAGGACCCCCCCTCTGCTGGTTGCTTGACCTCAGACTGAGGAAGGCCCAAGTACTCTGCCAGCCCTGCCAGTTGTTCGTGGAAGGCTTTGGCTGAAGACGGCATGTCGGGGTCGTCCTCCTCTGGGTCCATCACCAGAAGGGGGAGTGCAAGGAGCCGGGGGCTGCAGTACGGGGACCAGAGGCTGCAGCAGAGGCTGGTGCGGAACCACCTGCACAATCGGCTGGGGGCCAGAGCCAGCTGCGGAGGCTGAACAGGGACAGGAGGAGCCTGTGCTGGGGCCTGCAGGACAATTGGAGGGAGCAAGTCTGATGGCGTCCAGGAGGATGACCCGCTCCACATTTGGAGATTATATGAGCCAGAAGAACTTTTCAAAGAACCCGTCCTCACAGGCTGGATTGGTGGTAGGCGATATTGACGGGGTAGCAGGCAGCTGCTGGAGCCGTTGCGTGCCCTGCCCATATGGACACAGCGGGAACCTGACCTGCGCAAAGGATGGATAAACTGTAGGCCACATACCTGGTTGACCAGTCCCACCTTGACACAGTCCTCCACCTGCCTTCCCTGGAGGGTCGTCGGCCGGATATCTGGAATTTCTGTTGCAGCGGCCATCTTGTCGAGCTGCCTTCCACGTGCCTGCATTGTGTTGCTCGGCTCACTGGGCCCCGCCCCATCCAGGACGATTGTGGATCATGGGCCCTACCCTGTTCCTCAGGCCTAAGCCCGACCCGAAGTCGCTAAACTTGCAGGCCTGGCTCCTGCAGCGTTAGAGTTTGGAGGTTACGACATACCGGCCGACTGCAGAGAGGTTCTTGCAAAGGCCAGGGTGTCCTCAACTCTTAAATGCTACGGACACAAATGGAAGAGGTTCTCTGTCTGGTGCCACGCACAGAAGATTAACCCTCTACGGATTACGGCTCCTCAAGTACTGCCGTACCTGCTAAAGCTGGTCAAGGCTGGGCTGGCGCACGCTTCCATCAAGATTCATCTTGCTGCGATCTCCCGATACACCAGAACCACGGGACGGACGTCCTTGTGGTCTCATCGTCTGGTGAAAGAATTCATGAAGGGACTGTTCAGATCGTTCCCGCCAGTGAAGGCCCCGGCGTGGGAGCTCAACGTGGTGCTGACCAACCTCATGGGACCTCCGTTCGAGCCTCTGCACTCAGCTCCGTTGAAGTTCTTGTCGTGGAAAACCGCGTTTCTTGTGGCCATCACCTCCGCTCGACGGGTGGGAGAGATCCATGCCCTTTCCTGCAAGCCCCCGTACTTGACTTAACAACACGAGGGTAGTGCTCAGGACGCACCTCTCCTTCATGCCCAAGGTGCTGTCGGACTTCCACCTCAATGAACCCTTGGTGTTACCTGTTTTCTTCCCATCGCCTTTGTCGCCGGCTGAAAGGGCTTTGCACTCGCTGGATGTGGCTAGAGCGCTGAAGTTCTACGTGGACCGCACAAAGAGTTTTCGGAAGACGTCACAACTTTGTGAACTTTGGACCTGTCAATCAGGGGAAGGCTCTCTCGAAGGCTTCCATTTCCAGATGGCTCTCCGGCTGTATCATGTACTGTCATCGGTTGGCAAACCGACCGCTGCCTGGCCGTCCGAGAGCCCACTCCACCAGAGCGATCGCAACTACCACGGCGTTCCTATCTGGTGTGCCCTTGCTGGACATCTGCAGGGCTGCTACGTGGAGGTCAACGCACACCTTCACGAAATTCTACTGCGTCGATCGGGATTCCAGGGAGGAGTCCAAGCAGTGCTGCGCAACCTGTTCGCCTAAGGTGAGCCTGGTGAGGAGGTAAGAATGCTTAATGTTGAGTTTTGGATGTAATGCTTAATGTTGAGCCTTTGCCACCTCCCGTGGTTGTGCATGTGTGTACTGCTATGTATTCTTTTATTCATGAGCATGTGCATCCATGCCATACCCCATGCTGGAGAAGGAACAAGTTACTTACCTGTAACTGTTCTCCAGCATGGGTCTGGCATGGATTCACATGCGAACCCTCTCGCCTACCCCTCTGCGGCTCTTCACTTGGTCATACTGCCACTTCACGTGCTACCAAATCTGAAGATGGCTGCCAGAGGCGGGGCTTAGGGAGATGGCAGTCATTGGCTGTGGTCAGTATGACGCAGAGATCAGTGATTGGTTACTACTACGAAAGAGATCAGAAACGAAACTGATACTGATTTTTCTTTACCGAGGATTCCCAGCCTGACGGAGAATATTCATGAGCATGTGAATCCATGCCAGACCCCATGCTGGAGAATATGGTAACTTCTCAGAGCTAATGGGTTTCCTGGTTTCCCTTAATGGCCGCCTGTTTGTTCCTACGAGTCACTAACCTTGCTGGACTAGTAGTTGTCCTTGTTGCCCTATATTAGCCCTGCCTTCCTGGAGGCTCATGCTTCGCGTCATCGACTGCCTTGCAGTTCAACGCTTACCGCGGCTCCTCCGTCTTTACAGCTGATTCCTGTCAGTTATTTTACTCAGAATTCTTGTCAACAGCCCAGTATTATTTCCCCTTGCCGCCCCCCTATTTTGAAGCCACAATTCCATCCACCTTCCCGCTCCCTTATTTTCTCTTCAGTTGTTCATTCCGTTTCCGTCAGCACCCCCACAGAGTTTCATGAGAAGAGTTGTGTTCGCGTCACGCAAGTACCGTTTTATGGTTGTTTGCCTCGACATTTTGTTACTATTGTTCCATTATCTGTGGAAGTCACTGAAGTGTTAGCACACAGTTCTGTTATCTGAGGGAGTCATTGAAAGTGTTAGTACAGTTTTAACAGGCTTGCTATCAGTTTTCTTGGTAAAAGATATTACGTGTGTGGACTCGTTCACTGCCCGGGATAACGCATTCATTGAAGCGTAATGCGGTCATCGTTGTGAGTCAGGTATTCTAATAGGAACTCACACGCGTTACACTCACATTGAATTTAGCGCTCCTTATGGTTGCTAGAAAGCTGTGGGTATCTATTGTTGCACACTTAGCGTTTGACTGAGAGTTATTCCATTTAGACCAGTCATGCACAGTACATATGTTTTTTCATATTTCCACTCAGGGGTGTTCTTATCCTAGGTGTTACACATATTAGAGTATCCCTTGCCCAGTCCATTTGTCTTCTTGTAGCTCAATCCTCTGGCATAGGAGATTCTATACTCAATAAATCAGTCATTCCTCATTAAATTCATCATCTTCAGGACTAGCGCCCTTGTGTAGAACAGGATGGACAGCTCTCAAAATAAGTCTCGTGACCAATTTTTTTTCTCAATAAAACTACTATGATCCTTGTGTTTTTTCAGAATTAGAGAACACATTAAGGGAAGTTTATATTATACTTTCTACAGAATCCACTTGCCACATCTAATATCGAATAGAAGATTCCTAGAGCTTCCAGGGCGTCACCGCAGAGTTCAGGTAAGCATTACAATGTAGGACAAAGGGAATAAAAAAGAAAATACCCGGTGATGCTAGTGTGTCACGCCCCCATCCACATCCACAAGCCCTCCTATTGCATCCCGGCAGAATCATAGTACACAACAAGACACCACACGCACCATTGCACATTCTCGCCTTCAGGTTTACCGACAAGGGGCTGGCCGAACTCTGCGATGCTGGGGTATGCCTCGCTCTCCATTCCTGCATTGGCGGTTGCCGTGGAGACGCGCCATGAGCATTCCGCGTCTCCGCTGCCGACGCTTGGACGTTCTTCCTCCACGCGTCCAATCGCGTGTACGCCAATCACGTGTGTGAGTCACGTGATCACTGGAGCAAGCATTTAAAAGTGACGCGCGAACTTTCATCCACGCTTCACAGCTGATCTTGGTTGGACTACGGACGCTGCTCTTATACCTCGCATGGATCTGCTTCTTCCTGGTTTTGACCTCGGCTATTCCCACGGACTGCCTCTTGGATTTCCCTTGTTTGGTACCTTGTCTTGAACTGCTCCCCCTGGACCCGACCTTGGCTTTTCTCCTGGACTGCAATTGGATTATCCTTTGGTTTGAACTCAGCTCTCTGCATCACGTGCCATTTTGTTTGGCTCACAGTACCAGGTTCCGCATCAGGTGATGATTCCATCCTTCAAGTGCTTGCCAGGCTTCAACCTTGTCGTCAACCCTGTCGGCCCCTCAGACAGACACCTCACATCACATCACATTCCAGACAACCACTCAGGGTAAGCTCCGTATAGGTAAACATTTAGGATTGTGCACAGGGTGTAATTGTTATCTAACCCACGTGTTTGCCTTACAGTGGTCAGGGGAAACATCTTCCGGCATTCCTGGTTCCGGCTGACGACATCACCACCTGTGGTCTCAAGGGCTGCTCGGACAGTATATTTACTGTTTGTTCGAGTGGAACTTGGGGACAGAGGTATCATCGCCTACACGACCATCAAGTCTTGACATAGTGCATCCAGCCCCGACCAGGCGGAGAAAAGGACTGAAGGGCGATGCAGAGCTCAGGAGGGCGGGGTTACGGCCACGTGCTGTGGCCCTGCGTAAAAATAGGACAAAAAATCAAAATGTGTGATACTTTGACAAAAGTGCTCCGGTCCCGTCCCAAAGGACGGAATGTCCCACAAGTATGGAGGAAAGGGGACAGGACGTAGGAGTATGAAGCCCTCTCCTGGTCCTTTCCTTCCTGCACCGGTGGAATTAAAGTGCGCACATGTTCTAATTTCTAGTGGCGTTTCTCAGTGAGGTAGCTTGGGGGATAGCCTTGTAGATGCAGCAAGATCTGGAGAGGAAACACTTGCAGCAGAAGCCAGTGCAGTTAGAGGAGGGTCAGTGATGTTTTTTCAAATTTGTAAAGTCCTTTGAGGAGTTGTGCTGCATCATGCAAGACACATCTCGGGTGCCAGGACAGTCTCCAGAAGGCCTTCCAAAAGTGCTTGGGCAGCAGCTCTGAAGTGGTCTGGGAAGAAATGCTCGATTCTCTGCAGGAGAGAAAGTTGCCATCAAGTAGTTTGCCTTCAAACCTAGCGCATAGCAAGGAAGACACGAGTCAGCCAATGTCGTACCCAAGAGACTTTCCACAGGTGGCCAGCTACTGTGCAAGCAGTAGAAATTTTGCCTTGGAGGAGTTGAGCTTCAGGTAAGCACTGGACATCCAGAAATGGATCACCAAGGTAGGTCTTGAGCCTGTGGAGGTCTTCCATGAAGGGTATCTTGAGATAGATCTGTTGGTCATTTGCATATTGGTGGGTATCTGGCGCCAGGAGGGTTCAGAGCAGCTCCAGGTAAGAGGCAGGATCCTTGTGTTACTCCAAAGGCAATGGGCAGAGTTTCTGCACTGGAAGAATCCATTTGTATGAACTGGTGGCTGTTGGCCAGGTAGGATGTGACCCAGCTGAGTACTATCACTGATCTCATGTGGTGATCTAAAATATCAGAGGGTCTGGTGGCCGGTGCAGAACTTTGCTGAGCGGTCGTGCCTGTCTGCTAGGGGGGGGTTCCCAAGACCACAGAAACTCAGGCACGTAAGCAAACTAAAGGACCTGGCTTATGTGCTAGCAAAAAGGAGGATTGCCATGGGATGCAAGTCATGCCATGTGCCGAGGATAGAGGTGTGGTGGAAAGACTTGCAAAAATGGGCAGAAGCCGAAACCACAGCATGGCAAGAAGCGTGTGGCAATGGTGGTGGGGGGTGGGGGGGGGGGTAGTTGTGGAGAAGGAGTCCCTAATGGACTGGAAATCACTGATAGCCACACTGTTTGGGTCATTGAACGACCCGACTGAGCCTGTGGAGGAGGTGACCGAACCACAGGGTGTGGAAACTGAAGGTTCAATGCAACAGACTCGCAAGGGGGGGTGGGGTAGTAGTGGTTAGGAAGTTAAAAAGTGTACTGAAACTGTTGGAACATGCCCCATTTGTTTGGTTTATTGTTTGTAAAATTTAATAAAAACCTTTAAAAAAAATAAAAATAAAAAAACTTTGCTGAGCCATCAAGGAGAACCAGGAGGCAAGGATGTCCAGCACTTCCTAATGAACTACATCGGTTCCTGGTTCTTAAATTGACCCCTATATCTTTCAGGGGTCTAATCTCTGGTGGTTGTTGGGGCTGAATGAACTTGTGGGGTACAACTGAGACTTACCTTCCCCAAACACGCAGATGGCCTATGAATGTCACGCTCGTTCCTATGGAACTTGATTAACACAATGGAACTCTCCTACAGTGACTGTGTGTACTTGCATGACCCTGGACATTTATCGTGTACACAGTCTGAGTTCAGGGAGTTTTCAGGCAAGAACTAGATATGTACCCGGTATGGATTGCATTTTCTAACTCATGCCCTCCTCAAACATTTTCACAATTAATCTACTTAACAGCACCATTTCTTCATGAAGGGAGTTGTATTGGTAAACAGTTCTAAAACTGAATAGGATTTGTTTGGATGCTTCTAGCTGCGTTTAGGAATGGTTGCTAGGACCATCACTGACTGATGTGTGCATTTGTATTTTTCAGCTACTATTCCCTGCAGAGCCAGAAATACTGTACTGTTGGCATTGGCCTAGGAACGCTTCATGGCAATTTTTAACAGTTATAAAGTCTTGCTCACTTTTCTTCTCACCTTTTGTCTTTAGGTTTTCGGTGCCCAACACCAGGAAATGGACTTTACAGGAGTTGGTTGTGTATATGGTAACCTGACAGTATTCATTGGTCTCAATTGCAGGCAAGTATTCAGGGATGCCCTTTTGCTCTCGACTCCCAGGCTTTACTTTTTTAGCCACGATAGGTCTTTGAGAAAGGGTACAGCAATATCCCCTTCATGCCCAATGCTGTGGACAGCAGACTGCACTGTTAAGTTTCCCATTAATATAAATGGAGCCTTTTTTGTAATCATGCATCAGCTCCTGCGAGTCAACTCAGCTGTGGAAGGTGATGTATATTCTGACCACTCAGGCCGATTCTGGCTAACAACAGGACAGGTACCAGAATGGTTATTCCTCTTTGATCTATTTGTGTGGGCAGGTAACACAACAGGCAGCTGCCTTGGACCCAGGCATCAAAGGAGCACAGCCATTCAAAGGGATTAGTCTCAAACTAGGATGCTGCATTATAAAAGCCTTTGATCTAGTGAGAAGGGGTGTACAGGAGATCTCTGCAGAGTGGAGGAAGATTTGCACCATCTAGTTGCCTTAAACCAAAGGAAGAGAATAGCTACCCACTCCCATGGCCCCGTGGGGGCGACAAGTGCGGTGGACCAGGACCAGCCATTCTGCACCAGAATCTCAGGGCTGGGAGAGCAGACCCTGAAATGAGGAGGACCAGGATGTGGGAGGGTCCAAAATATCTTCAGCTATCCCTCCGTAAATAACTCCTCTCGAGCTCTTCGCTCCTCTACCGCCAGCTCCCTCGGGGTCAATAGTTTTTCCAAAAAACAAGCTGGGGTAGATCTGTGTCTTCTGCTAGGGCCTCCCTCTGGAACAGCCCTCCCTGCCACTCAAACTTGAGGAGAACCATATCCGGGAGCACCAGAGACCATCCTCTTTGCTTCTGCCTTCGCTCCCCTCAGCCCTGCTGATTTGTTCTCTTGGCACAGTGCACTTGGCCACCCTCTATCCTCCGGGCCAGATACCTGCTCACCCTGCCACCCTCCCTTGCACTGGGGTCTGTATCTGAACCCATACAGCCCCCCCCCCCCACCTTTTTACTGCACTTATCAGACCTACCGTGTCTGCTGCCTTAAACCCAGCACTTGCCAATTGCTGGCTTCACTAAAACGGTTTGTTGCCTTTATCATTTAGGTTTCTCCTCTGCTCTTTCCACTTCTTCCCCTTCCATGCACTTTTCCCCCTCCCCACTCACATGCACTTGTGCGTTCTCAATGTCCCCGAGCCTAGGAAAATCGTTTTGTTCTCCCGTTCCCCTCCCTTGTCGCGCTCAGAAACACTTGTGTACGAGGACAATAGAAATAAAAATCAACCAGGTTTTGAGGGCTTTCCTTGGTCCACTTGAGCCCTGCCCTATAGAGTGATATCAATTTTGCACCTTTTTTCACCCAGACAGCAATTCTCTGGTTAATGTTTATTGAGTTTATATAGCACTTTAAGCCAAAGTGCTTTACAGTATAACAGGTACAAAAGTGAGATGAGCATATTTACAAACATGAAACAAGTCATTAGAACAATATGTAGAAGGGTTCACTAAAAGGAGGGGGGGTAGAGTGGGGGAAGCGGTTAGGTGACGGGGGTTACAATGTCTGTTTTGAGGTCAGGGGAGTGGGAGGGGAGGGGAAGGTGGAGTGATGTGTCCTCAATGCCCCTAAATGGTTACAGTGACCAATTTGAGGTCATTGGGGAAGGAGGGAGGGGGAAAGGGGGGGCAAGGGTTAGGAGGGGAGAGGGGTAGGGAATGGGCGTCGGGGGTTGAAGGGCTTTCAGGGAGGAGCGGAAGGAGTAGGCACATGGGGCTGTGGGTACAGTGAGAAGGTAGAGGTCTGCTGGGCGGAGAGCATGAGGGGGGAGTAAAATTAGGGAAGAAAGGTAGGGGGGCCAGGTCATGGAGAGATTTGTAGACAAGACGGGAATTGAAATTTCAGGTGAGAGGAAGGTAAGCCAGCCAAGTTGAGGGAGAGAGAGAGGAAGAAAGTCTTGAGGGCCGAGGAAACAGTATGAATAGGAGTGGTAGATGGATTTTAGTGGAGTTGGGTGAGAGGTGGGAGAAAATAAGGAGATTAAGAGTTTGGAAACATGGAATGTGAGAGGAGCGGATTAATAATTTGCTCATCACCCCTGCATTCATACTCTGAGTACTACATTCTTCCACCTATTGCATCATCTGTTCTTTCCACAAGGGTGGGTTTTGCATTATGCTTTCTAGTTAGTTTTCTTGCAGATGTGCGTTTGAATAAAATATGAAAAATTACCTTCATGGTGATTCAGGTTCTTACTCCGGGCTATCCCTCCTTCAAAACTGGTTGGGTACGCCTGTATCCATAGGCGGGCAGGAAAAAGCTGGCTGCAAATGATAGCTGCGGTCACTAACAAAATTGAAGGATTAGGGCCTACGTCACGCGTGCCTCCCTCCACACGCTGGTCCCACAACGTACCTCTATGTCAGCAATGTTCCACACCCAGTGCTTGGTTCTGCCGATGACAGTAGATTTTAAGTACATACTTACTATAGGGGATGGCTGGGTGGGTGTTGTGACTGAGGGAGAGCCCGAATGAAGAACCTGAATCACCATGAAGGTAATTTTTCATTTGTTTCTTCCTGGCTCCCCTTCTTTCCAATTGGTTGGGACCAGAATAACAAGCCTTAAAATAAGTAATTGTGAAGGAGACGGCATATGGAATTCAAGCAAACAAGTTGCAAACAAGTTGCGCAGCACCTCTTGGACAAATTTAGCAGCTCAAGGATTTATCCGTAGTATAGTGCTTCCAAAAGGCACGAGGGGTAGCCCAGGTAGCAGCTTTACAGATTTCTGCAATAGGAACATGCCTAGTAAAGTCTACGGAGGCTGGCCTGGCTCTTGTGGAATGAGCCTGAAGTCTCCACGGAATCGCAAGCCCTTTCATATCATAAGCCTTTGCGATACAGGAAACAACCCATCTGGATGGAAGCTTTAGCTGCCTTATTTCCAGGAGGGGAACCACTGTACGTAATGAAGAGCTGGTCTGCCACCCTGAATGGTTTGGTCCCCTCTAAATTAAAAGTTCTTACAACGTCTAGATTTAACGTCTCCTCGGTCGCAGAAGCATGCGGTCTAGGAAGAAAAGACAGCAACAGATTTCTGTATGAATCCTTATGAAATATTATTCAAGGTTCCTTTGAGGAGAGAGCTTGAGTTCTCCAATCCTTCTAGCTGAAGTAATGGCTACTAAAAAGGCAATGTTCCAGGTTAGGAGTTCTAATTCACATGTTGCCATAGGGTCGATACTGTTGAAACTAGATGATACATTACATTATCAAGGGAAGCCTTGCTCTCGAGAGGATAGCTCAGGGGCAACGTGCTCGCCTTGGAAGCAATATGACAGAGCAACACTGGTTCGATCCCAGGGTCAGCGTTTCGAAACCTCTGGTTATTAAGCAAGTTAGATAACCCATCATAACAAATACGCCTCTAGAGGATTAAGGTTGCAGTACAGGGCCCAGAGACAGAATCCTAACCATTTGCTACAATATTGCTTCCTTGTTGAAGCTTTCCTGGAAGCAGACAGGATTGTTAGATTTTGTTCTGACTCCAAGTGAGAGAAGGCTAATTTTTCAGGAACCAATCCTTCAAAATCAGCAATTGAAGGGAGGGATGAAGAAACTGCCCTTTGTTGACAATAGATCCCTTAATGTGAGATCTAATTTGGAAGTCCCTGCTAACTCCAGGAGGTCTGGAAACCAAATATGGAGAGGCCAGAACGGAAATATAAGAATCACTGTCGGATTCTGTGACGTCCATTAACTGATATTTCTGTCCCTCCTAGGTGGTAACCTGTTTTAGGCTGTTATTGCTGGGAAAGGCTTGTCTAGACTTCATTGGAAGATATACCCACATGCCATAAGAACCTTTTCCTTCCACCTTTACTTTTTGCAAACCTCAGAATCTGCAAAGCATACCTAGTAATATAACAATGCCATTTCTGTCCTTGTGAATTAAATCACCTCGGGGTGTAGGAAGTGTGTAAGAAGCATATTCAGAGTATCCACCAACTTGTTAGATTCTGAAAACTACTTTAAAGTATATTTGATTGTTACCTACCTTGCCCTTAAAGAATGCTTATTTAAAAATTGAAGCTGCATAAATAACTACTAAACTGAAACCTTGAGTGCAAGTGTTACTTGTATATCCGAATTTCATTGCTACAGCTCCAATGTACCCCTCTTGAGATATGCCTAGCTGCCCAGTCACACTACCAACAGTAGTACAGACCTATAACACTTGGTGGGTTACTCAACACCAAGCAGATAAGTGTCGTGTAGTCTCACACAGTGCTACTACATCACTTCTTACCCAACAGAAGCTGAATTCAAAGTTTTGGCATTTTTTGAACTGTTGCAAACAGATCCATGGTCGGCTGCCCTCACATCTTGAAAAATGGTGTGAAGTGTGCCTATTTCCCATTCGTGGTGTTGCTGGAAACCTCCGCTTAGACGGTCCGTTAGGTTATTATAATCAGCTGGGACGTCCTGTCTTGATACACCACTTTCATTTCTCCTGTGCTAGAATTGGCAATGTCTTGGGGTGTGCTCTTACCCAGTTATGCAAGCTATGGTATGGTCTGTATTGATAGCCCGTCTAGAAAGATAGCCGTGCCATCTTTATTGCCTGTGGTTTCTTATGCGGCCAATTCTTAACGGGTCCTCCTCTACCTCAAGCTAGCATTGAAGCATCAGATTTGACTGTAGCCTTTACTGTTGGAAGTTTGAAGGGCTTGCCTTTTAATAGGTTCTTTTGACCACCAATGCCGAAATCTTGAGACATCTTCTGTTACTACCAATAGATGGTCGCACTTGGGACCATTGAAGCGCGAGCCATTGTTGAATGATTGTCATGTTGAGTGTGCATGTGGCACTATTTAGATGCAGGACGTCATTATTCCCAATACGTATTACCTTTCGGTTATCGGAACACCTGTCTGGAAGCAGAGAACTAGGATTAAGCACAGCTTGGACTCGGGGGTGGTGTGGGGTAGGGTTAAGCAAATCAATCATCGTTTCTGTAATGGCACCTAGGCACTGTTTGTTCTGTAATGGCACTGGGCTTAGATTTTGTTTATGGTGATTCCCATTTTGAAAAGGAAGACCACTGTTCTCTGGTTGTTGTACAGGCAGCTTGCCTGTGACACCAGTTATAAGCCAGTCATCCAGGTAAGGGTACATACATCGATACCACCACAAGCAATTTTGCTAATACACGAGGTGCCGATGCTATTCTTAAGAAGGTAATATATTGATCTGTAAAAGGCTTTTTCTCCCATTTGGAATCTGAGCGGGGAAAATTGGAATATGAAAGTATGCATCTTTCATGTCCAGGGTGATCATGAATACCCTCTTGCAAGGAGAAGAATGAATTCCAGTAGTGTGGTCATTATGAACTTTAGGGGCCTTGTATATTTATTTGCAGCCTCAGATCTAATACTGTCATTATCTTTTCGGGGAACCAAGTAGAAAAGGGTCTCCATTTCCTTTGCCAATAGCTCTTTGCTTAAGCTTCTTATGCAGAAGTAGGCTGTGGCAATTCTAGCAACTGTAGGAAATATCAGATTGGGACTGTCTAGCACCAATCAGTCTGATATTCATCCATGGATGGGAGGGTAGAACGTTATTCCCCCCCGCCCTACAGGAGTGGCATGGGACATGGATAGCAGAGTCATTGTTCAGTGGAGGACAACCTCAACACCTCTGAAGGCTTGTCCTCATAACCTTGTCTTCCCTCTATGCTGTTGTCTAGAGGGACAGAAATCTTGTCAATACGACCCTTTTATTTCTTCCTTGCGTACCGCTTACAGGCTATTTGTGGAAGCAGCCCATAAATCATAGAGCTCACTGGTAACAGCAGCTTGCAAATCCACGCTTTACTTTAGTAATCGCCACAGTTCCTTGAAAGGAGCAACTGGGATGAGTCCTGGTATGCTTAATTTAACACTCCTCTGTTAATGATTCCATCAAGATAATACTCTGAGTAAGGTAAAAGGGAATGTGTGTTTTGTTCAACTGCCTGCATTTTGTAGGTTGGGCTATTAAAGAATCTTGAACATGCTTTTCGCTTTGCTTTAGGACACATGTAGTATTGTGTAAAATGAAAGTGTTAAACAAGGGCTGCATTTCTGTTTAATTGGCTTTAATAGAGGCAGCGCAGTTGCAGCTCTTTTCATCACAGAAACACACCAATTGCATAGCTAGGTATGTGATCTGGACTTTTAACTCCCTTTCAGACCACACACCGCAAGCAGGTATAATGGATACAGGTAGAAGCACTGCTGTATATTTTTTTCAGTGGCACAGATTGTACCCATACCTCTCAACAGGACCTCTATATATTCAGGCAAAGTATGTTATTTGACATTTATATAGTGCTCTATATATGATTGATATGACCTCAAAGCGCTAGCAAGTTGAACGCCCTTGGGGACCATAGCCCAGGTCAGTTGAGAGTGTAAGGTCATAGGGTGCCAGTTATGTGCGCAGCTGATGCAATTGCCCGATGGTAGCTGCAGCCTAGCATTAGGCATGGTGGTATTGATATCAGTTGAATGTGTGCAGTCTGGAGGATGGACACCAAGACTGGGTTCTGGCTGCGTTAAGCCTGTGTAGGACCCATGTGTGAAGCTAGGTCGGTTGTCATGGGATGTAGCTGTGTTTTATTAGAATGATTCATGGAGTAATGTTCGTACGTGAGCAGCTAGGCCGAAATTGATCGAGGGGTATAGTTGCACTCCAATTGTGTGGTGTAGATGAGTGTAAGCATAGTGATATGGGAGGAGAGTGTTTGGGTGGAGTTATGATCTAAGGAGTTAGTCATCGGGCTGCAAGGTATCAGTCGCCTCAGATGGTCATAGTCTGAATTACCAAAAGACACGTTTTTAGAGCTTTTCAGAAGGTCATAGTCTTGGTTGTGTTGAATATGTGGGGGAGGGAGTTCCACAGAGTTGGGGCCAAGGTTGAGAAGGTGGATCCTCCGATCATGAATGAGTTAGAGGTTGGAATCCCTAGAATGAGGGCAGCGTTTGATCTTCGTGTGCAAGATGGGTGGTAGGGTTTTATCTTCTCTTGTAGGTATGTTGGGCCAGTCTTGTGCACTGCTCGGTGAGTGACGCATAGTGTCTTGAAGGTGGCCCTTCTTCCAAATAGGAGCCAGTGGAGGATTTGTAGAGCGGGTGAGATGTGGTCTCTGACCCAGGGCGAGGAGCAAGTTTTGCGGCAGCGTTTTGGAGTTTGTTGAGTTGGTATGCTGGTGCTCCCAGGTATAGGGAGTTGGCACAGTCCAGTCGCGACATCACAATAGACGTTAACTGCGCCAAGTCTTTTCGGGTAGGATAAATGCTCACCATGATTTCAGTTTCATCAGGGTTCAAAAGGAGGTTGTTTGTCTTATCTGTGCCTAATAGCGTCACTGTGTTAAAGTGTTGAGTTGAATTTAGAAAGTGTCCCCATTGCAACACTGTGCTAAAGTTGAATTTAGAAAATGTGCCGAATAGTGTCAGCTCTAGAGAATGGAGCAGATGGAAAGGATGGTGTGGATGGAGTAAATATATCTGTATCTCCTATTTATGCTATGTATATGCTATGTACCTGTATCCCCATGTTATCTGTATCACATGTTTACCCTATCCATCCTGTCGCTTTATATACGTATGCAGCTATGTACGCTCTCCGTACTGCTCTCGTGCTTGGTCGCAGGCGCTTTACTGATAACCATATCACACTACTACGCTTACTCTTATACACCATCATTCAACTAGAACACAGCCATAATAGAACACATTCGGCCTAGCTGTTCTCATACTAACATGAGCCCACAAAACTCATCCTAATAAAAACCTCCAGACTGAACACATCCAACTGATTTCCGCAGCACCACACCTACTGCTAAGAAGCAGCTTTCATGCAACCACACCAACTGCACACATATCCGGTGCGCCCATGCACCATATGACACTCTACTGACGTAAACTGCGGTTCCAGAGGGCGTTCAACCTACCAGCGCTTTGAGGTCATACCAATGATACATAAGGCGCTATATAAATGACAAGTAACACAACATATCAACGGAGCTGCTATACTGTACGCATGTCATCACAGAATGCCAAATAGTCATAGCAGGGCTGATTGCCCACATTTCTTAACAGAATTACTATGTTTTGGAACAGTACCTGAATTTAACAGAGCCGATGTTAAGAAAGCACGAATATATGTTGTCATTTTCTGCAGCGAGCTAAAGTACAGAGCAAGAACAGTGTCTGAGCTCTTCCCATCATACTCCAACACTGAGAAGATGGCATTGCTGTCATACTTAAATCCCTTCTACTCGGTCTTGCGCTTCTCCCTCACCAGATTATTGAGTCGCACTGCCAAAAATCTAGCACATTTCAAATCCTCATTGTGAATCTCCAGACTAATGTAGCATAGTCCGAACAAGCTTAGAGCTTTTGACAAGCCATTTATGTCAGGCAAGCCTCACATTGAACTGCCAGTGCCCTAACCCTATGTGCCCATCAGTGTCAGCCTGTTGGGAAAGGCAGCTCAGTTAAATCAATGAGCCTGCTGCAAAGATTGTGTAACCTGTTAAAAATCAAATCCTGTTTAGAGGCGACTTAATGAGTTTGCAACCGAGTAATACATTCAAAATGCAGGAAACGTTCAATAGTCACACAGTTGACTTAACTTTCCACTTATCAAAATGAGTACTAAATGTTCAACGATTCAGACCACACATTTCATCCGGGATCCTCTACTTGTAATGGCTCAGAACAGACATCTCATGGCTAATATACCTGTAATGGCTCAGAACAGACCTCTCATAGGGTATCTTGTACTTGTAATGGAATACAGCGTTGGTAAAGAATCTGTATTCAAGCAAGAGCTGCATCTGGTCAGACAAACCTCCAACTCTATAATTCCCAGCCTAATGGGCAAAAGAAGGCTTGCACACATCTAAAAAGGAGCACCCAATCGTAAAGCTGCACTAGATTTCGTAAACAGAAAAGGCATTTTCAGCTTTATGGATATTTATTGGTGCCATGTTAAAAGACAAACAGAAAAACAGGAGCGCAAGAGCAACTCTGAACCTAAGCAATACAGAAGAAAAAAGGTGTGGTGGAGCTTCAAAGGGCCAGAGAACAAACTAGACAATCCAAAACAGGAAGAGAGCAAGGAGCTTATATGATAGGGCAACAAAGAAAGTGAGAAGGGAAACAGTTAATATGACAAATACAATATGAGTGAGGGATAGAAGCAGAGCAAAAAAAATACATTTGGAGACAGTAAAATAAAAAGATCTACAGCAGCGGTGGGGAGATGGAAATAGAAAAGCAAGACTTAGAAAAAGAGCAGGCCAATAACATAAGAGTGCAAGAAAGATAATCAAAAGGAATAGCAACCACAACTGAGAAAATGAAAAAACAGATCTATGACATGAGAGAGGAAGAGGAATCAACCAATACAGCAAGATAAAGGAGGGAGAAAAAGCAATAAAATGCAGAGATGAGATCCAGAGTGAAAGAAACAGACCACAAAATGTGGAATTGAAACACTTAAGGATCAGAAAGTGGGGCAGGGAAACATTAATTTATGAATCACCCGATGCAACTAGCTGGCATCTGTAGTAACTCTTAACAGAGTTTGTGCCCAGTATCAAGAAGATGAAGCTGGGTAGAATGCATCTACAAGGTTCTTGTGTGGGGAAAGTGTTTTCCACGGGTGCAATACATTTAGAACCACTTTGAAATACAACTGTTTTCTAACAAAATTTTAATTCAACACAAATTGGATAATTGTCAGACACTTCACTCTTGCGAAGGCGAAAAATATTTACTCTTGAAATTGGATGTACTCGTCAAATCTAAAAAATGGGAGTATAATACTCACTACAAAATCTTATCTGGAGCACTGGGGACAGATGTATGTTGCCGTTGAGTGCCCCAATATCAGCGTCTGTTGCAAGTGGAATGCTGGTTGAGAATATTTATCAGGATGAAGGGAATGGTTAGCCAGTTCATCCCTTGGCTGGAAAGATCTAACTGAGCTTTGATCTTTCTTCTCCCTAGAGTTTCACCGACTGCTTTGCTGAATAGAAACAAGCACTCCACTGGTTAGTCACAGAAACGGACACCCTGATGTTTCTCTTACATCAATTGTGTTGACTTTTGCAGCCTCCCCCGCTCCCTACTGAATGATTATGTGCAAGGCTCGCTGAAACTGTGGGCCGTTTACAAAATGTCAAGCTACTAGCCACCAATTTATTTAAAAAAAAGTAAAAAAAAAAAAGACATACAGGACAACATTTCTAGATGAGGGGTAATGTGCAGTATGTAGCTAACAGCAAATCAAGGATGCTTCAACAGGAAAGAAAACCCTTTTCGGTATCTGATCAAAGAAATTCAGCTGGAAAACATAACTCCCCGGCCATACTCCATTTCTCTACAGAACATGTTCGAACACAACCCAACAACGTACAGAGCAGCAGTGAGCAGAAATGAATCAAAAGTGCGATTTAAGAAAAAGCAGGAATCTATTAGCACTGAGACGGATAACATTTACTTAATTGAAGATGACCCACTCAAATTACAGCCTCAAGTACCCCAGTGTTAGTAAAGGAAATCAACCAAGATGATGAGAATGTATTATGCCATGGGATAGGTACACCCTCCACACTTGCTTATTTAGTTCGAGAACAAGCGTCTATGAACCAAATGAGGCCCAATGAGATCACTCTCTACTATGACTTACGTAGTGAAAATCCCTCTGTAGGAAGATCACTGGTTGAGAGGGATCATTTTACTCCAAAAGGAAACACTTAAGACATTCCACCCTATGGATTTTGCATTCATTTCCAATGGACAGATTATTTCTCAGGCCATATTATAAAAGTGGAATTTCTGGAGATCAAGACTGAACACTGCGACTTAGTATTGGACTTTCACAGCAGTTGTCTGAATAGGCACTGAAAGATTCTTTGCATATCAGGGGCTCTGGTATTAGATTTGACCAGCACAGAACTTTCCAGTTGCCTATGCCAAATCCCAATAGGGCATCAACTGATTAACTTCATTAAGTTACTCAGTTGGAATTGTAAGAGCAAACATTTCTGTGGCAACAATGAAATATTCAATTTCCCTTAACTTATGACTAGGAGCATACAGGAAACACGGATTTTTATGGCTTTTCTTGTAATTTTAGAAATCCTAGTAAAAGGTCAGAGGCCGCTTATCGGCAGCACCATAACTTTCACAAGAAATTCTCAATTTTATATACTACAACCTTGATACCAATCTCACGTCCTATTGGACATTTCCCATAATTAGCAATGCTGTGTCTGTTAACACAAGATAATTCATCATAGCACCTGGGAACAAAAATTAAAAGTTGCAAGCTACTATCCAGCTATAAAAGTCACTCGCCACCACAATTATATACAGCACACCATTTTTTACTTCACGAGAGTAAAATATCGCTAGCCAATGGCTAGTGGCTAGTACACATTTTGCACCCCGATTATAGCACTTCACAGTCCTCCTGGGATGAAGTGTTAAGTCACAAAAATCATATTTCATTAACATGAATCTTGGTTCTTCAATTAGAGGGGTGGGGCAAACAAGTTACAATGTTGTGCGAATGACCGATAAGACTGCTTATATTGATTACATGTAACCACTAAATCAGGCAACTCCCACCATTACAAGGGAAAATGCTTTTTTTAATTCAAAGATCTGAAGGAAATAAGCCTACCATCAGTTCTTTGCACATACGTCGTGCAAGGACTCTAATGAAGAGGGACAAAAACTAGTATCCCCGGCCTACTGGAATGACTAGACTATAGGTCTCAAACTGACAAGCATCCAATAAAGCCAATCCCTCCACACTAGAACTTGCTACTGCAGGGACAGATGCCCACAACCTAGGATTAGTAATTGATCGAAGGTGTGTTCCGCTAGGTCCCATTTATATTATGTTCCCAATACAACCAGATCTGGAAGCCAAATTACATACCCTATACACACTGTTAAGCAGCATTACCACTGGCTGATAGAAGGATGCTATAGATTATGCAGAATAAAAACAAATTTTGGTCATTCGTATCAGTAAATTTGAATATACAAAATGATATCCAAGCCAATTCCTAAATCTGATTGCAATGAATCAGGATTTCGTTCATCTACATAATGTTCGACCACTGCAAAAGTCACTTCAAGAAATCCTCATCGATTCAAAAACACTGACCTTAGATAGAAAAGGCTCTTTTAATTAGGTTCTGATGTGCATTATAAAAATATGAAAATGTTAATGTGCTCCAGGCCCATAAGGTCTACCTAATTTGGCACTAGAACACCACCCATGCTTATGGGACAGTCCTTTGTTTAAATGTACCAATATTATTACTCTTCAAGTACCAAATACCTGGTCAAACTCCTTAATAGCCCCCTCCCCCACTAACAAAAAGGGATTGAGGACTTTATTACAACACTGCTATACAAGTTAAATTAAACTAGCAGGATTATTTTATGCCACCCATCCACACATTAAAATGGGTGAAGCAGGCATGCATGTTGAACCCCTCAATTCTTACCTAGCCAATTTAGAAATGATAAATCAAAAATAATTCAACTAAAGGTGGCCCCATTATAATGGATTGTATGTAGATTGGGTTGCAGAGAAATCTTGATATGTGGGAGAAATCCGTTAAATGGCTTAACTATTAACCCATTAAAAAGATTCAGCAATGTACTCATCGATGCGAGATTAGGCAAGTTAAGTGGCACATAAATGTCCAGCAGTTGGCCATTAAGGATGTAGCGTTACCAGGATTTAATTAACACCTCTTTGCCAGCCACTCATTTTTACAAAGTAAAACCAGATCGATTTTTACAGCTTCAGCAAACTCTCGGCAGAGGGCGCTGTGCGTCGAGACGGTCAACTGTCGCTCGAGGGCCTCCGTCTCGGCTGACATCATCGCCTCGTACATATACCATGCACAGCGCTTGTTGGCTTCAGTTCTGTTTTTCACCACCCATATGCAGAATTACTGCCCTTGCTAAGTGCTTTTAATTTATTAGACTTTTAAGGAGCGGAAAGGTGTAAAGCTCGGAAACTCTACAGTGGGGTAGTGGGAGGGCAATGAGGAATTGAGGAATATGTGGGAGGAACATCCAGTTGAAAGAACGTTACCGGGGGGTTGGGGGGGGGGGGGGACACTTATTCTTCGAATGGATTGTGTCCTCCCACGTATTCCTCATCTTTGATACAATATTAGGTTCTTTTGGAGGAGAGAGAGTAAGAATTTGAGAGTTACTGTTTGTCAGGAATTGAGCATAGAACTGCATTTCCAAATCTTCCCTCATTGTTAAGTGTACAATCGATGTTTTGTCAACGTGTGGATGGTGGACCAGGTAACTGCCTCACAGATCTCCTTTACCGGAAGTTCCCTATGAAGGTCAGAGAAGTTGCCATTCCCCTAGTGGAATGAGCCCTTAAGCCTTCTGGGGGATCTTTACCAGTTAATCTAACACTCCGAAATAGCCAGTATGATCCATCTGGATAGTTTGTTTGGTGACTGACGGACCCAGTTTGTGTCCTGTATAACCAACGAAGCATTGGTCGTGTTGTCGCAACTTTGACATTGACACAAAAGCTTAGAGCTCTCCTGGATGAGTGAAATCTTTCCTCTTCCTTGCCAGGATGAGGTGGAGGACAGGGCAGATGCACAAATGTCATTACTAAATGGTAATCCGATATAATTTTAGGAAGAAAAGAGGGTTTGACCTTGAGGTCAATCTTATCCTTGTAAAAAGGTGGTAAACTGAGGTTTACAGGATAATGCTACTCACTCACCCTGCGGAATGATGTTATCGCTAACAGTTTTATAAGGTAAGAACCTTAAAGGGCAGAAATGGAGAGACTCGCAAGGAGTGATGTCAAAAACTTCAAAACCAAATTAAGGTCCCAAATTGGGATTTGGAAAGGTGTAGGAGGAAACACATTTGCGAATCCTTTAAGAAATTGAGTTAAGGGTACTTTGAAGTACGATGCCTCTTACAAGGGGCGCTTCAATATGGAAAGCGCTGCTAGATAACCCTCGATTGGATCTGGAGCAGATTTTGTGTAAACAATATAGGTGTATCGCATTGAAAAAAGGTCTACATCTTTCTCCCTACACCAGATGCAGCACTTGTTCCAACGGCAGCACTATTGGGAGTGTGTTGGTGGCCTTCTGGCCAAAAGCAAAATCTCCAATACTTCATCCGGGAGGTCCTAATCCTAGTACCTCAACCTCTCAGAAACCAAGCAGAAGGCAGAGTGCCTGGACCTCTGGATGGAGAACCCAACCCTCCTCTCGCGAGAGGTCTTCTCTTTGTGAAAGATGTATTGGCAGGGCAGATGGACATGTCCAGAAGGTCCGGGTACCACATCCTCCTGGCCCAATCTCGGGCAATTAGGATCACAGATTTCCGGGACTGGAGGAAACACATACAGGAGTGGAAACTACTTCCACTGCGAACACGTCCCCTAGAGCTCCTCATGGAGGAAATTTCCTGGAGCAAAACAGTTTACACTTTGGTTGACAGTGGTTGCAAACAGATCCACTTGAGGGGTTCCCCAAAGGATGAAAAGCTCTTGGACTTCCTGAGCTAGTTACCACTTGTGGGAGAATGCTCACGTCCACTGCTGTTTTCTCCTCTAGGCTAGGCGAACTGCCGATAAGGAGATTCCTTCTTGAATTGCCCAGAACCAGAGCTGCATTGCCTCTCTGCACAGTGGTAGTGACCCTAGTACTGCTATATTGAGGTAGTACATGGCCACTGTGTTGTCAGTCATTATCAGGACATTTTTTCTCTGAACAGAGGGCAGAAAAGCCTTCAGCACTAGTCCGATTGCCCTCGGCTCCAAAAAGGCTGATGAGTAGTTTTGACTCTGATGGAGACCCAACGGCCACAGATGGTTAGATCGTTGGCGTGGGCTCCCTACCCTGTGAGGAGTCCCCCACTACTGTTATCTCCAGCCATGGTTGCCAAAGAGGTTCTTTCAGCATGTGGTCCTCGCAAGCCCACCACAGAAGGTCCTGTGCGATTCTGCTCGGAACCTGAAGGCCTGACATCCTGCCTGAGAATTGGGATATTGAGTCCTGAGGGTCCATTGAAGGGATCTTATTCTCAGGCAGGCCTCTGACACCAGAACAATGCAGGATGCCCTTAGGCTGAGCAACCTCAAAAAGCCGAAGGCCAGAAGACACTGGGCACTCAAACTTAGTGACCATCTGCAAAATGTGTTGAGCCCTTACCTTGGGTAGTGAGACCCCTACCCCCTCCCCCCGAATGGCAGAACTCCAAACTGACGAGAACCACCAACAGCGAATCTCATGTACTTCCTGTGCTTGTGACGGATTGGCACATGAAAGTAAGCAACCTGAAGGTCCAATGATATCATTCAATCCTGGAGCTGGAGGGCCTGAAGGATCTGAGAAAGCATGACCATCTTGAACTTGTCGTCCTGAGGAACTTGTTCAAGTATCTCAAGTCCAAGATAGGTCGCAGTCCTCTGGACGATTAGGAAATGTGGTGAATACCACCCTCTTTTTCCTCTCCATCACAGGTACTGGGTTCTATGGCACCTCTCTAGCAGGGTCAAAATTTCCTGTAACAGGAATGGATCTGGAATATTTAGCGAATTACTCCCGGTGGATGATCCAGGCATCTCTGTATAAAGGGGAGGCAATAACACTGGACTACTGTTTCTATTGCCCATGCATCAAAGGTAATACCTCGCCAGTCTTTCAGATGCTTTGACAGTCTGCCTCCCACTGGGGTGTGTCATGAGTCAAGACCTCAGTGTGGTTTTGAGGCAGCTGAAGCAGCAGCTGATGGTAAAGACGCTGCTGCTTGGTCAGGCTTTGCACCTCTCCCTCGTCCACCAACGAGGTAATCTTTGTCCTCTGAAAAGCCAGTCATCTGACTCTTCCAACTGAGTAGTAGCGAAAAGACCTACTCCAAGATGAACTGTTGGGTTGACAAGGCTGTGGCTGCCTGGTGGCGGCAGCCATGTACTTGGGTGCCGCCTTGGAGGTCCGCAGCTTTAAGGCTTTTGTCAGCCTTATTACCAAATAAATGGGAGCCGTCAAAGGGCATGTTAAGGAGTCTGGATTGCACATCAGGTGCAAATCCGGATTTCAACCACGCAAATCTGCGTAGGACAGTGCTTGCCACCATGGCCCTACTGATGCTACCAACAGTGTTCAGACCCGATTGCAGTGACACACACGGCCTCCTTGCCATCCCTTATCAGGTTCATGAAGCCATCTCTTGCCTCACCTTCAGGGATGTGATCAGCAGCAATCGCTATGCAGTCCCACACGGTGAATGAACGGCAAGGGCACATGTAGAATTGCATACTTTAAAACTAAGCTGCTAGCTGAAAAGACTCTTTGCCCATGAGTCAACACGTTTATCGTCCCCATCAGGGGATATTGTTGGGTACGCAACTTGCTTAGAGGCAGATCAGCTTGCACTAGACTTTCCCCGAGTCCGATGGGTAGCCAGGGTCACTACATGAAAAGGTATGGGCGGAGGGAGGGTCATATTGAGGACCTTAGGCTAATAGGTCTGTAAGGTAGTCTGTCTCGAAGGAGCTGGTCTACTCCATCCTAGGAATTCAACCACTTTGGACATTAGGCTTCTGTATGATGCAGCTGCATGATCAGCCAGGTCCAGTTTCCCATAATCTAGCTCTGGGCAGGGGTCTACCCCACTAGCTGTCTGTAGTGTGTCATGTAGCGCTCAAGCCCTGGTCTCTTCTGAAATGAAACATTCCGGGACATGAGTTTTATTATGAAAACTAGGGGTATCCAATTGAAGACCACATGGAGGGGTTTCATTTGATGTTTACTAGCTCTCATATTTAGGTCAAGGACCTTTTTTGGTAGAACTTTAAAAGCCTTTACCGAACTGAGGCAAAGGTGTCCATGAATGTACAGTCGGCATAGATTGCATCTGTCAATGGCGTAGACGGCGGTGGCGTTGATTCAATCAACGATTTGGCCTTGTGCTTCGAGGTACTCGGCCCTCAAATCGACGATTTCTCGTTGAGTTCCCGAAGACTCGACAAGTCTTACGACACCGTGGGGCTCAAGGGCATGCAGGATTTTGCCTTATGCTTCTCATCGACTGTAGCATGGCCACTTATCTTTCAAGGAGGAAGAGGCCTGCTCCTCAAAGATTTAAACCATTTTCTTACTAAAGAGTTCCCACTCATCTTTGGAGGATTTAGTCGGGCAGACTACACTCCTTTCATCTGAGGAAGCTGGTCTATGTCTTCTCTTCAATTTTGTTGATGTTGACTAAGATTGTCTGCTCCATGAGTAGGATCGCTTTAACCTTTACGAGAGGAATCTCGACACGCGAGATGACCCAAATTTTGAAAGTCGACAGGGATTTGAGGACAATCCTACCAATTGATAGTTTAGCTTTATGCTCTTTTTAAGGCCGTACATGTCATCGATGGACAGTCTGCAGTTACATGCTCGATGTCCAGGCAGCAAATGCATATTTTAATGCGGGTCCGTGATGGACATAATGCACTGCATTTTTGGAGCCCGTCTTGGGAGTATTCAGAGCTGAAGACTAGACCCTTTTCGAAACTTTAATGAAAAATGAAGCACGCCGTAATTGACGAATCAATCGCATTTGCGGAAAAACAGAACTGAAGCCAACAGGCGCTGTGCGTGTTACATATACTTGACAATGACGTCAGCTGAGATGGAGGCCCTCTAGGGACAGTCTACCGTCTCGACGCACAGCGCCCTCTACCGAGAAACGTTTTTTTCCGAAGCAGCTGAAGCTGGAAATAAAGAAGGAATATGTGGGAGGACGCAATCCATTCAAAAGGTTAAGCTGACTGCAGGTGAATTTTAGGAGCCACTGATGACAGACCAAAGTAAACACTGTTGACTTTGAGGAAGCCATTTAACCATTGTCTTGATTAAATATATTTGTCACTGCCAATTAATAGATTTGGTCTTGTGTCTAGTAGTTGTGAAAGGCTGGAATTAAGCCAAAGGCAAAAGAAAAGTGTTGAAAAAGACAGCACTTTTTTCCTTTTAGAAACTCGGGCATATCATTACCATTTGCAAAGGCATCACCATGTGAGAGCAAACCTACAATTTGTGTATTGTATTGGTCATTTTAAATAGCGCCCTTTCCCCATTTGTATGGCCTCAATGTGCTTTGTGGTTGGAACACCGCCGAAGTCCATGTGATGGAGATCCGAAGACAATTTTTAAGATCCATGTGTGCATTATGCCAGGTTAGGACTTAAGCGGGCTGGCTAGACTCCAATAAGCAACACAGAGGTCAAGCATGTGGGCGGGTGCTGTCACTGGTTTAGGGTACCATGCTAGTGCATCGATGTGTGCAGAGGTGTTTAGGTACGTCAGGGGTTTCAGTGCGAGCTACTAGACAGGATTGCATAGCCATAGCTGCATTCTATAGTGCACAGACGTGGTGCAAGGTATATATACACCTTAAGCTGGGATGGAGTTCATCTTTGGTGTTTTTCTAGGTCCAATGCGGTCAGCTGGTCTTGCCAGGTGACACCATAGATTGAGAGCCTGGGCAGTGGAGATAGGAAAGTGATGTACAATCAATCATCTGGTGAAATCGGGGTGTTTGGGGGGGGGGGGGGCGGGTGAATGCATCATGTATGAATCTGTGGAGGTTTTGGTGGATAGGTGTGTGTGGTCGGGTTTGGGACAGTTTTTCTTGCGCGAGTATGAACAGTATAGAGAGCAAGGAGGTTTCAATAAGGATAGAACTTTGAAGTGCTTTTCAGCAGGAGTTTGGGCTGAAGTCTTTTCAACCCATGGGACTACATAAACTGGATACATCTGGTAAGAATTAACTGCTTACAGCGCAAAGTAGTGTTACAATGGGAGGGTTGTCTACGCCCCTTGGTGGGAAATGTGAGACCAGCATTAGTAATATGAAGCAAGTACCACAAGTAGATATAGGGAAAGGACTAGAAATTTAAGAAAGCATGACTTGTGCTGGATGTTTCTGCTGGAAGGCCTATTGAAGTGTTCAAGAGTGTGCTTAGGTTTTCACTCGGTTAGGTGACCATTGACTTGCAAAAGGCCTTGGGATCAGGGGGTGTGTAGAAGGTGGGGGTTTAAGTCAGTTCTCAATGGACTTGGGTTGGTTGGTTTTTCATCTTGAAAGACAAGGCTGTCAGTCATCACCTGAAACTGATACAAGTACTTGGTTTCTCTGACACATGGAACACGACTTTCATAGTGACAACTTTTTTTGTACTGCAACAGTGATTTGCACCAGAGAACTGGTTTACAAAACCACTGGCATTTGCGCAACTGATCTGCATCATGGCAGATTGCAGCAAGTCGATAACTAATGGTACTTAAAAACCCTGCCCAGCATGTCCAGCGATTAATGTGTAATGCATTAACAAAATATTTACTTGGACTAACGTGTCACGGGTAAAAGTCGCAGGTTACTAAACTGCCATAAAAAAAGTAACTTGCCACATCAATTCTCCACTTACAGCAAATTTCTTACTCACCAAAAGTTCATCAAAACTAGCCAGTGAACAATGATGCTTGAATGTGATTACATGACAACAGCAGCACCACCACTCACCAAAGAAACACTTTAGTATCAACTTACATAAATGGACCCACCCAATAATTAACTGTCCTCTCTATGAGCCCTCTTTCGAGTAGAAATTAAAATAATCCCATTCAAAATGACAGTAGCTAGACTTTATTCACTGCACCCCACACCTTTCCAGTGCATACACATACTGCAGAGACAAACGAATGAATACATGTTTTGTACTAATTTATTAGTACTTGCAAACTTAAAATAATGTTTATGCCCGCACTGGCCCATTTCCTAAATGTGCAGTTGTATATGTATATAACTTGGGGTTTATAACTGCCCTACAAACACCATGTTAAGATGGCCATTCTGCAAGTAGTGCTCCGATGTTGCCATGTTTCAAAGCCTTACAGGACCTAGTCATGGACAGTGGAGTTAGTTTTTAGAAAATATCGAGAAACTCCCCCTTCTGCAAACAGTGTGACCAAGCACCAGGTGAGGCGCAAAACGCGTTGAGTAACTGCATGCAGGCTATTTTTTCCCAGTGTAATGTACACAGTTTTTAAATCATTATCCACGCGGACAGTCATTTTACAAAGTAGTAGAGCTGAGGAGTGTTGCCCCGGCGCCTTTGTAGGTTTCCATACTGCAAAAGTAGTATGCCTGCATATGCAAAACTGAAATATTCACATAAGCCTAAACTCGATTCACTCAACTAGTTATTGACTAATTGTTTTATGTGCACGTGGAACATTGAGGAGGGGGGGGCGAGTGACCTCATTTCTGGCCATTAGCTAGGGTTCTGCCTCAAAGCTTTATTCAAAAAGAAAAAAAAGTACATTGTAACAAACGCTATCACAGGGACAGGGAGTCTAAATAACGACTTCCACCTGGCAAACAAATTTAGGTTATCATTTCCACACATTCTGTGTTGCTAAAATTGATTCATACTTTACACATACGATAGTGACCGCTATATGACGATAACCGAACATTGCCCTACTAAAACTGGGTTTTCTATGGAAGGATCCACAAGCCATTCATTTCAAGTACACTACACCTGTACAGTTATTACTTAAACGCGCTGAAAAACGGGGATCTTTTGCATACGTTTACCAAAAAACCTTACAGCAAGAAATGCAGGTTTCTGTAAACATAGTAAAAAAAGGCTAACTAAAAATCACAACTTCTGACAAGTACTGAAAAGATCAGTACCCAATAAAAACCAGATTTCACTTGACCTCAGCAATACCATCAAATATCCGAAACCCTCAGTTAAGACTAAACCACAGCCCTGGTCCAAAAATTCTAACAGATGGAAAATATTTCAGCCCCTAGTTAAACAATTGCAGTACGTGTGTGCACACGCTGATCGAGGTTGAACTATTCTCCAACAGAGTATTATAACCCTCCCTACCACACAACCACTCCACCCCTCAATCTAAAACTCTCCCAAAACTAGGATGAGATTGCTGCAACTCACCGACTTGTTCCTCTGCAGTTTTGTCAAACAGTTCTTATATACTGCACTAGTCACAAGCGTACTGGTCCAACACTGCCAGACCGACAAAATAGATTGAGAAAGGAGAAATATTAAACCCACATGAAAATGTGTACAGGTAAGAAATGTTAAGGACATTTGTACCACGCACTATCACCACTGGAGTGGTCCCTTGGCGCACTGATGGCTCTGAAAGAGGAACGGAGGGTGAGTTAGTGGGAGGAAAAGTGCAAGAGAGCAATGATGTGCTGTTGGCGGCCTCAGCCCAGTGGGTCCATTGGCTGGGCCTGGCGTGTTTGCGGCAGGAAGTCGTTTACTGTTGTGCAAGCCTGTTTTTTGTTTTGTTGTTGCAATGTAGTGTCGTTTGTGCGGTTTGGTGTGCTGTAGGTTTGTGGTTGCGTTTGGAGTGTGAGAGGTGCATTCAGAGGGGGAATTGTTAGTGGAATTGGTTAGTTGGCATCTCTATCCTGAAAGGAAAGGGTAGTGAATCGGAAGAAATTGGCCTACATGTAGAAGCAGTTTAGAACAAAGCAAAGTACTGATCAGAAAAGAGGGATTAATGCACTGAAGAACAAGCATATACCATAAGCAATTTCAGTAGTTTGAGCGAAGTATTTCCAAATGTAGTCTCCGGTTGTGATGGGCTTCAGAGGTGGTAAAGCTACCCATGAAGCAGAAAGGCTTTTTTATCCATTAGGTGTTGCCATAGCCCGACCACACATCCATCTGGGACTGCTGAGCTGAAAAGAAAATGGAGAGCAGAGTGCACTATACGCAAACCAAATTCAGATAATAAGTGCAATGTGATACCTCAAGAAAGTCATAATTGCACATCCACCTACTGAGCCCAGAGAAAAATCTGACTCCTACCAACCTGCCACAGTATAAACAGAACTATCAGAATAAACCAGTTCTCAGGTTCAACTCTTGTGCACAAATCCATTTAATGCTCGTAGACAACGTCCCTGGCTAGTAAGAACGAAACTGCGTTTTTAGATCATGGTCTGATTAGGATCTGGAATGTGCGGCCCTGGGGGTACAAGGAGGAGATGGATGTGCAACAAAAATTTCTTATTAAAGTAGGAAATACAATGAATAAATACTTGGAAACTAAGGACAATCGGGAAGTGAATGCTTCCATACTTTGGGATGGTTTGAAAGGGACTAGTTGATCAAAATTAGGATCTGCCAGGAAGGTGAAAAAAAAGCTTAAAAACAGGAAAGTGAAAACTTACAATTCGCAATATTGGAGGCAGTAGAAAGTATGCTATTTCTGGGGACAAAATGGAGGGTAAAGGCTGAACTGAACGCCCTGTTAACGGAGGAAAGATTAGACAAAAGTATTATGAGAAGGGAGAACGGTTGCTTGTATACCGATTGATATAGCGAAGATAAAGGACCCAAGCAGTCTTGTAAAACAGGACAGGAATTACAAGAAAATTCTGAAACGCTATGTAAAGCCGCAATTGAAAAGAGGATGGCAAGAACATAGGTGAATTGTCAAGACAATCAAGGGGATACCAAGTGGGATCTTTGTCTTAAAAGGGCTCATCCTTCCCAGGACAGTATTTCCGAAATCATTGTTCTGAATAGCTAACTAGGGAAAGGACAGATTCAAGTTGGATGATCAGCACCCATGTTCGCTCCTGAATATCAATATGAACATTCTCGAAAATAACCTAGAAAATACTGTAGGCCTTACTTCAGACTCCAGTACATGGGAACAGGTGGGGTTCCCTCATGGAAGGCAAGGTGTGGATTAGAAAGACCATTGATCTTCTACACTTTCCACAAGAAAGGACGGTGCCTGGCTGGTCTCACTTGACAAAGCATTTGACGACTTCCACAACATGGGCGAGTACAGTGTACGATAGACGGATGGCTATAGTAAGAGTAAACAGGGTGGAATCATCTGAATTCCAATTATGCAGAGGGATGAGTCAGCACTCACCTTTCCCCAATCGGTTGAGCCCTTAGTGGCAGCAATTCGCAAAACCCCTAAAATGCAAGGCCTCTTGAGCGTGGATATCCAATTTAAAATTATCGTTATTTGCAGAGGATATCCTCCTCCTCCTTTAAACAATCTGGAGTCCACGAAATAAGTTTGAAGAGCTGAACAAAAACTGCCAGGTTGGCTCGGCTGAAGGCGAATTCAAAATCATACATTTTGCCCATAGCGGGTGGCGGTGAAGAACTTTATAACAACCTGTAAATGGTACGAGAATAGTATAGGAGTCCACGACATATAGGCACTTGTAACAAAAAATACGATACACGTAAATTACACATTCAATTATGTGCCCCCTAACGAGTACTCTAAAACCGGACCTGCATAAGTGGAATAATTTAACTGTTTCTTGCCTAGCTAGAATGACATCTGTTAAGATGAACTTACTGCCTAGACTTCTATTCCTGTTAACGATGCTACCAGTGAAAGTACCAGACAGCTTTTTAGAGAAATGCATTATGAAATTGCCATGCTTATATGGGTACTTAAAAAGCCAGGATAAGCAGAAGAGCTTCTACTATGCCAAAGGGGGCTTTGGCCTGCCAGATTGCAGTGCATATTATAAAGCAGTTCAATTAAGAGGTTAAGAGTACTAAATCAACTTTTATTGGGGATTTTATGGGACATATGGTAAGATGACTACCTCCTGTCCATCTCCAAAGAGCTCAGTTGGGGGACATCCAACAGAGCTGGGTAAATTGGAAGGCACAAACCGGCTCGTATTCTGGATTGGAAAGAGGTCAACTCTTCTCCTACGGCAAATTTCTAGTGTATTAAGAGGTACGGTGAATGTTCAATAATAGACTGGAATGTTCCAATAATTATGAATTAAGGGGATGATCCTGAAAACCAAAAAGGGAGAAACGCACCTGAAAAATATAATGGGACAACACCACAACATAAACAGGGAGGCTAGAGACTAAATCCTAATTGGGATCACAACAGTAAGGACAATTTCAATGGGAAATGGACCCAACTCAAAAAGAACTATGGGCAAGAATATGCAATATTACATGCCATGGGAATTTGCCGACTCAACCTATGCCACAACTAAGTTAATCCACAGATGGCATTGTGACCTGTTTAGGATATCCAGGTCAGAGAGAAAACCTATGTGCCCAAGAAGAGCGCCATCAAGGAACATACTACCACATGCAGCGGGCATGTCCAGTTCTACAAATCCATTTGTCTGAATGCTCAGCTGGATAAAAACAGGAGAATTACTAAGGAAGGAGTGCCTCGGTGTCATTGAGTCTTTGCTAGGTGCTGGTACACTAGCCATGGTGCAAAAGTGGAAAGCCCCCAACTCGCCCCCTCGACTCCACACACAATCACAGCAGTGTTACACAAAGTGTGGTAAGTATTTGTTTCTTTTGGTTAAAACAAACCTTTACAATAAATTATGAACGCAGACATAACCACCATTAAATACTTTTTTTTAAAAAGCATTACATTGTCTAATCACCAAAATAAAGTTAAAATCAGACAAGGCCAGCTTTAAACCCATAACCAAGTACCACACTAATAGTTTAAAAGCAGTTGCTAAGGTCACTCCCAACCTGCATACACCTTCAAAGTACCAATAAAGCCCCACATGGCAATGGTCACCAACGTGGGCGCTACATTCAGCAGCCTCTTGCCATAATCTCATTTTCAATATTATTAACTGTACACTAATCGTCTAAAATTCGAATAAAAGTGTGTGGGACAACACAAAAAGTAACAAATGTCCCCACTTTTCAATTCACTCTTCACAATGGCGACAATTAGCCACAGCTTTGGAGATCTGACTTCGACATGCCAAAATGTCTTTCGTAGGGGAAGATTAAAGCAAAATCTCAAAGTGATATGTGCAAGTTCAATAGGAAAGCAGGTCAAGTTTATATGTTCCGTATTTAAATGTACCAGCGATTTATAGCCATGCATGGCTTCAAAAGTTGCAATCCAATCGGCTCTATACATAGCAAGCTTTACACTGCCAGGCCTCATAACTAGATGCTCTCATCATACCCTAGGGGTCCTGCAAGAGTCGCAAGTGTGCTACAAATTGCTTCACCGTCACAACCCTATTAAAGTGAACATATCGCCATAAACTGATTGCGCAGGAAGATTGATTATTTTTTGGAAACCATAAGGGGCACTTCCAAATTTGTCCTAGCTAATGATTTCAAGTCCAATTTAAATCACATTAAAGCGATCAGAGTACAGTTTGGAAGACTGCATGCCCTTCAAATCACGGCCTCTAATTTAAACTGTTTCTCCAGCACCCAAGGCTGCATCGTGTCAACCCCATAAAGCAATTCCGGCACCACCTTACCCCTCACATAGAACTTAAGAGGAGCAAGCGAGAACTTGCCATATTTGCCATTGAACTTTCTCATCTGACCTGCCAATGCTATTGACTTCTCTTTAAAAACTTCCAGATCTAATAAGTTACAGGCTTGCAAATTATTGGGAACCTTAGATACATTCTTTTGTCCACAAGGGACAGCACATTGTTATGCACCATACATTAAAAATTTGCGGACCGTTTAATAGCTGTTAATTGCAAGATTTTTGTTTACTCTGGATTAATTTGCAATCCATTAGCCTTTGAATATGTTGCAAATTAGGGGTTAATCTCTATAAGCCTATGCAAGTGCAATAAAAAAAAAAGCATAAAAACATCTGTATAAGACATCCAACTATATCCGACATCACCCAATTTGAGGTGGGGGTGGAACAAACAACCTTTGACAATTCTTCCTCCAGATCGGCAACAGACAGATTGAAGAGGTAGCGAACAAGCACGAATCCCTGCCTCAATCCAGCCGTGGTCTCGATTTTCCTAGACAAGTTGCTGGCTAAGTCCAGTTTTGACTTGGATGTTGGAGTTCTCATGGAGTCTAATCAGAATCTTAAAAAAGCCCCTCTGAGATGTCTCAGCCAGCTACATCAAATGCAGCCGTAAGATCTATTGAAGCAACAAAGATTGAAACAAAGGTCTTGCTCAAAGCAAGATCTTGTAAGTAGCGTAGAAGGAAATGTAGAGAATCCTGCGGATCTCCCACCAAAACCCTGCCTAAAGTCCTCTCCCAGGTGGCCAGGAAAGGGCAGGCGCTTCCTCATCCCCATCCTGTGGGTGGTGTACTGTGGCAGGATCACTTGGGTGGAGACAGGGACCAGGTTAGCGGGGAGATTGCACAGCGAGACATGGTATTTTTTCCTCCGAGAAGGATGCTCTCGCTACCCTTCCAGGCGAGGTTATGGCTTGTCGATCTAATACCCTTCAACCTACACTTACAACTAAGGTAGTAATACGTAAGGTTGAAACTTCAAATAGTATTATAATCAAAAGAACAAGTTTTTACTACTAAATTTAAAATGTCCTCAATGCCAAGGGTACACTACCAGTGTTGCCTTTTCTATACATTCCATCTCTAATAAGGTTAAACTCCACAATCCCTCTTAAAAATATTAAGGTAATTCAAACACCCTTAAAAGTGTTAAATTAAAAACCAATTTGCTTAAAATTGATGTTTCTCAGAATTCCACGGGGAGTGACGAAGAGGCATGCAGAGGAAAAGGACAGGCAAGCAGGCCCTTATGCATGGTCAGGAAACGAACACTAAGGGCCTGCACCTGAAGCCAGTTGCCCCACAATAGGTATAAGGCTGCAGTAGGAACAGGCAGCAAAAGAAGCTCAAGCACAAGAAGCACAAGGCCAGCAGTTTACAAGGAAGTGCGACCACGACAGACGCCGGAATGAAAAAAAAGCAGATTTCACCTGCAGGTTCAGAGTTGGTCCTGCACTCACAAACCCTGTTCGGCTGTGGCTGCATTCAAAGAGACTGGTTAAGTCTTTCCAGGTGCACCCAAATGTGAATGCAGGGCTGAAGCCATGCAACTACCCGAGCGCCATGTGCAGAAGCAAGCCGAGAGAAGCGGAAGAGAAGGAGATTCACCGAGGCCGGATCGGAGACACCCGCATTGCAGAAGGGTGTGGGTCCCAAGAGCGCCTGAAGCAGAGAGAAAGTCAGGAAGTGGAAGCATCCCGCAACCGTTGTGACTTTGAAGTCGGTGAGTGAAGCTTCATATTCCAAGTCACAAGAAACACCTTGCTGGTAACTGTAACCAGCAACATTTAAATTTGCATAGCAGTGGGAGGGAGTATCAAGTTGTTAGTTGAAGTGGGACGTCTCTACAAAGGAAATTTATCCCATGTTTATGTAGCACAGTTAAAGTGCTCGTGTAGAAGAAAAACGTTTTTAATTCCCATTATTGTGCTAAAACTATTACTGGAGTGGTCACGCGTCTCCTATCAAAAGGGAGAACGTGAACGGTAATCATTCAAGAGGTAGCAGCCGAGTTTCCCGAATAGTTACAAGAAATATTGACAAAGAAAGGTAAGTAATTGTGATTGCAGATAAACGTTGTGGCAGAACTCTATAGATATAAAAGAGAACTGAAGTCCCGTTGAAATTCATCAAAGAGTGGTCGCATGAACCCAATACGGTCTTTTTAATACTTCCTGGAGTACAGCTTACAGAGGCCATCTATAGCAGCACCCCCATAAATCTTGGACGTCACTGGATACAGGCTGGCCAGCAGCAGCTTGCAAACCCACCCTTTACTTTAGCAATTGAAGCCGTTCCTTGAAAGAAGCAACTGGGATGAGTCCTGGTCTTTTTCTAACACTGTTAATTCAAACAAGATAACACTGAGTAATGTAGAAGGGAATTTGTTTTGTACACTTTGTTCAACTGCATGTATTTTGTAGGTTAAAGTGTTATTGAAGCATTTGAAGTGTGATCATGCTTTTCACATTTGCTTTAGGACATGTAGTATTGTGTAAAATAAAATTAAAACTAGAGCTGCATTTCTGTTTCATTTTTTTCTTTTGATCAGCTTTAATGAAGGCAGTGCAGTTGCAGCATCATGGGCATTTCATACTTTGTTTTCTTTTCAACACAGAAGCACATCAATTGCGTTTGATGTCTCAAAGTTTTAGAAGAGCCTCCCAGCAAGCAGTTGTTTGGCATTTGTGAAAAGCTTTTGTGTTCTATATGAAGATGTGTTTAGTTTGAGATTGTATGTGTCCATATGCATGCATGAAAGGGCACTGTACATAGTTTTGTTGTATTGGAGAGCAATATATAACTGGGCATGTAGTCTGAACTTTACATCAACTCTTTCTGACCCCTGCAAGCGGGTATAATGGACGCTGGTAGAAGCAGTGCTGTATAAAATTTCAGTGGCACAGATTGTAAAGATACCTCTGAACAGGACTGCTATATATTTCAGGCAAAGTTGCCTAATTTTTCAGCAGTGCTGCTACATGCATATCATGGCACAGTTTAATTATTGACAGCAGGGCTGACTGCATCATGCCCACATTTCTTGGCAGGACTGCTATGTTTTGGGACAGTACCTGAATTTCTTAAAAGAATGACAAAGCACGAACATGTGATGGTATTTTCTGCAGCAAGCTAAAGTACTGAGCAAGAGCACGGTTTGTGCTCTTCCCACCGGTTTCGTTACAAAATGGCCTAAACAAGTTGGAACCAATATGGAGACTACCCATGTGGTTAGAACTCCCAGGGCCCACCTAGCTTGTGGGATGCCCTGGACAAAGGAAGCCCTAACATACAAAATAGCAGCTAGGCGCATTTTAAAAAGACACTGGATAACCAACGACTACCAAAAAGGCAAGTTTGACGTTCATGCAGCAAAATTACTTGCACTACTGGTGAAGCCGAAACTGAAGTATTGCTGCCTCAAACCTATGCCCTAAAACCAACTTAGGGTGATTGTTTGGTATAGTATGGGACTTTACAAGACTTCTCTTGGTATTAGGCAACCCACCTTTTAATATAGGCCTGTACTACACAAGTTAAAGATATTTGTATCGCGCACCGTCACCAACGGAGTTGGTCCTCAGGCGGATCTGCAAATAAGGCAGGGTGTGGTTAGTCTGGTGAAGAGGGAGTAGGAAAGTGAGAAGGTGATGTAATGTTGGCAGCTTCAGTTCGGTTTTCACTGTGCGCTGAGCTTGGGCTTGAGTGTCGGATCAATGCGAGTACTCGTGTCCTGTTGGTGCGACTTGTGTTGATTGTTGTTGCAAGTTGGTAGTGTGACTGAACAGCCAGACTTATGTCAAGGGGGGTAATGTGACCTGTAGAGCTGTACAATGAAATCAGTAAATGCAGGTATCCAAGTAAAGACTGGTATAGTATACATATTTATATACACACAAAGATAATTAGACAATCTTTAAAAAGCAGCAACTAGTATTAACTTTAATCGCAAAGTTACTATTTAATTCAACACAAGCAATAAAGCAGGTGAGTAAATTCGTGTTATAGGTATTCCAGCACATTGAGTGACGTCATTTGATGTCAGCAATAACACTTATTTGTGATCACCATTGCAATATATTGAGTTGACGACCCAAGAAAATGTAGTGAAACATTAAGAGAAGTCCAAGGGACTTCTCAGTAGCAATGTGCAAAAGGTGCTGTGTCACAATGTAAAAAGCAGATTCCTATGGAGTTTATCAGCCTCCATTAAACAGTAAGAAACACAAATATCCTAGTCAGAAAAAACACACGAGCGAGTCAGAAAGTCCCACTGACTTGGGAGTTAAAATTAAAAAGCCCAGAGTCCAGCAAAAGAGCTGGGGGTTTCTAAGGTTAAAGGGAATTGGCACAAAAATGAAAATTCTCCCTAACAGTGACGTAATCGCTCAAGGGCAAAATTGGGGAGCCTGAGGCTCACCCCTGGGATTTGGGGGGGGGGGGTCGACCCAATATTGTATACGTTGAGTAGGGTAAAAAGAATTGCAACGGCAGGGGGAGTTGTAACTGACCACTATGTGGGAGTGAGGGGCCAGCAGGCCCCTCGCATCCTTCACTTCTCAGTACAAGACTCGGACCAAGTGCCTCCAGTAGTGGGTTTGCCCCTTGCCCTTATGAAAGGTTAACTTTGGGTTACATTTGCGTAGATGGGACCACTGAGCAGGGCACAGGGCATCCATTTTTGTACCCCCTTTCGACTCCATCTTGGCGACCAGGCCTCACTGCGATAGTACGAAATGCTTCTCTCCCTTTCCTCGCAGCAGCCAGGCTCAGAGCACACGGCCCCCACCCTCGTTCCCACTCTGACTGGAAAACTCTGCGGCTCCATTCTCACGCTGAAGCCGGAGGTATTTGCAACAACTAATAAGTGTATCACATCAGCCTTCCTCTGAGATCACTGTCCTGCATGTGAACCAGCATGAACTAAGCACATAGCTCGTTCATCTCCACAAACGTGTCCTTGGCCCCCGCACCCTCGCCAATGGAAACTTACTGCCATTCTGACCCAGTGTCCCTGCAAGATATTCCTTTCATGTGCCAGACCTGCTATGAGGCCCCACCCAACAGACCCCCAACATTAGACCTCTGCTGCAGTATATCGTGCCTAATACTAACAAATGCCACATACCTGAGATTCTTGTGAGACTAACCCCCACAGTTCAATGAGAGTATTATAGTGGTCAAGACCCTTAAACCTGTGACCTGTATAACTAGGGTGACCAGACGTCTGGGTTTTCCCGGGACAGTCTGAGGAAATCACCCTCCGTGCTGGGAGTTTTTTCATTTTAGAAACCCCGTCCGGGGTTTGCATAGTTGGGTGGCTACGGGGATTAAAATCGTAATTATTTTTCACAACACTTCAGGAATTTTGAAGTTGGAGGTTTTGCTCAAACTCCCAACCTCTCAGGTACAAGTCACAACACTTACTGACTGTGCCACTGAGAGGTGCTTGGAAATCGTTGTACAGCAAGCTATGTAATATCAATTAGAGCCAATGCTCGTTTTGAATTAACATGCCAAGATTCATAGACAAAACTGCACAAATGACATACAGTTCATAGAAAGGAGAAGAGCTGGAAAAATGGTTGGGGGGGGTTGTTGGGGCAGTAATTCGTGGGCTGCGATGGGGTAGTCCCTCATGTTGTTGGTCGTCCCGGTTTTTTGTTTAGGAAATCTGGTCACCCTATGTATAACCCAAATGTTATAGATAAGACACTTGTGTGATTTGTATAGTGACATGATAAACTACTGAGGGTCTTTTGATCAACCATTATTTAGTGCATGCATTATTTAGAATGTATTCATTAGCTTAGATAGTGACCACCCTGCTTCACAGCGACCTGACCTTCACCCATTCGGAGCACAGATATCGGACGTCCATCCTCCCGCCAACCAAGCAACCAACCAGGAGGAAGAGATGATCCCAACACCTAAGACACCACTCTGGCTGACCAATCTGGGTCCAACGTAGCATCATATGTTAGATATGACAATGTGCCTATATAATGTGATGTAACATTGACTTTGTCAGAGCGCTCTGAGATCTAGATAAACTTTTCCTTGAACCCTCGCAGCTTGCTCTCTTTTGCCTTATTCCCTGCCTGGTGAGTGCGTTTTATTCTCTTGCACATGCGAGACAGGGAGGGCACAAACACCACCAAAAATGTGTTGGTGATTTGGGGGGGGTGCCTCAGTGTTCGAGAGAGAGAACTCCTTTATTAGTCATGTGGCTAGGCTGGTGGCAGCTTTTTCTTTGGGTAATATGACTTTGCTTGCTGTAAAGACCTTTGGGGTGGGGGGGCCATGGGGGTAATCATGACTATCCCATTTCCCTCTGTGTGTGTTGGAGGAAGTAGCCATATTTGTCCTCGGCATTCCATAACCCCAGGACTGGGGGCTGTAGCTAGCCTGAAACCAGTTCTTACTGGCATATGCAGATGCATGTTTGGTATAGTGTGGATTCCCTTCCTTTATTTATGTGAGCCTTTCTGGAGTGCCTGGGTGTGCTTGGTGGGGAGGTCAGCCAATAGATGACTGCCCTTCCCTTTGTCCGATACTTGCTGTGTGCTCTGGTGCTGTGATAAAGCCGACCCCCGCCCCCAACCATAGACACCCTTACCCACTGCTGGAACTCTGAACTTGCACTCCTGTAATGCCTGCTGCACAAGGAATGGCAAAAGCTATGCACCAGTATCTTTGGAGGCTCCACCAAATCGTATGGTAAAGCTCTGCTCCTCCAGAAGGAAAGGAGGCCAGCTCTTTTCTCCCTGATCAAGTGGCGACAACTGGATCTCTGTAAAGCCCCTGGTCATGCATCTCTAGATCCAGAAGTGGGTGCCCCTTCAAAGCCTGTTCCCTGCTCAATTTGGACAGCTCCCTGGTTTCACATCCCCTGTTTGGCAAGCTCCAGGGACCTGTGCTGCCCATTGTTCTTTAACTTCACCACTGATTGCGCCCCCTGGTCCTTACTCTGTAGCTGGCCTCCCTCTTTGGTGCGACAGTGTTAGGGAGAATTCTCATAAATGTGCGAATTCCCTTCACCTTGTAGACCTCCAGCAACTTTGCTGGATTTTGAGGACTTGATTTTTTTTAAAATCTGGAATGAGTTTGAGCCTTTTTTCCCCCCACCCTCATGTATTTTGATGTGTGTTTTACTCTTGGGTTCTTTAATTATGGATTTTTAGACAACTCCATAGGAATTATCTTTTCATTACACAGCACCTTCAGTGCAGTGACACAGGGATGTCGTTTAGACTTCCCAAAGGTTTAAATACCTTCTAAGGGATAAACTACTGTTTCCCAGAGAAAGTAAAGTGAAATTGACTTTACTAGTCTTTCCAAAGTCCTAGACTCAGGACACTATCTTACAATAGAGTGCTGAAGGGGGTTACATAGTAGCCCCTGTGTCCAAATACTCACGTACCAGTCAAATGCTACCCTTTCCTATCGAAATGGCTGGTGGCAGTGGTTTTACAAACTACCATGATTTTTCACGACCGCGAACACCAGTAGCTAAAAATCGAGGAAGCCATGTTTTCCAAGATGGCGCCTTAAGCCCCTTTGTTGAAACAGGTCGTCCCGGTCGTCTTTTTACGCCATTTCATTTTGGAAAGGTCCTTCTAGTATTTGTCTCTGCGCGCCAAACCAGGTTTGGTCCCTTTGTTTCTATGCCTTTGGCGGGCTTCAGGACTGAAGACCGCCTCTGGCGTCTCAGTGTTTGGGGTGGGCAGGAAGTGAGGGAGGTGGCCGAAACTCCCTGGGCTTAGTCTCTGAGGAGACCCAAATGCACTCTGGCATGATTGGCTGGCTGGCTCTCTGGCAAGGACATCCACCCTGCTGGGTGAGTGGCAGCTAGGCTGGAATGAAAGTGAGAAAACTTAAAAAGGCAAATCTCTTGGACTGGAAAGTGGAATCGGCCACTGGAACGAAAGAACCGAAGACAACGGCTGTTGCAACTCCTGGACCGTTGGTTTGCCCAGTGAAGCCCTGGTGCAGGTCCGAATTGCCAAATCATCTCGAGTCGAGAAGCCCCTTCAATGACGACTCCTTCCTTTGAGTTGGTGGACCCAATCAACTCGTAAGCCAGATGGATACCATTCTCAAAGCTGGTTAGGATTAACTAGGGAGAGGGACACCAGCTTGTGTGCTTGAATTACAGCTACTGGAACTTAAGTGACACAATTTTCTCAGCGTTTTCCCACGATGCAGTGCAGGAGTCCCCCAATGTCCTCCCTCTTGTCCCCACAATTGGGGCTCAGGAACAGTGAGATCTGCAGGACCTGCCAGGAACCAACATCTTCAGCTTCATCTTGTTCTTCATATTAAGGTACTTTGCCAACATGATTGTTAGGCAGAAACCTGTGCAGTTCCCTTTGGGAACACTGCAAAAGATTTAGGACTACAGGTGTTAGAAGTAAACCCACTTGGTAGCAGTCTGTACCACCCAGATTTACCTGGTAGCTGTGGCTGAGCAGTCAGACTTCCCTCAAGAAGAGTTAGGCAGTATGCAAAGTATACACAATAGGCATTCAGATACAATAATACAAGCAAACACTGACCAGAGCTTTGGTATGAAAGTATATAATTATTTATTTAAAAACACTGTTTGAAACACTCCAGCACTCTTATTGTAAAACACTCTAAACACAGTTACTATTATAATATATACAACCCTTATTCCTTATCAGATAAGTCTTAGTTAACACCACTTATTTCCATACAGAGGTGAGCACTATAGATGGCACTCCAATAAGTTTATGAAGAAGGGAGGGAAAAAGACAGAATATGGAAAGGTACACCACACTAAGCTTTAGGAACACTATTAGCAAGGCAGAGGAGCAAAAAGTCACTGGTGAGCCAAAGTCCAAAGGCTGGGCCCACTCTTAGAGAGCAGAGCACAAATGCGCCCAAGATCACACAGTTACACTAGGCTTAGATAGTCTTGCAGAGAGTTCGAAAAGAGTTGAGAGGCTCAGAAAAGTTTAGCCAGGGTGTCCCAGGCTAACCCAGGTTCGAAAGCCGAGGGCTAAATCTACCCCGTACAGTCGGTGGCAAGGGAAGCCAGGCGGGACACGGTACCTTAAGTGGGAAGGATCCTCCAGCAGTGGCAGTTGTTCCTGGCAGCGGGTGCAAGTCTCGTCGTCCAGGGGAAGAGAAGATCTCGACTTGGAGGAAAGATGAAGGTCGTTGCACTGCCAGGGAAGAAACCAGCCGCGGAGTTTTCCGGTTAAAGGCATTACCCTTTATTTCGCGGTCGTGGTAAAACGTGGTATTCTGGTTGCCGGGGTGCTTGGCACAGGCAAGGCGGCCACGAGATGCGTTGGGAAGGCGAAAAGACGGTGAAACTGGTTATCCCCACCAGTCAAAGGAAGAAGACTCTCCGGCGGGAGATCTCTGTTGTTGGGAAAAGTGGTGAGACGGTCCAGCAGGGCTCCACCGGTGGTGTCGTCGTGCCAGGTCAGCTCAGCTTCTCCCTCGGATTCTTAGGTCCTGTGGCGACTTCTGAAGTGCCAGTCCCCAAAGCCCTGCTTTATGCAGAAAAACCCCATTCACTCAGCCTAGCTGTCACTCAAACATGCTAAGTGGTGAGCCGGCCAGCTCACCACTTGGGCCAATCAGGACGGAGTGCGACTTGAGTTGCCCAGGCAACTCAGTCCAGGGTGCCTAAATCCCCCTCCTAAGTACCCCAGACAGAGTGGCACCACTTTGGAGGGCTTTTGTGGAGAAGCCCACCAAAAAGTGGAACAAAGGGCTCGACTTGGGTTGGAGTCAGAAGAGAACACAAACGCCATTTTAGAACCAAGTTTTGGCAAAAAATACCAACCGGAGAATTAATATTAAATAAACTGGCGGTATGTTCGAGGCCATCGTAATTAAATAAATAAAGATAGTAGCCTCGAACAATGGGAAAATCCCATAGAGAAATATTCGCGGTTGAATATAAAAAGTAGTATCCACTGCCACCAGCCAAAACTCGATCAGGGGGGATGGAGACGTGCCCCCTCGACTAACAGACCCCGGGGCAATCGAATTGCCCCAGCCAGTACGTCCACAATATGATGGTTTGTACTGGTTCTGTTCAGAATTCAAGACTAGTAAAGTCAATGGTGACTTAACATGCCCTGGGAGACAGTCAGTCCCAGGGTATGGAGTCTATACTGGGGGGTCACTAAGACACCCCTGTGTTACTGCACTGAGGGTGCTGTGTAACATCACAAAAACACATGAAGCCCTATGGAGTAAAAGACCCCATAGCCCATTAAACACATCTAGAGTCAAAGAAACGCACTCAAATCATGCACAAGAGTGAGGGTAAAAGTCTCACTCTTGGCAGGTGAAAAAAATAACGCCCAAAAATCCAGCAAAGGTGCTGGGGGACTCACTAGGTTATGAAATTCAGCCTAAACAGAGAATTCTCCCTAACAGCGATTGAGAGAACTTACCTCTCGCGGTGAGTTTGTGGAACGTTACCAACTTACAGGCTTATCAGCTTGTGACCCAACATATGGTTCTTTTTCGTACAAACTACTTCTAAGAACTTTGGCAAAGACTTTACCGTTTACTTCAAGAACTGCTCTTTCCTATCCAAGACACTAGTACATTGACTTTGGCCTAGGCCTATTAAACTGAATCGAGTCCTCTAGTGAACTAAAACTATTTGCACTGCCCAAGAAAGTATTTGTGATCTATTTTGCTAACTTGTGCCTTTTTACTCCTGTTGAAATGAACTGAAATGCCATTTAGCTCCTATTTCAGGGGAGCCTAATTTACTCAAACGTATTGGTTTGGTATTGAAGTGTGTGTATAATAAGTTGCCTCCTTCTAGTGAATGTTTGCTAAATGACTAATAAATTAATAAGGGTTTTACCAAGAAACCAGTTTCTACTTCAACCACCGTGATTTTAAGACCTGTGTAACATCCTTTTACTGTTCACATTCCCTATTTAGATGAGCCTGGCTGCTCAGCTCACTACCACAAACTGTAGTACGACAATGCATTACTTACCGTAAAAGCATTTCTGATGGTTGTATCTGCTTAGATTCACATGCTGTGCATAGGTCCGACATCCAGTGGTCACTGCGGAGTATTGCATTTTGTTTTTCGTAGTCGAAAAGGGGACGTCGACAAGGCGTGTCTGTAACACTATCCCTATAGTGACGTGCGTTGTACCCACAATCCCTCACGCGTCGAGGTCCCTCTGTTTGTATTTTTCTGCCCTGAGGGAGCCTTATAGACGTGAGTGAGTACAGAAAAGAGAGATATAAAGGAAGTCTATGTTCCTTCCATCCGAGCGGGGAGGAAGGGTGGGCGCATGTGAATCTAAGCAGATACAACCATCAGAAATGCTTTTACGGTAAGTAATGCATTGTCTTCTGATGTTTGTTAATCTGCTTAGAATCACATGCTGTGCATAGACTAGCGAGCAGTACCCGGAGTTGGCGGTGGGTTATGAGAAGGAACAGTAGAGAAAAGATGTCTTAATACTGCCTGTCCCACCTGGGAGTCAGATCTAGAGTGTGCATCTAGACAGTAGTGTTTTGTAAAGGTGTGCACAGAACTCCAGGTAGCCGCTTTGCAGATGGACTCAAGGGGAACATTTGCAATGAATGCTATGGAAGCCCCAGTGCCTCGAGTGGAATGTGCTCTTGGCTTGAAGGGTAGTTCTCTCTTAGCAAGAGTGTAACAGAGAGTGATGCATTGAACAATCCATCTAGATATAGTGGATTTTGAGACCGCATCTCCTTCTCTTCCTGCTGCCACCGAGACAAAGAACTGATTAGTCTTTCTCAGTGGTCTGGTTCTTTCCATGTAGAACATGACAGCTCTGCGTACATCTAGTGTATGCAGACTTTTTTCTCCCGAGCTGGAAGGGTTTTGAAAGAACGTTGGTAGTTCTATAGTTTGGTTTACATGAAATTTCGAGATGAATTTAGGTGCAAACCTTGGGTGTGTGCGTAGAACCACTTTATTTTTGTGAACTGTTACGAAGGGGTCTAGTACAGAAAGAGCCTGTAGTTCACTTACTCTCCTAATGGAGGTGATAGCTATTAGGAAAGCAGTCTTAAGGGTGATATCTTTAAGAGTTGCCTTGTGCATGGGTTCGAAGGGAGGGCCCATGAGTCTGGAAAGTACCACATTTAAGTCCCATCCGGGAGCTGGGTTAGCTATCGGAGGGTGTATCCTTTTTACCCCCTCCATGAAGGCTTTGATAACTGGTATCTTCCACCACGACACTTTAAGTTGGGAAGTGGTGTATGCAGAAAGTGCCGCTAGGTGGACTTTAATGGAATTGAATACTAAACCTGAATCCAGTAAATGGGTCAAGTATAGAATAATGTCAGTAGGAGAGCAGTCAACTGGGTTGATGCTAGTACCTCTACACCAGATAACGAATCTTTTCCATTTGCTAGAATAGCAGTGTCGAGTATTAGGTTTTCTGGCTTCCCTGAGGATGTCCATACATCTCTGTGGGAGTTGTAAATGTCCAAATTCTATGATCTCAGGAGCCAGGCTGCTAAGTTCATGGTCTGAGGGCATGGATGCAGTGTCCTGCCCTTGTCTTGTGACAGCATGTTGTACGGGCAGGGAAGTTTCACTGGGGGAGATAGGGACATCTCCATCAAGTGAGCGAACCAAGGTTGCCGTGCCCACATTGGGGCCACTAGTATCATGGTAACCTGCTCCTGGTGCATCTTGTGCACCACTTTGTTGAGAAGGGGAGTCGGGGGAAAGGCGTAAACAAATTTCCCTGACCATTGAATCAACAGACCGTTCCCCTTGGACTGGTTCTGGGGGTACCTGGAGGCGTAACTTTGGCATTGTGAGTTCTCCAGGGTTGCGAACAGGTCTATTTCCGGGAATCCCCATTGCGTGAAGATGTCTAAGACGATGTCTTCGTGCAATTGCCATTCGTACTCTTCGGGCAGGGGGAAGTCTCTGCTGAGTTTGTCTGCTAGCAGATTGAGTTCCCCTGGTACATGTTGTGCTAGTAGGAACATGTGTTTGAGAGCCCACTTCCATATATTCTGGGACAGCTTGGACAGTCCTGGAGAGTGAGTGCCCCCTTGCTTGTTGAGGTAGTACATGGCTGTGGTGCTGTCTGTGAGGACCATCACTGTCTTTCCTTGTAAGTGTTCCTGAAAGGCTTTCAGTGCTTTGAACACCGCTAGTAGTTCCAGCAGGTTTATATGCTTGGATGCTAAACTCGGAGTCCACACTCCGTGTGCCGTTTGATGGGATAGGTGAGCCCCCCATCCTGTAAGGGATGCGTCTGTGGTTAGAGTGGCTTCCACTGCGGGTGTGGCAAAAGTTTTCCCTAATAACAGGTTTTCTTTTGTCCACCACCGTAGCGAGAGAACCAAGGCCTGCGAGACCACCACTAGATCGTCCCATTGTCCGCTGGCCTGACACCACTGGCTGTAGAGCCACTCTTGCATTGGGCGCATGCGCAGGCGCGCGTGAGGTACCAAATAAATACATGACGCCATCATCCCTAGCAAGCGCATTGCTTTGCGTACCGTCACCTCTCGGCCTGCTACATAATGGGGAATTTGAAACAGCATGTTTTGGACCCTCTCGTTGGAGGGGAATACGAGGCCGTCCCTTGTTCGAATTAGAGCCCCTAGGAATTGTTTGGTTTGGCTGGGGTCTAAGCTGGACTTCTTTTCGTTGATGGAGAAGCCCAGTTGGGACAAAAGGTCTACGGTCTTTTGGGTATTGGAGAAGCATGTTTCGTAAGAATCCCCTGTTATGAGCCAGTCGTCGAGGTAAGGGTATACCGGGATGGATAATCTGCGCAGGTGGGCCGCTGCCACTGCCAGTACTTTCGTGAATAACCCTTGGTGCAGATGCTATCCCGAAGGGTAGTACTCTGAACTGGTAGTGTTTGTCCTCTATTTTGAACCTGAGGTATTTTCTGTGCGATGTCAACATTAAAATATGAAAGTATGCATCTTTCATGTCCAGTGTTGTCATGTAATCCCCTTGTGATAACAGTGGGATTACCTCCTGTAAGGTCACCATACGAAACTTTTGGGGTTTGACAAATATGTTCGCTGGGCGCAGATCTAATACAGGGCGCATGGTTAAGTCCTTTTTGGGTACAAGGAAGTACACTGAATAAATACCTTCTGTTACCTGTGATAGGGGGACGGGCTCTATAGCTTCTTTCTTCAGTAGTTCTTCCACCTCTTGAAGAAGAATGGAGAGGTGTTGCGGTGTCATGCGCCGGTTCCGTGGGGGTTTGTACTTCGGGGAACCGTTGAACTCGATGCAGTATCCGTGGGCTATGGTGGATAATACCCAACGGTCTGACGTGATTCCCTCCCATGCTGAAAGGAACGATGTTAGCCGGCCCCCGACCGGTGATGCATGGGAGGGGACCCGAATTTTTGGGTCATTTGCTGGTATTGGGCGTGGAACCTCTGGGGCTGGAGCCACGACCTCTTCCTTTGCCACGGCGTTGGCCTCTTTGACTGAACTGGGTGTTACCCTGGTTGGTGGGCCAGTTGGAGCCAGAGTAATATTGTTGTTGTTGGTTCTGCTGCTGTCTTTGGCCACGAAAGGAGCGTTTATTACCATAGCCTCGCCTGTTAGGGGGCCTAGAAATTTGATCAAGAGTTTTGATGGTATCAAACTCTTTTTTAGCATGTTCTAGGGCCTCATCTACTGCTTTCCCAAACAGATGCGTCTGTTCAATGGGTTTATTTATGAGGGAGGCTTGGGTTTCGGGCTTAAAACCTGAATTGCGTAGCCAAACGTGGCGCTTGAGAAGTATTCCCTGCACTAGGGAGCGGCCAGCCGTCTCAGCGGCATCTAGGGAGTTTTTAACGATGCCCTGGTTTACCAGTGTGCCCTCTGATATTATAGCTAGCAGGCGAGAACGCAGAGGTTCAGGTGCTTCCTCTGCTTCGCTGCGCAGCTTGTTCCACTGTGCATCTGCGTAGCTAGCTAAAAGTGAGTTGTTATTAGCAATTCTAGTAGAGAAGGCGGCGGAGGTCGTGATTCTCTTCCCCAGTGCGTAGAGTTTTTTGCCTTCTTTGTCTGGAGGTGCTTCACTAGTGGATAGTGGCACCCCTGCTCTTTTTCTTGTGTTGGTAACCACAAGGGAGTCCGGAATAGAGTGTCCTCTGATGTATAAAGGGTCAGAGGATGAAGGGCTGAAGAGCTTTTCTATTCTAGGGTTGACCCCTCTTACTAGAGCTGGGTTAGTAAGGGAAGGAGAAATTCTTCTTTTAATAGAAGCCAGGAGAGGAATAGATTGGCTAACAGGGGCTTTTTCTTTGATGACTTTTTCTACAAAGTCAATGTCTGGAAGAGTTTCCCCTGTATCAATCTCAAAATGCGCTGCTGCCTTGCGCAATAGTGCATTGAGGGAAGGTTGGTCATCTATGGGAGAGGAGTTCCCATGTGAATCCTTGAGAGGAGAAGGGAGAAAGGCATCAGGGTCTGAATGTACTGATGGGGATTGCCAAGGCTGCACTGACGGTGAATGCCAGGGCTGCGAGGTAGCTGTATCCTCTTCAAACCCTGTAGGAGTGGTGTAAGGATCTTCTTCGAACCCCTCTTCCTCAAGTTCTACCTCTTCTTCTCCACCCAAACACTCCTCATCTTCTTGGAGGTATTGCTCCTCCTCAGTGAGGTCAACCAGCCTAGGAATCTTGACTCTAGGGTCATCCTGTGGCCATTCTCTTTGTCTTTTGTGAGTGGGTGGGTCTTGGTTTCCTAGAAACCTTTCCATTTTCTCCATGCAAGAATGGAGTCTTTCAAGGGTCTCATGGGGTACCCCTGAATAGTCTAGAGGGGGAAAATTAGTGTTTTCGCCTTCGAATCGTTTCGAACGCTCCCACAGCGTCGACGAGAGGTTCCCGTCTCCTTCTGAAAAGCCTTCAGGTAGTTCGGAAGCGTCCTTTGGAGAAAGGGGCAGTTCCTGGCTACTTTTGTGTTTTTTCGACGCGGTATTCGACGTTTGTTTCGTCGTCCGCGTACGTTCGTCTTCGGCGACAATTCTCGCTAGGCTCTCGCCCACGATTTTGTCCGTCGAGGGCTTTGGTGTCGACGTTGTGTGCGTTGCGCGTTGTACCTCGACGGTCGCTCTATGGAGCGTTGCGTCGGATGTTTTTGGGGTAGCGCCCGTGTTAGATGGAAGCCCAATCGCTGGTCGCGGCTGCGTTTGCGGGTGGGGCTTGTGACCTTTACGGTCTGCGGTAGACGCCGGAGTGCCCTGCGTCCCCTTCGGCGCTGATGGATCCTTCGTTCTCGACGAAGAAGAGCCGTGGGTAGTGTGTTTAGCCTTATGGGGTTTGTGTGCGTCCTTGTCGCCGGGGTGTTCATCCCCATAAGCAGGGCGTGAGCCGAGCCCGTCGGGGCCGGGGACGGACGACGAGGAGCGTGAGCGCTCCTTCTGGGGGTTCATGACTTCCGTAACGGACGTCGAGTTATCGCACTCCTCGTCACTTTCAGTAACAGCGGCAGCGAGTGAGGAAACTGACTTCGACATCGCGTAGTCTGCCCACCTCTTAACCCTACGTTCTTTAAGAGTCCTGGGTTTTAAGAGCTTGCAGGCTGCGCAGCTGTTCTCTATGTGATCGAGGGGTAAGCAACGATTACAGAGCTTGTGCTTATCTTTCCAAGTATATTTGCCCCTGCAGCGTGGGCAAAACTTAAATGGTGTCCTCTCCATAGCTGAGGCAATAATAGCTGGCGAAAACAACCCCAAGGGAAAGAAAAGGGAGAAAGAAAGACATTCTCAAAGAGAAGAGACAAAGTTCTAACCCCCACTCTCCCTACTGTAAGTTGGCCGTCGAGGCCAGGCCACGTGTTCGGCAGCGCCGAAGGATCTCCTCCGCTCTTCCTCTCCGTCGAAAATAGTTCGGCGGAGAAACAGCTTCACAGCTAACGTCGAGGGGGAGGGATCGTTACCAGTATATTAAGTTATGACAAAAGGACCGAGGTCCGTGGTAAGTATAGCAATGTCTCTCTAGGAGCTCCGCGAAAGGCGACCAGAAACTGGGCGGAAAAAAACAATCTGAGGGACCTCGACGCGTGAGGGATTGTGGGTACAACGCACGTCACTATAGGGATAGTGTTACAGACACGCCTTGTCGACGTCCCCTTTTCGACTACGAAAAACAAAATGCAATACTCCGCAGTGACCACTGGATGTCGGACCTATGCACAGCATGTGATTCTAAGCAGATTAACAAACATCAGAAAGACTTATACCAAAGGTTGGTTTTGCCTACACCTGTAGTCCTAATTGTATGTGGTGGTCCCAGAGGGTACTGCATGCAAATCTGCCTAAGAGACTCCATGAGCATAGCTTGAAGAAGCCCCTTACCCTATGGTCTTCTTAAGCGGACAGTCTTCAGAAGCCGAATCCTGAGCCCGAGGATGACTGAGGAACATCAACAGACTAGCTGCCTTTCAGCTTTTCTTACTCGCATCTTTGACCATGGAAATGACCAATCTTGTATAATTGTTCTTTCGATGGGTCTTGGGATCCCACATGCATTGGTGTGTCCTCGCTCGAGCCCTTGGTGATCGCCAAACAATGTGGACAGTAACCGCAGAACCTCTTCTAGGACACAGGCTATTGCTTTCCTGACTCTTTGGCGGTGCTGGGGAATCCTCTGTCCGGGCCTCCATCTTGGGGGTCCTTTTCTTGTACCAACTCCAGAAACTGCTCCTTTGGACATTTTCTTGAAGGTTAACTTTTCAGCAAAAAGCTTGCTAAAATGTACAAATCTGGGTACCGTTCTCTTCTAGGAAGGACTATTTTGAAAACGTACTAGTTACAGTGCTGCATATTTGTCCTGTAAAGCTTTTTTTTACCTGTTAGTGCCTTATCTCTTGTCTTTTTTTCTGTATAAAGATTTTCTTTTTCTTTAAACAAAAATAGGGTGTGGACAATCGCTCATTGTTTCCTTTAGCTGTTAGCCACCCCACAAAGTTAAACCTGAGCAGCTCTGTCAGACCACACAACTTTGAGAGCCAAATAAAAGTTTGGAGAATCCTAGATGTTAATGTTAAAGGACATTTGTACTGTGCACTATCACCACCGGAGTGGGACCCAGGAGCTCTGAAAGAGGAAGGGAGGGCGAGTTAGTGAGAGGAAGCTGGAAAAGTACAAGAGAGCAGTAATGTCCTGTTGGCGGCCTCAGCCCGGTGGGTCCGTTGGCTGGGCATGGGGGGTTTGCGGCCACTAGTTGTGTACTGTTGTGCGAGTCTGTTTTTGTTTTGTTGTTGCAGTGTAGTGAAGGTTGTGCTGCAAGTTTGTGGTTGTGTTTGGTTAGGAGTTAGAGAGGTGTAAGCAGAGGGGAAATTGTTAGGGGAATTGGTTAGTTGGCATCTCTATCCTGAGTTGACGTGTTGGGCTTGCGTAATCTCTTCAGATGGTTTGTGGGGGCCCCCTGCGCCTCTGTCCTGATCTGGGCCCGTCCAGCATTCAAGGTCCCTTTCACATGTAGATCCCACTTCCACCAGCCTCCCTCACAACCCCACCTTTCCTCCTTTCCCATTTATATGGCTAGTGCACCTGCCGTGCCCGCAACAGTGTGGTGGATTGGCAATGTCCCCACAATTCTACAACAGTGTGGTATCCTGTAGTAACCAAGGGGCGAGTTAAGATGTTAAAATGGGATTGGCTGGGGTTGTTGATTCCGTCTCCATGGGTGTCGCCTGTGTTCCACTCTACCCGGTGTCACCTGTCCAGGTGCCGTTGGTGCTCCTCAGTTCTGGGAGCTTGTCAGTGTCCTTTCTGGTTTAGTCATTCTTTTCTTTCTGCTTTTGGTTTTCAGAGTCTGAGGTTTAGTAATTTTCAGAATTGTAGGTGATCTTGGCGTTTATTTCACTGTCGGAGAGGACGTGGAAGAGTGAGGACCAGGAAGAAGAGGTTGCGGGGCACCTCTTGATGCGGTAAGTCATGCCTACTCTTGATGTTTTGATGCCAGCTGGGCGATAGTTCTTCCCTCAATGAGGGTCGATTATTGTCCTTTTGCCGATTACCTCCAAACTTGCATTTTAGCCTAACACGAGTGTCAGGATGACAGACCCCAAGAACATGGGGGCTAACTTCATATCCAAACAAGCCCTGAGGGGCTCAGCAGACACCATGGCCTTATCCCCAACTATTAATAGGGATCGGGTGTTGCAGGTCCCAGCTCCCAGTGAGCGCAGGAGATTGCGAGTGCTTAGCAAGCAGAGCAAATCCCCTGCTACAAAAAAAAAAAAACGGTATATGTACCCCAAGCCAATATGCTAAAAACTAAGTCCATCTGACGCCACCATTGTCCACTGATGCTCCACTCGCCCACCTCAATCCGAACCCATAGGCCCTTCCACTGGTCCTTCCCAATGGTCTGAGTATATGGCTAACATTGCCAAAGAACTTCTTGCATGTAAAGACCCATTCGACCTCGGCATACTGGCAGAGGCTCCGAATAACTGGGCCTCAAGCCCACGGCTACCTATGGTGAATACAGCCCCCCAGACACACTGGCCCACATGCACAGGCGTTCTGCCACAGTCTTTTTTGAATGCCTCCTGCCAAGCCATTATTCTAAATGAAATAGTAGACCAAGGGATCCAAACTGACTGGAGCAGTATGGATGGGGCAGTATGGACACACCCAAACTTATTGGATCAATTGTTGACTGTAAGGAAAAGGCCCCTATTCCAATATAGTTGGTCCATTGGAAAGTTTTCCCCTGGTGCGGCGAAGTGAGTCGAACACTGCACACAAAGGAAAGTCAGCCATTAAACCTGAACTCTAAATTGGAGTAAACTCTTTCTCGGAATCTACAACAGAATAAGTTAGAAATGCCAAAAATAAAGGACGCAAATTTATATGATTTTGTAATGATCAAAGAAACTACTATAACCAATGTCCAGAAGATTGAATGTAAAGAACCCAAAGAAGCTTTGCGTAACAAGGTTTTAGCCTGGTTACGTCAGAACAGGACCAGGGGTGGTTAGACGCTTGGACTTAATCATCACCCGCAGGATAGATCAGAGCGATATCCAATAGTGACTGTATCTTAGTTGGCTGTGGGGATAGCACCCTACCTACCTTTCTTAAACGTTGTAAATATCTGCCCAAAGGTGCCATGAAATGTAATGTTTCTCTAAATTCTATAGTCCTTCCCTTCTTTGTTATTCTGCTGTCTAACGTACGTTTCAGTCGTCCTGGTTAAGAATCTGCTTTTTACTGCCATAGCGTTTGGCCTTTCCCCAGATGGAACCAGTTGACCTTGTTCTTTCCTGGTACGCCGATTGCGCCTGTATTTGCATGCTTTTGTTCTGTGTTTCTTGTTAATCGTCGTGCTGTTTGGATCTTATGCCAGTATGTCTACTCATATGTATCATGTAACATTGTTCTGTTTTTTGTTGCGCCTATAAGCCTTCGGGTACCCTGTGCGTGGTATAAATAATAAATCAAATAGAGCGTGATGGGTGCGCAGAGCAGAAGAAATGTGTAAGAACAGAGGAGTGTGTAGAGCGGATGAATGCGTAGAATAGACTAGTGGGTAGAACGGACGGGTGCGCAGAAGGGATGGAACGGGAGACATAGGTGGATGGAACGGGAGACATAGGTGGATGGAGTGCATGAAACAACTTAGTAATATACAGAACGGATTGGAGTGCATGGAGCGGATGAGTGCGTGGAGCGGATTGGAGCACATAGAACTATGCGACTTACATGGAATGGTTTGGAGTGCATGGAACGTTTGAAAGGGCATGTAAACCCATCATATCACATCACCATGCTTACTCTTTACACCACCACTCAACTAGAACACAGAGATACTAGGACACCATTCGGTATAGCTGCTCTCATACCAACATCTGCCGCATACTCCACAACACTAACACTGCTGGTTATACACCCCCCAGCCAGGCGTTCTCCTCAGGCCTAACGCAGCCACAATCGGTCTGGATAAATCCTGCCAGAACGAACACATACTCGTGATCTCTCAACCACCACACCTACCGCTAAGAAGCAGCTATTACATGAATGCCACACCAGCTGCACACATCCGGTGCTCACATGCACCTTTGACTCCCTCTACTGACTTGAACTTCAGTTCCCAAGGGCGTTCAACCTACCAGCACCTTCAGATCATACTAATGGTATATAAGGCGCTATATAAATGCAAAACAACATAACAAAATGAAGGTGCTTAAGTAGTACAACTTAGGTTGTAGTTGGGAGGCGGGGGGCAAGAGGAAGACACGGATATCCGAGCAGAGGTGCTAGTTACATGGAAACTGCTTGCTTTTGTTTACAAGTACACCTACTAGCCTCAATGTCTTAGTTTAAGGTTAACATGACAAGCAGAAGACTAAAACAACATTCATCCTTAAGAGGGCGCTAGAGACCCAACCAAGATGGCCGCTCCCTTGTGAGCTCCCGCGCGGCCTATTAAAATCCTTATTAATTCTGTTTATTCCGGCAATATAACACCCCTCCCTCCCTCCCCCCCCTTAAAGGCCGCGAGAGAGCTTCAGCTGCGGCCCAGACGAGGCCGCGCTGAAAACGGGAGAAAGGAGTAGCCCGCTGCCCGAGACGCCAGCGCTACAGATCCCGCACCGCCCCGGCAGCTGAGAAGCAGCATCCCGGCAGAACCTCACGGCTCTACAGCCCCCTGCCGACGAGCTACACAGTTGTATCCTGACGAAGCAGCGGCCAAATCGAAGAAGCGGAACACGGGCGAGGCCACACTAGGTACGGCACATGCTGGGGGGGGTGGGGGGGTGGGGGGGGTGATGGGAAGGCAGCGCGGCTGTGCCCAACGACCCACTCGGCGCTGCCTAGCAAGAGGCCCCACTCTAGCAGCACAGTGATGCACCGCAGGGACCATAGAAATCCGAACTGGACCAACTATCCTGGGACCCGACTGGCTCGGTGGGCCGACAATCCACTGACCCCGACACCAACCAGAACGCATATGGCGAGCTGAGTGTCCGGCACAGGCCGTCCCTGCGGTCGCGCAAAACCCCGCATAAGGGCACAGGAAACACCCGCCTCGGCCGCCACACAAACTCTACGGCCAGGCAACCAACGGCGCTGTCCATCCGTACCTGCAATGGGGAAAACCGACAAACAGCGCAAACTGAACTTTGACGCTGGAACCTCGGCAAAAACCCCAAGACACAAATGAATCAGAGTCCCCGCCACACATACTACACCAAGAGGACGACGATACTCAGTCCCTCGACATCAGAGCACTGCTCCTGGAACTGAAATCCGGTATCAGTAACCTAGATAGTAAGCTGGACGGCCTTTCATCCAAGGCTGATCAAGTCCAACACCGGCTGGACACCCACAATGAACGGCTGGATGAGGCAGAGCAACAGATACCTACTCTGGACGATGGGGTATCATCTTTGAATACCAAGGTGTTGTCTCTCGAGGCCCAAATGAAAATAATCAACGCCAAAAACGAAGACCTCGAAGGGCGCTCCAGAAGGAACATCCGGATAGTGGGAGTAAGAGAGAAACAACTACAAGGCAAAATGGAAGACCACGTTGAAAAAATGTGCAAATCGCTCTTCGGTTCGGAAACTCTCTCGCCCCTGTTCGTCGTCGAAAGAGCCCACAGAATACCGACACCAAGACCCGCTCCCGGAGCCCCTCCTCACCCAATAATTGCAAAATTACTCAATTAGAAGGACAGAGATTCGATACTTCGAATGGCCAGAGAGAAAGGCAAGCTACAGCACGATGGCGATACCATCCACTCTTATCCAGACTGCCATCCAGGCACAAAGGAGGTCTTTCACAAACATTAAACAGAAACTACGCACGAACCAGATACCATACTCGATGCTGTTCCCAGCCCCACTGAGAATACACCACCAGGGAAGAACCCAGTTTTTCCAAACACCTGAAGAGGCAAATATGTACCTAGACCGGGCGGGCTGTAGACCACCAGAGAATAACCAAGCACGAGCTCAAAGAGAAAGGGCCCAGAGGAGCCCACCATAGATGGACTGAAGTAAAAGAACACGACACAGTAACAATTCGCGCTGCCGGAACGCAAAATAGACAGTAAAACAACCTTAAGGCCGCGCGACTTGGGAGGATCCAAGCGCCCCTAGCACAGCAATGTTCAAGTTTTCACATTACAAGTTAAAGAAAGGGGGCTCCACGATGAGCCAGTTGGGGGTTGCTTGCGAAATTGGAGGTAGACTCACACAAGTTGGGGGTTAAGTTGTACAGCACCCAGGACACCCCATATGCTCCACTCAAGAGAAGACCACACCACAAACAAAACCGACCCAACAGGGTCCACCACCCCCACCCGTTAATAGCTAAATGCCACGATCCGCACGTGCAAAGAATTGAAAACACAGCGCCTTCACCATAGCTACATGGAACATTAAAAGGTGGGAATCAACCGGCGAAAGTGAGGAAGATGACCAATACCTACGCCGGCACAAAATCGACAAAGTTTATCCAAGAAACACACCTACGCCCAACGTCCGAACACCCCTGGGCCAAAGACTGGGGATGTCACCGCTACTTTGCCTCTTTCTCATCCTATGCCAGAGGAGTGGCTATAATAATCAATAAGGCAATCAATTTCAAGCTAATCGCTCAAAAAAAGGACACAGAAGGCAGGTCGCTCATGGTACAAGGATCGATTGACGGAGAAGAAATCACCTAAGTGAAAAAAATCACCTTAGTGAATTCATATGGCCCGAACACCGACGGTCCCAATAACTAATGACCCAAATGAGCACGGTCAGTCGGTCCACGATCATATGGGGTGGCGACCTCAACACAACCCCGAACCCAGCCAAAGATAAATCGCATAGCCAAACAGTGACCCCATCCAAGGCCTCCCTACAAATTATTGAAATTTGCAAAGCCTACGACCTCATTGACATCTGGAGACACCAGAACCCAAACACCAGTGACTTCACCTTCCACTCCTGGGTACACAGAACCAGTTCGAGAATAGACTATATCCTCAGGTCCTGCCACAGCCGCTTACAATGGAACAACTGCCATATTCTACCGAGAACCCTGTCAGACCACTCCATGGTGTCTCTAACCTGCAACACCGCACAAACAACCAAACCTCGACCTCATTGGAGATTCAAGCCACGAGCGCTGCAAGACAGTCTTTGCGGAAGAACTCCGAAGTGAACTAGAACATTTCCTCGACTCCAACAGAGGTACCGTGCCCTCAGCCGGGACCCTGTGGGAGACTATAAAACGAAGCAAAACTCAAAGACCTTGAAGGCGCTCTCCTGATAAACAAAACTCCACAATCAAGAAAGAATTAGAAGTGTTCCGCGACGCAGCTGAAAGAAATAAAATTTCTGGGCAGACACCGCAAAATCCGGCAGTACAGTAAGGGCAGCAACCCAGAGCTCTCCTCGCGAGGCTCATAGCTGCCGACAGAAAACCCACAGCAATTGAGTCAGTATGGGACCCAACAGGCAACACCGTCCACTCAACAATCGACATTTTTGAAAATTTTCGCATATTCTACCAGGAACTGTACGACTCCAACTACTCCGCTGACCAAACAGAGCTGACACGATACCTAGATGAAATAGAACTTTACTGGGTCGACCCAGAGCTCAGAGAAACATTAAACGCCCCCATTACCATTGAGGAGATCCTCAAAGTCAAAGAATTACCCAACTCTAAAGCACCAGGTCCAGATGGCCTGTCCGGCGAATTCTATAAACACTTTGCAGACCTCCTTGCCCCGCTACTCCTCCAGGTCTATGACGAGGCCATGACCAATGACCAGCTACCACCAACATTATACAGGGCCAACAATCCTTTTGCACAAACTCAGCAAAGATCCCATGGAATCCGGCTCATACAGGCAAATCTCACTAATAAATTTGGACAACAAAATCTTTGCAAAAGTCCTAACCAGGAGGCTGATGCCCCTCATGCCTGCCATGGTGCTGGCTGACTAGGCGGGCATCATCCCTGGGAGGAACACTTCATACGGGATAAGGAGGATGTTCGGAGCAATTGAGGCCTTAGAACCGGACTGTCAGGCCGTGGCAGTACTATTAGACGCCAAGAAGGCTTTCGACTCGGTCGAATGGCCCTTTCTGTTCACTGTCCTGGAAAGGATGGGGCTGGGCAAGCGTTTCCCTACTCTACAAAAAACCAATCTCCAACATAACGCTGGGCCGCCACTATTCTGCCGATATCCAGAGAAGAGGAACAAGACAAGGATGTCCACTCTCGGCACTCTTGTTCGCTTTAGTAATGGAGCCACTAGCTTCCAACATGCGTATGCGACACCTTCACAGAGGCCTCTCTTTCGGCCCACACAAGATGGTCATCTCGCTCTACGCAGATGACATAGCCCTGTTTCTACAGAAGGCAGATGAAAACCTAAACCCAGCAGCAATGAGAGCGGTAATACAGTTTGGCCGCTTCTCTGGGCTAAAATCAATAACAGCAAATCAGTCATCTTCCCGCTCACCGCCGCCGCCGCCACCACCACCGAATTTACTGACGACTTTGGCTTCCAGTGGCAACACACACGTAAGGTATCTCGGCATCTATATGTCCCGTGTGAGAGCGTAGATCATTCATGATAACTACAAAACCACTATAGACATCCTCCAAACCAAGATCGAGAGATGAAGTCCCTACCACTCAACCTCTGGGGCAGGGTATCAATTGTAAAGATGATCATCCTGCCAAAACTGTTGTACCTCTTCTCAAACATCCCTCTACTCCTCACACAGAAACTTATTCAACGCATAAAGAGTATGGTCCTAGATCTCGTCTGGGCCGGCAAGGTAGCAAGTGTCGCCTACTCCACACTAACCCTACCGGTACGGCATGGTGGATTGGCCCTGCAGGACCTAGAACGTTACTATTTGGCGGTCCAGGCCCAATACCTCAGCCAATGGTACGCAACGCAGTTCATACGACCACATGTCCAGATAGAGAGAGCATTGGCGACACCGCACCTCGTTCGAGCCATAATCTTTGGGCAGTTCCCAGTCACTCAGTCCGGAATGAATCCTGTCGCCACCACATATTCAATCTGGAAGAAAATCGCTAAGTTAAACAACATCTCGGCCAGATACTCTCCTCTCCTGCCAGTAAAGCACATTCCTGGTATCCCCATTACAACCGAAAAAGTCTTCCTGCTCTGGTCAGAAAAGCCACAGGTGCACTCCATGGACGACCTCTTTCCGGCAGGGACTTTCATGATGGCACAACAAGCCCGAGGAAGAGGAGGCGGCAACGCCCTCTACACGTTTATATATTACAGACTACGACACTCGCTTCAGGCAGTAATCCCGAGTTTTCCTCAACAACCACCAATCTGGCCACTACACAATTCACGCCCAGGGAGACTCTTCGATGAAGCAATCCCACCCGGAGCAAGAGCCAAAAAGAGATGGGAAAAGACACTAGACAGCGCGATTTCAGACGAAGAACGAACCTACATCCTAAAACTCACCCATAGATTAGCGATCAGTGCAAGATTTAAACTGATCCACTTTAACTTTCTCCACCAAACATACCACACACCGGCGAAACTGCACCCCCAAAGGGACTCCATCTCAGCAGAGCGCAACCGATGTGGGACACCCACAGCCGATTTCTTTCACTTGGCGTGGTCCTGTCCTCCAGTAGCCACCTTCTGGAGAGCAGTACTCGAAAAAAATCGAAACAGAGCTTGTCCCCGAGCCAAAAACAGCACTACTAGGCCTGACTCAATCGCTACCGAGCTCAGTTAGAAGGTTGACAGATCTACTGCTAGTCCTGGCACGAAGGATAATCGCCTACACGTGGGATAGAGGACCCCCTCCAAACTTACAGCACTGGCTGAAAGACGTAACTTTTTATCAAGATGTGGAAACAGACTTTATCAACACTATGCCATTACACGCACGCCTTCCGGACATATGGGGGCCGTACATCATATACCTGCTTTCAACGACCGACGCTGCCGACTCTCCACAATCGGAACCACCGCAGGACTCAAATACCAGCCTGACACAACACCGGAGCCCCAGCAACGGCCCCACCTAGTTGATAACCTCTAGCACAAGGACTCTTCAACAGGGTGGGGTGGGGGGGGCGAGGAGTGGGAGGGAAGGGTGCAGTTTTCACAGTACGACTGACGTTCGGTCTCATGGTTTGTTTTGTTGGAAAAAACCAATAAAGCAAGTTAAAAAAAAAAAATATTCATACTCGAAGTAGTCCACTTTTTCTATAGAACAAAGGTTAAAACCCAAAAAATTAAAAAAAAAAAAACAATTCTATTGTTACTACTATTCTGATCAAATATCTTCCCCTTTTCAAACTAGAGATTACCTTATAGACTTTGTAGCGTGCCCAGATGAAAACATTTTAAGGGCATCAACATGCTTTGGGGGTGGAGGGATCCAGGGTCGTGTGCCCAATCAAGTTCAATGCAGATGGCCAAACCCCATTAAAGGTGCCTTCTTGGGGCATGGTCATGTATTTTGCTAGTTGACCTAACATTTGTACATACCTAAGAGTGCAAGGAGTGTTTTGCGGTGTGAAAGTGACCTGCAGTGCTTTCCTAAACTAAAGTGCCTGCTATCGAGTCCCTCTTCCCTGGCTACTGTTCCCACTCTTGGCCAACCCACCTCAATACATAAACCTCATTGGAGCAGAGCGCGAATGCTTTGCAGTGTTTGAGGGTGACACGGGTGAGGGAATCGCCTTAGCCAAGTTTACTTGCCAGGCCCCAGCGTGGTATCCCCAAAACAGTGCTTCCCACCCTCCCCACGCATCGGCAAAATGAGCTTGCAGAGAAAGGACTTTTGTGAAAACCCTGGGGGGTAGAATTTAGCCTGAAGGGTAGTAGACATGTGAACTGGTAATGAGACTTCCCTACTGGGAATCTCAGAAACTGACAGTTTGTAGATGGGCATGTGAAAATACGCATTCTGTAGGTCTACTGATGCCATCCAATAGTGTGTATGTAGTGAAGCCAGCTTCTATGGGATGGTTATCATATGGAAAGTATGAGCTTTGGAGGAGAGGATGGTGGAGTAGACGTGAGGGCAAGGCAATGCTCATGTTGAATAATATTTAGAACCCCACTCCTCTTGAGTAACGGTTTTCCAAAAAGGGACCAAGTTGGAAAGCCTTCCTGCTACCAGGGGTGTATGCTCCTGGATGATGGTTGGAGCGGAAGGCAAGTACATGCCTGTGGAAAAGTCAAATAGACTTCTTCTGAGCAGAATTAGAGGCAGAGGAGGGTGCCAATTTATTCTTGGTCTATACCGCCTCTTCAAAGAGTAGAACGATTTAGCAGAAGTGGAGAAACCACTGTTGCCTTGTGTACGTGGTTTGAATGTCTTGACGTTTTGGTGATCTGGTTGTTTCACCGAGATGGAGCTGAGGGAGTTTTAGCTGCTGCGACACTGGCCTTACATTTCTGTAGATGGATCAAACAATGTTTTGCCATCGAATGGAAGGTCAAGCACCTTCTCCTTCCTTCACCAAGATATCCAGGAAGCAGACAAATGCGCGTCTCTGCATGCAAACTGCCCTAGCAGTTGTGTCAGTTAGGTCTTTAACGACTTGAAGCCGCTGTATAGCAGCTGCTCTGCCTTCAGAGATCCAGAAAGAACTAGTCTACTATTTCCTGAGGTAGCATGTCAGTGAAGCGCTCCAGATTCTCGCAGTTAAGGATATTAAATCCTGCTAGAACTGTAGCAGTGTTAACCTGCCTAAGTTGTACGGTAGGGATGGTGTAAGACTTTTTACCTTCCGTCTCCCATGCTTTTGCATTTTTGTTCTGCACTGAAGCTGGAGAAGGGCCTTTACACACTTTGTGCTCAGGGCAGCAGAGACTACTGTTGACTGAGCTGGAAGATTTCCCATGAGAATGAAGGGTTCGCCCTTGGGCACATTGTATTCATTATCTAGGGCCTTTGGGGACAACCTCATTCCGATCTCCACATCTCAAACGAGCTAGAGCTTGCTCCATGCCAGACAATTCCATGGCAGAGAAACCCTAAAGTGCTGTGACGGCAGTTTCTCAAAAACACCCACCGTTTCAGGCTTACCCTTTGGGAGGATTTTAAGAGCCTGCCTGGCTTTAGCGACAAGGTCATGAACACTTTAGAGGGTGAATGAGTGGTGTCCTCTGAATCAGAGTGTGTCCCTTGACATTTTCTGGGTTTTTTTGGGTGGAGAAGCAGGGTGCACATTGTCCACTGGTACGAGTAAAGTGACGGGAGTAGGGTCAACTGGAACCAATCCCAGCGGTAGTGCTGGTGACATTCGGTCTTTTCAAGGAAGGGCTCAGCACGCAGAGTTTCCTACAGAGTTAGTGATGTTGTTTGCCATTTGGGAAGGGCTAGGTAACGGTTCTTCCAATGTGATAGGAGAAGTAGAAGAATCAAGCCCATCAAGCAGTTGGGTAGGTTTGAAAAGATTCAACCACCACCAGTCTAGGCACCTGAATGTTGGTTAGAACCAGTTGGGGTGCAGGTTGTGATGGCACCAGCGCAGGTTGGATCAAATTGTCCCGAGAAGGAGGATAAAATGGAGGCAAAATGTGAGGCGTCTGAGCTCACAGGAGTACTGCACTGGTGGAACAGTAAAACATTTTGAAGCGTCAAAGTCTTTGAGTCAGAAATTAAAGTGGAATTGTTTTCCTGGCCCTCCAGTACAGAGGCCAAGACAAAAGCCACAGAACATTTCTTCCATTTGTGTTTTTGCTGAGAATTTGGTACCAAACCATCTCTTGAATGAGAGCACTTATGCCTCTGAGAGGACTTATGAGGTTTCCTCGGTACCGAGGAGCTTGCAAGCTCAACTACGGTAGTTGAGGGTAAAAACTTTTCTTCTGGTAGCAAAGTACCAGAAGTTTTATGTAAAGAAGCTGACTTGGCTTTGTCTGGTACAGGGGAATCGGAATGGACCGAATCAACCCCGAAGCAGTGAGCCTCTATGCATGTACCTATGTCTTTTCAGTGTACCAAGGCAATAGAGGGTTTTGCCGGTACTGTTATTTTATCCAGAGTAAATAACTCTTCTGGTACCAGGTGTGTCTTCTGTGACCCTTTCCCACCTGGAGGTACCAACACGTTCCCACCTGGAGGTACTAGCGCTTTCCCACCCAGAGGTAAATGCAGGGAAATAGGCTGGGGGTTCCCCCTGAAGAGTCCTGCGAAGACTCCAGAACTGAGGAGGCAGTCTTCCCTTGGGTACCGACAGCCAGTAGCGGAACTAGTACCTCACCTTAAGGTACAGTCCCCACACACAGATATCGGCCTCACTCCTGTTCTGAAAGAAGTCCCCGGGAAGGAGGGGCGGAATATGGAAATTAAATAAGACCACATTTATGGTGGTGGAGGATTTAGGTCTATTGGGGATTTAATATAAAAGTAAAACATTATTTGGAAGAAACGGCAAACAGCCAAACACTAAATGGCCAGAAATGGAGGGAGTACATCAAAGGTCTCCTGAAGATGTACCAAGTGAGCATTATTGCCACTATCCTACATGCCACGTCAGTACTCTCACAGCACCACATTACCTGGCAAGGGAAATTAGAGGGAAGGTTATTACGCTGCATCAATCTCCCACCCACAGTGATGGTGGAAGCACCAAGGAAGAAATTTGGAATGCAATCACCAACATTGAAATGGATGACACAAAGAACCCTCCGGTACTTAAGGATAGTGAAAACCAGCAATAAAGAAAACAGATTAAGGTACTTTTACTTATAGGGGGAAAAAAAAATACCAGAAATGTAGTTTAGATGAGTTACAGAATAATGCCTGTAGCTGCTTAACTAAACTGGAAAATCCAATAGAGACTGCTTTTAATGACCCATTCATATAACAGATCCTGAGGAGGAAAGTGGCTTATTGCGATAAAGCTGATATTGGGAAATTATTAGCTTAAAAAGATGACATGGAATATGCAAAATCAAGTTTTAAATTTACAATGGCCTACATCTGTAAACTTATCACTGCAGGTCAACCTTTCCTTACCACCGCCAACTGTACCACCCTTGCCAGAACCCTTATGTCGAAACTCGACTATAGCAACACGCTCTATCTAGGAATCAGCCAACAGAATTTAAATTACAAGTAACGCAAACCACCACCATTAGGGCGGCACTAAATATCCCCAGAACCCACATTTCTGACACTAGACAAAGCTTACATTTTTTATTTATTTTTTTTAATTTTTGTAACGCGCCAACCTGCCTGTAGGCCTCAGGGCGCACACAAAGACAAGACAGACAAGCACAAGAGGCTGTAGGGGAGGACGGAGTCAATGAGTTATTCCAGGTTGAAGTAGTGAGTTTTTATGGCGCATTTGAATACCGGATAGCTCTGGATCTGCGGTATCCGGGCTGGTAGTGTATTCCAAAGAAGGGGGCCCTGTGCATCAAGAGTGGTGCCTCCAAATTTGGCTGTCCTAAATTTGGGGTGTTTGAGGACGACCCCGGTAGATGAGCGAAGATTTCTCTCATTAGGCTTGACACTAATACAGGCCGACAGGTATGTTGGACTGCTGAGACTAAGGCATTTGTGGGTCGTGGTAAGCACCCTTTGTGTTATACGATGTTTGACCGGAAGCCAATGAAGTCTTTTCCTAATTGTGGAGATGTGTGCTCGACGAGACTTGTTGAAGATATTGCGCACCGCGTTATTTTGAGCCACTTGTAAAGATTGGATGTTAAAGGCAGTAGTGCCGGCTAGAAGACATTTGCAATAGTCTAATCTAGAATCATCAGTGCTGTGGACAAGAGGGCACAGTTCTCTTCCGAGATCAATGGGCAAATGTATCCTATTCGCTCGTTTATGAGGCCGCAGCTAGACAATACTGGAAGCATGGTACTTCATGGGAAGTTCTTCGTCCAGGACAACTCCTAGGGTCTTGACTTTCTTCTGGACGGGGATAAATTCTGCGATAGGGAAACTGGCATAGTTGGTATCTAATTTAGTCCGAATATTTTTAGATGACACAATAAGGAGTTTGTTTTTTTGGTCATTAAGAGCAAGGGAGTTGCAGGCCCATCCAGTCCTGTATGGCTTTGTATATTTTGTTGATGGTTTCAACGTCACTGCTCTAAGAGCCACTCAGCTGTATGACTACCCGAGTATAGTCAGCGTAGTTTGTATATTGCACTCCTAGTTTACTTAGGAGATTAAGAAGGGGACGGATGTATAGATTAGAAAGCAGAGGCGACAGAAGCCCTATGGAACGCTGCATGTCTGAGAGATGGGGAAAGATTGGTTGTTGCCTGCACAGACCCTAACCATTCTGGGACTCAGAAAGGAGGCTATCCATCTAGATGCTATTACGGAGCAGTTTGCGACCTCTCAAAGACTTGACACCAGTAAGCTGTGATCAACTAGGTCCAAGGCTGCGGAGAGATCCAACAGCATAAGCAATGCAGCTTGATTTTTGTCAGCTGTGCTGGCTAGGGTGGATTTGAAATCTAGCATAGCTGTCTCAGTCCCATGACGAGCTCTATAACCTGACTGACGGGTACCCAGAATGTTATGTTTTTCAACATGGGCCTGTAACTGCAGGTAAGCAAGTTTATCCAATATCTTGAGGATAAAGGGCATGTTTGTTATGGGCCTATAGTTGTCGTTAGCTGGATCAAGGTTTTCCTTTTTCAATAACTGTAATCCAGGCCGATGTTAACTGGTCCGGTACTATGCCCTCGTCAAAGGAAAGATTTACCAATTTGTTAATCCATGGAACAAATGTTTCTGAGGCCTCCTTGAGAATACTGGTTCTACAGTCATCTGCGGGACAAGAAGTGGCTTTGAGGTCTTGGATGACCTTGGAGACAGTCTTCGGTGTAGTGCGTAAATGAGAATTGAGGGATGGTGTTTTAAATTATATCAAAAGGAGAGGAGTCAGTGGTAGTTTGCATTGGTGCTACGAGCTTTCTTGATTTTATCTTTGTGAGAGTCGAACATTGGCTATCGGTTACCCAAAGAATCACCTTCAAATCATTGTCACTCATGCATAAATGCCTTACCATTCACGCTTCAAAATACCAGTTTAATCGTTTCACTCGCAACACCTCTGATCGCCCTCAGAGCAGCCCAAGAACACTGCCTCCTACTACCAAAGTTCAAGCTTCAGAAAGCAGGGGGCGGTAGTTTCCCAGTTCTCTCTACAAGGCTCTGCAACTCGCTACCTTACCCACTCGGATCAGAATCCTCTTTCCACTCCTTCCGAAATCAAGCCAAAAAATGGATAACAGCGCAGGACCACTGGTGCCCATACTAGATCGCTTGTTCATCACAACCTACATCATTTTTTTGCTGTATGGCATGCCGTCTTGTGGAACACCATTGTAAATATCTACTGTATGTAAATGTAACTGTAAAACGCTATGTTCTGGTTTCATTATATAAATCTGCGTAACTGCATCACTAAGTAAATATATCTAACTGTAACCTCTAAGAAATGCACCCAGATGCCCTTGGGCCAGGTGCGCTATACAAATAAACAAAATACAAATGGTCCCTGTTCCTAGCCAGTTTTGTAGTACGGAGGTTTACACTGCAATTAAGAATGGGTATCTTGCAGACAACTGAACATGTGGGGGCTGGGGGAAAAAAAAAAATCCCTAGAGGACCAGCTATGCAGATTTTGTGAGCAAATGGTCGAAACTAGGATCTCCACGCATTATGCCTGGCACTATACATTTATTACATGAGGGGCTATAGTGGTTTTGCCTCGGATAGATACAATTGCGCAGGACCAATCCAGGAGCACCCTATAGGGGGCACAGTCGGTTGTAATAATGGCTGCAGCAAACAAGATCTGGAAGGAAATATTAACACTGCTTGAGATTAATAAAAACCACAACTGACAATTACAAAGTATCAAGTAAAACAAAACACTAACTGAATAGCTGGCTACATTGAGTTTTAGAGCTGTGAGTTTCAGAGCTAGAATGTTAAATGATGGAATTTATATGTTTATATGTAGTCGCAAAAGTTTTTTTTTTTTTTACTTACTGTATATGGTTTATGTGCTTAAAGCTTGTCCAATAGCTAAAAGCACAATAATAAAAAAAATAAAAACATACCCGGCTCTACCCGAAGTGTAAACTTTGAAGATGATGCTACAGGATTAGAAGAAGATACAGGATTGCAATTATATACTGTTAATGTTAAAAGGACATTTGCCCCGTGCACTACCACCACCGGAGTGGTCCCCTGGCGCTCTGAAAGAGGGAGGGAGAGTTAGTGAAAGGAGGCTAGAAAAGTGCAAGAGTGCAGTGATGTGCTGTTGGTGGCCTCAGCCCGTTGGGTCCGTTGGCTGGGCCTGGGATGTTTGCGGCCGGTAGTCGTGTACTGTTGTGCGAGTCCATGTGCGTTTTTTTTGTTTTGTTGTTGCAATGTAGTGAAGTTTGTGCCGTAGATTTGTGGTTGTGTTTGGTTTGGAGTTTGAGGTGTATACAGAGGTGGAAATGGTTAGTGGAATTGGTTAGTTGGCATCTCTATCCTGAAATGAAGAGATGGGCTTGCGTAATCTCTCCAGATGGGGTGCAGGGGCACCATGTGCCTCTGGTTAGGTCTGGGCCCGTCCTGCACTCGAGATCCCTTTCACATATCGCTGCCACCTCCACCAGCTTCCCTAACAATCCCACATGTTCTTCCCTCCCACATATATGGCCAGTGCACCTGCCAGTGTCCACAACTCATTGTGGTGATGGGTAGTATCGACAATTCCACAACCCAGTGGTATTTAGTAGTAGCTAAGGGGCGATTGAAGATGCAGGTTAGGATTGGCTGAGGTTGACGATAGTGAGTGTTTTGTGCGTGAAGGAGAGGAAAGGTAGGATTCTTCTTGCCACGTGGAGGAGGAAGCATTTCTTGACTGTTGCATTTATTTGTGGTTCTAAGGTTAGGGTGTTCATCAGGACTCCCAGATTTATTACTACCTTAGATGGTGATGGTGCGGTTCCCATTTCCGATGGTCACAGGATGGTGGTTTTGTTCTCTTGGTCTTTGGATATGATCAGGATTTCTGTTTTTCCTGGGTTGATTTTCAGGTTGTTGGCATTCATCCAGTTGAAGACTTCTTTTAGACAGTCGGTTATGTTTGAATGATTGGCTTCGGTGTCTTTGATTTTGTAGATGATTTGATCATCTGCATAGTTGTAGCATGTAATGTATTTCTTGAAGACTGATAACTGGGTCTGGTAGATGTTGGAAGTACAGTGGTGATAAGGAGGATATCGTTGTGGCACTCCACAGTCGTTAACTCGTGGGGTGGATTTGAAGGGTTTAATCCATATGGTTTCTGTTCTGTCTGCTTAGGAATGATTTAGTCCAGCGTAGTGCTGAAAGTAAATATACGAGGGTCTGGGTGACGTGGTCAAATGTGTGAGTCCCTAGAGTTGTGCTACAGCATACAGGACATTTCAGGGGTGCCAGGTAGTCACCGGAAAGCATTTTAAAAGTTTACCATTCAGGTGGGAGAGGAACATGGCTTGGACCACAGATCTGAAAGTGTGGGATGAAGGGCTTGATTTTCTGCAGGGGAAAATGTTGGTACTAAACAGTTGGCATCTTGCTTGCCATGTGAAGTTTGACAGAGGCGTCAGTCAATGTCAAACCTAAGGGACTTGGGAGCATGCAGCCTGCCGTGGTGTGAAGCAAATCTGAAAGATGTTCAGTGTGGTCAGCAGTAGGAATTCAGCATTCAAGGCGGTTGAGCTTCAGCAAGCACTGGACATCCACAACTGGATTAATATTAACCAGAGCCTTTGGGGGTCTTCGATGGAGGAGATCTTGAGGTAGATCTGCCTGTTCGCTGCATATTGGTGGATGTGGATATTGCAGGAAGGGTTCAAAATTAAAGATCACGGGTTAGGGGATGAATCCTTGCAGGACTCCACAGGAGATGTGATCTGGAAGAATATATTTGTACGAACTGGTGGCAATTAGCAAGGTAGGATTTGAACCACCCAAGAACGATCTTACTGATCCCCATGCATTGACGTAGATTGTTGGTGAATGTCTTGTGGTCAACTTTATGGAATGCAACCGAGGGCAAGGAATACCAGCATGGCGAGGATGGGCAGAGGGTGTTATGGGCATCAACCATCACCATGATGGTAGCCATTTGTTCAGCAGCTGAAGCTAGATTAGTTGAAATGAAGGAGGTTGCTGATTTTGAGCATCGAGTGGAAGGGGTCTCAAGTAAGGGAGCAGTTGATTGTCTGATAAGGCAGACAGTCTGATCTGTACACTGTGGCCTTGAGGTCTCACATATTGAGTGTCTTGAAAGTTGTCTTTTTTCCAAGGAAATTAGGGGGAGATGGGGGGTTGGTGGTGTAGTGTGCCCTGCACATTCTTTTTTGATTAAGTGCTTCACAGGTGGTCCAGACCGGTCATTGTTGGCCTTGGCAGTGATCAGTAGTCTGCATGTAGCAGAGTTTCATGAGCAGGGAGATGACCGATATACTTAAGGATTTTCACCAAGTCTTTCCTGGTTTTCTGATGCTTGGTTGAAGTAGAGTGCTTAATTGTACCAGTATGTAGGCTCTTTAGGCTTAAGGGAGTATTGTTTCATGAGGCATGGTGGTTGATGTTGCTGGTTGAGTTCTTGGAGAAGAGAAACAGTTATGTTGATTTATAACCACACAAAGCTACCATCCAGGGGCAGTGTCCTGGTGCTCGCCAGAGGTAGATTAACCCACCAGAGGTGGAATTTGGCACAATCTTCTGTTCAAGCCTCCACTGGGAAGTTCTTGAATGATCTGAAGGCGTCTGCTTGACTGGTGTGGTGTGACTAATCCCAAAGGGGTTGGCCAGATGGTCTGACCAGTCGAGCAGGACGAGAGGTGCAAATGGCGAGTGGGCAGGGCTGCGATGAGGTGGTCTAGGATAAGACCTTTACGGCAAGTTTGAACTTCACACATCGTGAAAGACCAGAGTCTAGTAGGCAGTGGAGAAATTACTTCATTAACCTGGCTGCTGGGTTGACACAGATGTTGGAAGTCATCAGGGAAGATTATATTGGCATTCATGAGACATGGTAGGGGCGAAGTCCGTGAAATCTTCCATGAAGGTGATGTTGGGATGGGTGGCCTGTTGGAGAGCAGTGGGGACGTCCAGTTGGGTGCATGGCCCCGATGCTTAATGAATGGCAACGCCTCTGTCAATCTGGTTTGGACGGTCTTGTCTGTAGCCGTTGGCATGGAGGCACATCCACAATGTGAGTGGAGGTCACTCAGGTCTTCGTAATGAAGATTGCATCCAAATCATGGCTGGTTAGGATGTCAGCAATGTCTGCTGCATGAGTGATTGGAGTGTACATTTCTGAGCATAGATTTCCATGCAATGGTGGAGTATATGGTGACACGGCTGAGGTTGCTGCAATACAGTGCCCATAATGTTGCTGGTGAGCAGCGAGTTGGCAAGGCATTGTAATGGTAAGGCCAACTTTGGGGAGAGGTGAAACTCCTATTCGAGAGAGCTTCCCCCGATGTTAGAGGAGCAAAGTTCTGGTTCTTGGTCCTTCCAAAAGGTAAAGGAATTGCCCCCCCTTTTTTTAGTCTGCCCTTCAATTCAGATGCCCAGTGTTGGGCAATAATTGATGTAACCCTGTGGGAGACTACACAACACTTCTCTTGGTAACCCACCTTTTGGATTAGGCCTGTACTACACAAGTTGGTAGTGTGACTGAGCAGCCAGGCTGACAAGAGGGGTAAATAAGAGCTGTTGCAATGAAATTTGCAAATACAAGTAGCCAAATAACACTCAAGGTTTCAGTATGTTATTTATCCAACATCAGTTTTTAAATACCCATTCGTTTAAAAGGGCAATATATGTAACAATCAAATGTACTTTAAAATACTTTTTTCCAGAATCAAAGCTAGTAGACGTTTTTTTTAAATTTGTTTTACATACTTCCTACACCCTGAGGTGACTTCCTTCACAAGGACAGTAATGTCATTTATATATCACTAGTACACTTTGTAGGTAATAAAAGTCTTCCACAAAGTTATTGTATGTAGTAAATCATTGTAGGGTCACAAGCTGTTACACTTGTGAGGGTAGTAGGGGGTATGAGTTACAGCTGCAATCAACAAAAAGTAGCCACTGCAAGTCTCAACTGAGAAAAGCAAAGCTAAAGACACTGAAGCAGCAAATACCACCCCCCCGCCCCCCCCATGTCTGAACAGTACCTTTGGTTAGAAGAATGGACCAGCTGGCTTCTGTCTGGTTGCAGGGATGCACATCTTGGGGTTCCTGAGCTTCAGTCGTGGGGACAAGAGGGAGGATGTCTGAGGACTGCAGCGACAACAATTGGAGATTGGTGGCAGATACAGGCTCTTTTCAGATCAGTGGCACTTTGCTGTTTCAACGCGCGGTAAACAGCACCACCGCAGATCTTGGATACTGTTTGGGCCTCCTGCGCTCTTGTGAGGAGACTTGAGCTCTGGCCAGTCAGGGAAGGTGGTCCAGTGGAGTTGGTCTCTGGGTTAGTTGGTCCCACTAACCCAAGCCTTTCCTGAGCTTCTCTTGTCGATCGGAAAAAGGAGATTCAAAACAGCAGCAGGGCTTCACCGGGCAATTCAAAGGTCCAGCAGAATGCAGCAAACTTAGTGAACAGTTTCTTTGGCAGGTGTTCCCAGTGGTCGACTCTACCTCTAGTCCCAAAAGCCTCTCCTTTTAAGCAGGTTTCTCCCATTCATGCACAGCCTATAGGACAAAGGACAGGGGAGTTTCAGGGACCTCCCTCACTTCCTGCCCTTCCAGACACACTGGAGCCAGAGGCGGGTTTAAGTACTGAAGCCTGCCAAAGTCAAAACAAAGGGCTCAAAACTAGCTTTGTGTGCAGTGTACAACCCAATTAAGACAACAAACAGAAAATGGTGAAAAAAAGACCCATGGGTGCTATCCTGCAGCGGAGGATGCAGCCTGCGGTAGAAAAGCACCATGGTAGGAGAATTAACCACTGCCAGCCATTTAAAGTAATGAGGGGAACATACATTTGTTTTACATGACTGGTTAGGATAAGTGGCTACTAGGTATCCACCCCCCAGCACTCCACATATGGTGGTGTGTGCTGTACCTACAAAGAGAAAAGTTAGCGCGCAGAAAATGGCATTTAAACCTTATGGAGAAATCTAAAGGATTTCTCTGACACAGCACAGAAGTTGCTGTGTGTCACCATACAAAAAGTAGATGCCTATGGAGTTTGTCAAAATCCAAAAACAAAGGAAACCGATGAGGGAGTGAGAAAAAGGGTTCGCTCACTCCAAGGTTAAAATTAAAAAGTCCTAAAGTCCAGCAAAAGAACTGGGGGTCTCTATGATTGAGTGGAATTAGCACAGAAATGAAATTCTTCCCAACACCAACACCCGGGGGAGAGATGCCCCTAACCTTTTAAGTGCCAAGGACATAGACTTCAATAATAGCTTGGCACTTAAGAGGTTAATCTAAGATTTAAGAAAGGACCAGGCTATGTAGGCGGGTGAGGCTTTGGTCACGTGACCAAGATCCATATACACCCGCTAACCCTGTTGATTGTTAGTCAAAATCAATCTTAGTTCAGGAACTTTCCAATGGCAAAGGCAAAATTTCCTCTTTGGGGCCATCTCAATTTCTGTATCTCTGCACTTGGCTGCATCGCTTGGTCTTCAGTCACTGGTGCTTATTCAGCAACTGATTTCCAAGAGCAGAAAACTCAGCCCTGCCCAGAGTGCTTTGCACACAAATCTTTGTTTGTACTTGACCTCCCAAGAAATGTGCACTACCAGTGTATCCTTCACTACTCTGCATCCCAAAACACGCACCTCAGAAAGCATTATGCCCATCCATCCCCCCCCGCCCCCCCCCCTAGAGAAGAAAGGTTGGCATGGAATTGCTCCATTCGTTTTCCAATATATTTCATAAATTTGCAGAAAACAGGATTACTCTAAATTAAGTGCATCCAGTAGTAGTAGATTACAATGCAAGTTGAGGGCTCTCAAAACGGGCATGAAAAGAAATCCTGCCCAGACACCAACAAAACGTGTTCCTGATCTTTTCAAACTAGTTTTGCTCTAGAATATAGCAGATTTCTGATCCTTCCATCCCACTATAGGTATGCGTTTAAGCATTCCCATCATAAAAGTAATAGACAAGTTTTACAGCTAGATGGGGGCTAAAAAAAAAAATGCACCCAATCACACACAGCAATTAGATTGTATATATACGTGTTTTGCACCTAGTGCAAAACAGTGTGACAAAGGAACATCCAAGCCTAGAATCAGTTTAAATCTTGGACCTTGCTTCTTGTTATGTTGCACGATCACAACATGTAGTGGCAAGTCTTTACTTACACTCCCTCCCAGAGACTTGGTATATAGGAGGAGTGAATGCGTGGAGCCTGATCAGGGTATGAAATCTACATCAAAAACAATTATCTGCATTCACTCCAATTGGGAGCAGAAATAAGGTTTGCCCATGTCCCATTATATCTCTTCCCAGTCCTCAATGTTTGAGCTCATGTGCTTCTCCCAACCCATCCGATAAACACTCGCATTTCTAAATCCCACCCATGCAGAGCAGGATACATTTAAGAGAGTTGAAATGAACAAAACGTTTCCAGGCCAAGGGATTTTCAGTCCTGTACCTTTACTGATGGATTAAGCCACCAATGAAGCATGCAATTTCCAAATCTGCCACATCCCTTATGCCAAAGTCTAGCTTGCATATTTCAAACAATTTAATAATTCCATCACAATCAACCTGCAATCCAAGACTTAAAATCGCAGATCACTCGATCCAGGAGGGGAAGAAAAAAAAAAATACATGCGCAGTTATGGGTGTGAAGAACGAAGGCTGAAAAACTGCACTGCTGCCTCTCAATCAAGTCCCATACTTCCATGAAGGCCCGACTAGATGAGATTGCTTTTCAATAACCACGCTTGCGTCTAAATAAAGCTGCTGCAATAGCTGGCTATATAGAAGCCATTTTCAGACAGTGTTTGGACCTATTCCAAAGAAACACTAGGCCCCCCACTCCATCCAGAAGCATAAAGGGCATGCTCTGGGGCCTCCCCGATTCAGAAGCTTCCTCTCCCATTCTTTGATAATCATTTTGGATCTGGAACATTGGTAGACTGAAATGGGTACAAGCCTCAGCAGATTATTCATCTGAATTGACATGCTACCAAACCATGAAAGGCAGAACCGATTCCATCTATATAGACATCTTGATTCTCCAATAAAGTTTGTTAATCATCACTGTGTGGACGTGAGTTTAGAATGATCCCCAACCATTGCATTTCTCCCCATCCTACCACCAACCAACCACTTAAATGTAACAATGTTTTTATTTTTATTTGATGGGTCTTCCAGCACAACTTAATGCCAGAGATTTCAAACAGTCATTTTAAACTCAGTGATCATCCAATTACTGTTCAACATGCAAAAAGGACAAGTGGCTGGGATAACAATCTGCAAATAGGCTCCTCTTGTGCTCAGTTTTCCCTTCAGTGATGCCTTGGTTACAGAATTCGCTTTTATTCTAGCCACGTGTTTCACCATTAGTACAAAGAGTATACAAGACAATGGACAACCTGGCTAGTGTCCCTGTGCAAGAATAATTGGTAAGAATTATGGATACCTATTCTGGTGGAAGGATTCCCAGAATTAGGATGTATATTGGCCATGTATGTTCAGTGCTCCAGATAAGATTTAGATGCAGGTTATTTTACTCGCAATTTAAGTTGGAATAAAATGATTTTTTCTGGAGTAAAATGTTTTAATTCCCAATGGGTTTATTTTATAAGCAAGCAAACATATGTTTTAACTGTGAAACGGAAATGTTCTGTAATACATTATTTGCACCTAGTTATTCGTACACATAAGATACAGGTTTACTTCTTCCGATCAGGCAGTTATAGCAATTTCTTCCTGTAGCACTAGGTGCACTGCTGGTCCAAACATATCCGTGGACTTGTGTGGGTGAAGCAAGAGCACATGTGTCTGTTTCCTCATTTTTTGTTGGGTGTATTTTTTACTCCACATTTTTAATTTTTGGGGAGTATTTTAGCGAGTAAAAGTGGCCTATACACCGCTTATCTGTAGGGCGGTGTATGTTCCATTTTAATTTAACAGCCATCAAAAATCCCCAGTAAAAAGCTTTCTTGGCTAACACCAGCAATATAGTGAGAAAGACCGGAGGGTTGGGTGGTCCATTAGCCTCATCAATAACAGAGCACCCTATGAATGTCACCAAATGTGCCTCAACCCAAAAAGACTCCACGATTAGCATTTCCAATCGCTTACATGCTATATCAGGACCAAAGGGCCAAGATGGTAGCAAGGCCATTGATGTATACACGGAGTAGAATTTTAGGTCTTCAACTGCCTTAGGGGAACAGTTATCTGAGCTTCTACCATCGGATCAGGTACCCTCCACCCCTAATATTAACAGGTCAGGCCAGCAAGCATGTTATTAGAGCTTAACAAGTGCATGAGAGCAGTGATGTACTGTTGGCAGCCTCACCCCGGAGGGTCCATTGGCTGGGCCTGGGGTGTTTGCGGCTGGTAGTCGTCGTGTACTGTTGTACAAGTGTTTTTGTTTTGTTGTTGCAATGTAGTGAAGTTTGTGCGGTTTGTTGTGCTGCAAGTTGGTGGTTGTGTTTGTTTTGGAGTTTGAGAGGTGTAAGCAGAGGGGGAAATTGTTAGTGGCTTGGTTAGTTGGCATTTCTGTCTCGAGGTGAGGCGATGGGTTCGTGTACTCACTCTAGGTGGGGTGTGGGGACATTTCTACGCCTCTGTCCTGATTTGGGCTTGTCCGGTATTCACACTGGCCTGTTCATATCTGACCCCTAATCCCCCTCCCCATCAATTTCCTTCCCAAACAGGAGCCTTATCTGGCATCTTTTTCTACTCCTATGGCCATTGTACCTGCTACAGCCCACAACTCAGTTCGAGTGTGGTGAATGCCAACATATAGAAACTCAACAGTGTGGAACTTGGTAGCAATTGTGGGTGAATGAGGAAGTTGGCTCGACTTGGCGGGGGATTAGCAGGATTAGAGGCCTTTCATTGCTCATAATTCACCATGGGTCTGCAACCTGTGGGTCTCCAGATGTTTTGTACTACAACTCCCATGATCACCCCAACAACAGACTACGCTGGTTAGGGATCATCAGATCTGGCAAGCCCATGGTTGCAGACCCCTGGTGGGCCCACGTCTTGCTCCTGCAAGAGCAGGGAGTGCCACCCTCTCCAAATACAAAATCGCATAGGCTCCTATCAATTTCCTCCCCAGTTGCCAACTTATTGTAAACTGAGAACAGACTTGTTTTTACTCTAAATCACACTATGCACGACAAGTCATATTGGTGTTTTTTTTTGTTGCTTCGAGTCCAACTAGCATCTTGCCTGCTCTTTTCCTGCAGTTGTCAAAACAGTTTACAGTAAAAACACAATTTACAGCAAGAGTTCGCTCTTATGGGTTTCTCAGGGTATTCAATTAGCTCATAAAGCAGGACAACGATATAAAGTTCGCTCTAGAGCAATTTTAACTTTCAAGTCGACAACCCAGCCCTCGAATTGTAGTGTTGGTTAGGCAAGATCTCTTTACAGCACCTTTCCATTTGGATCCCCCCTCCCCAAACACTTTGTTTTTCTTTTTTAATCTGCCCTGAACCTTTGAGAGCTTCACCACACTGGCTTTTGCTCAGTTATCATGGGTAAACTGAATTGTACAAACAGACCGCATCCAAAAGTTTGCATGGACAAAAAGTCCTAAAAATGCTATCACCAAAGGTTCGAACCTTTGGTGATAGCATTATAGGCAATTAAAATAAAAATAAATAAAAAACCCTGTGGCGCTGGTTCTGGATTACGGAAGTGAAAGGGAACGGGTGCCGCAGAGACTCAGAGTGAAGAAAGAGGTAATTAGGGTATGTTTATTTTGGGGTTGTGGGTGGGGTGTGTGTCATGGGTGGGGGGTATGGGTTATGTACGTGTGTTCGCATGGGTAATGTGTGAACCTTTGGTGGTTCGCACATTTCTCATGCAAACTTTCCTGCCGTGGGAAAAATCAGACGTGGTCGGATCACAGATCCGGGTAAACCAACATGTCCTTCAGGCTGTCCCTACTGGGAAACATTGTTTACCTTAGTCTTGTTACTTTATCAAATTTAGAAGCTCATCATGGCACAATGCAGTACAATGGGGTACACTTTGCTTTGCTGTAGACTAACACTTAAGTGGATTTTTGGTTGCTTAGGTGTTCATAAGGGACAGCAATTACCTTTTCCTATTTGACAGTATTTTGTTTTAGCCTTACTGTGTTTGGCTACTTGCTGTGGCTAGTGTCCAAACATGGTCATGACACAAGATTAAATTTGTCCCATGTCCATCTTTTCACAAACCTGTGTTACTGAAAAGAGGCCAGAAAAAGCCTTATATGGACTTCCCGTACCTGGGAAAGCATAGGCTTTTTGCTGGCTACTACAGGGCCATGTGCGTTTGCTGCCAGGAAGTGGGTTGGGACTGCGTGGTCCCAATCCACAAACTGCTTAGTGTGCATGAGCTGGACTACTGCTGGGGTGTGTGGGGCAGATCTTGGATTGCTTATCAGGAGTTTCAACTCGTCTGCCTTTTGGCAGAGAACTAGAGACAGAAAGTAGATAGGAGACAGGAGACAGGAAGACCAATGAGAGCAGAGCAATAGAGGAGAGGTGATGAGCCACTTGGAGGCTGACAAGAAAGGAACGCAGGAGGGCTGCGGATATTATCGAGATGAAAACAAGAGGTACGGGATGCTTTGGATAGGTGCGGAGCAAGAATGTTTAAACGCAACGAGATGTGGAGAGAAGGGAATGGGGAAAAGAAAAACAGCCAAAGGAAAAATATGAGGCTGGGGAAAAAAGTACTTCCCGTTTTAGTCGAGCTACGGTGATGTGTTAAAGAATTGCAATTTGGGTGGCAGAAATTGTCGAGTGAAGGGAGTACATAACAAATATATGAATATTTGGGAATCATTGCAGTAGAAGTCACAGTCACAGAATAAATTGAAGTAAGAAACATGGTGGGATAGATGAATAGTATAAACAATGTAAATGTCCTCGATTAACAGAACATGTCCCTTGGCAAATACCAAGTATAAGTATGGCCCAAGCCAGGTTAGATACATTAAAAAGGTACCACTAATCGGACATAAATCCCCTCCTTAGTTTTTGCTTCACAATTGGAAATCCATACCCAATAATTGTTATTGGTGGATTGCATGCAGGTAAGTCCTACATGTGTCAGATTTCCTCATGCAAGTCTCCTACAGTACTACCCCATCTAAAATCCTCTTGCTTCCCTGCCCACTCGCAGCCAGACAAAGCCCCAATTAATCACCCCCAACTACCAAGTAGACTAGTCTTCCCACAAAGTGTACAAGCAATACAAATTAACCCCATCCCACCCTCCCATGATTCACCGAACCAGAGCATGCAACATCACAATGAATCAGGTAGTCAAAGTTCGCTAGTCTCCTCGTGCATGGTGTGTTCAGTTACGCTTGCATGAAGGCAGAGCTTCTCCAATCTGTGGAAAGGTGATGTTGATCAATTTCGTGTCACCTTCAGATGTGACAACAGCAAGTATTCCATTTTAAATTGCAAGCCAAACTTAGGATATTGAGTGCCTAGCTTTGGATGAGCAACAGAGCGTTTTAGAAGTCGTACGTTAAGTATACTAAGGAAAGCTAGGGAGGTGACGGAGCAGTCCGGGCAATTTGGCAGCGAGGGATCCAAAAGTCAAAATACGTAACATTGCGCTAGCTACCAAAAAAGTGAGAAGTGCAAAATACATTTCATGCCTTAAGTTCAGCCGAACAAAGTCTACTTGGTCAAAAGTCGATTCAAATTACTTAATTATTTATGAAAAAGGTTGAATAAATTGCAGAACACGGCCATCGGGTGCCAGCCCTTCCTTGGGTAAACAGCCAAGATATTCCTATCTGTCCGCTCAAATAAGCCTAAATATGAAGATTTAGAAAGAAACCATGAGGTTAGGTGGCTACTTTAAGTTTAGAAGAGGGCATGCTGCAGTTTCTGTATTGCAATGTATTAAAATTGTCTGTGCTCCTTGCTACTCCTCAAAATTCTATTGTGTTGGCTCAGTTTCTTCCACAATGCTATACTACACTCCCAATTGCCCCAACATGCAAAATCCTTCCTTTCAACCTGTTGCCAGGAACAATCTGGGAAAGATTGACAACTGTAAAAAGCCTTCAGTTACGCTACACACCCAAGTTACAGTGCCTGCGTAAAAACCACTCGCACATGTGACTGGGTTGCCCATTTTTACTAGGGCATTGTGCTTGAATCATATCTTTGTCCACATGGATGTAACAGTCATTTGACTTGAATACCAAAAACCACACCAACCTCCACTCAAACGGGCACCAGTGTCCCAGAACAAACTAGCAGCTACGCCATTACACGCTAGAAAGCCAAGCATCTCTATTTTGATCTTCATAACTTGACAATTCCAAACCACCAGGGCTGCCTCTACAAAGAAGTTGTAGACAAAGACAAGGGAAAAAGAGGACACCAAAAATGGAGTAAAGGATGATGACAAAGAAACAGAACAGACAAGAGCAAGGTACAAAATGGTCAGGTGCATACAGGTATTTAGCTCCTGTTTATAGCCTAGAATATCCTTGTTAGCTTGATGCCAACAGCCACCAGGGGCTACTTTTGACTGGCCAGACCCAACAGGTGCTTTGTAAACATATTTATGTAAGTGTTTGGAAATGATCTAAAAGACCATCAGAAGAAATCTCAGACTATCAAATGATCAGTGTTCACAAAATGTTATAGGTTTGCCTTGGTATGTACTAGCTCCTGCTTATTGGGTGATGCTGGATAACTGGGAGATGTTTTTAGCTCCTGCTCAACAATCCCTTATTTTGATCCCTAAAGAGCTAGGTTCCAACAAGCTAGGAGCTCAATGGGTTAGGGGCAGGGAGGGAGGTAGTCTTATGGAAGCAAGCCATGAGACAAAAAAAACACTTAAGGAGCAAGGGAAAGCAAAGGGCAAGAGCGAAGGTGGGTGGGATTTTTGAGAGGGCAAAAAGTATGCCGAAATAAGAGATTGAGAACGGAGAAGCTAATTTAAGATTAAATGAAGCACCAACCAAAAACATATTGAAGACATTAGGAGCCCGGACATAAAACAAACTCCACCAGTACAGCTAATTTATGAAAAACGTTAACGGTTGTAAAATAAGCCTGTGGGGGGAAAAAAATAAAAATATTAGCGCCAGCAGGTAAGGCTCACCCCAACATATGTATGTAATTTCCAACTCCCATTCCCCACTTGATAAGTACATTAAAATCAGAAGCGAAGCACTATCAGAGATTTTTAATCTCACATACACAAGACTAAACTCCCATGAGACAGGCCAACCCCAATAAACCCAATGAAAGAGGTTGAAACTTATAGATCAAAAGTAGCAGTTACCATGGAGGGCTATGGCTTCACGGAAGGGCTGCAAATCAGTCTCTACAGAAGAACTAGTTTCTGTCGAAGACGCCCGGTTTGGGGCTACAACAGTCAGTCTTGGGGGAGCTCTAGAGTTTCGTGGAGGAGGAACTTTTCCACAAAGAAAGCTGATCAAATCCTCTCTTCGAATAGTTCTTCTGCGCTTTTTTACCCAGGCTAATACATCCTTATTACGTCGCTGATATCCAATTTGAATTCCAAGATCAAAACTTCGTTGATGAGCATCCACGCTTTCTGCAAGAGAAAGATCAAAAATCAGAATGAAGCATCAGAAATAAGATTAAAGCAGTACTGTAACAATCTAGAAACTACTCCATTTCAAGTGGCAGACCCAGAATGTTTCTTAAATTGAAGTACAATCAATTTTTTTTAAATCTTCAAGAGTCCATGAGATTATCAAACAGGAATGATGTTTTGAGCATGCAATTCACATATATGTAAATTAGGCCCACAGAAGTACAACCATGCAGTAGACAAACAGGGGCCCAAACGGGGAAACTAAGCAGCGATTAATGTATCAGCATGGTTAGAAAACAGCTTTCCACTTCAAATGTCCACATTAGAAGTATGTGACAAACAGAATACACCAGTAACCCACCAACGCAGACACCGCTTCTAGAAACTGAAAATTACAGTAGACAATGCCATGATCGTTAACCGATACATAACCCCAAACAGTCAAATACTGACACCAAAAACGAAAGTGAGTCAACCAACCCACTACTTCAACCAACATAGCTTCAGGTGTTAAAACTAGTGCTGCAAGTAGAGCAGTGCCACAGGAAGGCCATTACTGTCAGTTTGATGAAAAACGTTTAGTTAAAAAAAAAATTGATTAGATGAAAGTATGGACGGCAAAATTATCCATTTCATAATTTTGCATTGCAAGGAAAATTTTGGGGGGGATTTACAGAAGTGAACGGAGTAAAGTAGTCCTGTTATTGGGCATCTGCATAGTGACTTTTACCATGGTTAGGATTCCAAAGCGCTGTTGTGTTGCAGGCCCACTGGGACAGCAGCCCAGCTGAGTAGTATATTAAAGCGTGCTTGGGTGTACTCTGCAGCCCGTGTGCAATAGGTGGTGTATAGCAGCATACTACTGCTAGTTGTGTGTGCAGCAAGACCAATGGATTATGGTAACTGCATTCTGGCGTCGCTGGTGCTTGAGAATGTTGTGTGAAGCTAGGCCGATTTCAAGGGGTATAGATGCGATCCAAGGACGGTTTAGGTGAAGGTGGAGGTGTGCAAGTATGTGTGCAACTAAGCCGGGTTAAATCAAGGGGTGTAGCTGCATTGTATTTTTTTGGTGCAACAGCAACAGTTAGCATAATGGTGTCTTTCAGTGTGTGTTCTCCAAGAGGGCGGGGGAGAGGGGTATTGATCGCAGAGTGCATATTTGCAAGACAACGATCAAGTTCATAAGAGCTAAAGGAGCTCGGGTTGCTAATTCTTCTAGATAGATTGTTCTGCTATATACATTCACTGGTAAGTGATTACCAGAACAGCCGGATGGCCCCCGGTATCTAGTTCTGCTCTTGGAATTCCAGGTGTGTAGAGTTAGCAGGCAAGTGCTTTCTTGGATCGATCACAGTGCATAATTGCGTGGCCTTGATCAAGTTAATGAGTGTTATTGGTGGTTGGTTTACGAGTCTAGCACAATTACCCCGGATTAATGGCGATAGATAACTCTAGGCCTCCGAGCATACAGAATTCCTGTGGATGATGTCATGAAAAAAAATTCAGTCACGGTGCATGGGTGCCACTACGATTCGGGTTACACAAAGTAGGATGTATTTCTAACTCAGCAGTATGGAGAATCTTGAAGTACTAAGAAATAGAACAACTCACAATAACGAATACTGTAAGATTAAGACATGTGAGCTAACACCACAGCGCCCCCCCTCCTCCACACACCAGTACAGCAAATTTATAAAACATGTTAACGGGAGTAAATATTTGCAAAATGTTTTAGAGCTTCGAATATTATATGTCGAGAGTTAGGACATTCAATATTAATGCGCCACTATGAAGTATGGTTCTTTGGCTCTCGCAGTCAAGACCAATGTCAAGAGATACGACTAAAGAAGTAGATTTATCGATTAAGGGCCATTTTCCTCCTGCCCATGTTACAAGTACCTACTTTTACTCCACAACCCAGTGTACATCATTAAATCTAGTGACTTATATAAAAAGGCACACATTGCTTAGCCTAGAACTGCCTCTACAAACTGTTATGGTCTACTTTCTAACTTCAACCAGGTTGTCAATGCCCATCAAGAAACTAGGCTTCTTGCCATGGGCTTTCAGAGATAGAACACCAAATAAGTGTGGTGGGGGGGGGGGGGGGGGGGGCGAGAGGGGGGTGGGGGGTGCAGGCGTGTTAGCCCATGTGTCAATCGAAACAAACCCAGGACTTGAGATTAGAGCATCGCCGTATTTGACTACCAGCACGTAAGGGGGGTGGAGGGGCGCAAATGGAAGTCCCACACCGCAATCAGAATTTGCGCTCACAGCATGTCAAACCACAGGTTTATACCAATTCTCACTAGTACTGCGGATGAAAAGAAACAGCATGGCTGAGGGAGCATTTAGACTTACAAACTGAATTATGAAGGAAAAAAAAAACCACCTTGCAAAATAAAAACAGCCTGGCTTTGAAAAATAAAAACAGACTATTTCTCATTTTTACAGCAGGCTAAACTGCACACAATCATACACAGTAACCAATAAAATCTGCTCCTACGTATGCCTGCATGACTTCAGGTTTGCCTTCGGTGCACAGATACACAAGGTAAACAAAACGGGTTGTTCAAAAAGTCAGACACTGTTGACTTACACTGTAAGAAATTGAGAGTGGCCCTTCTTGGGGGGCATGGACCAAGAATTGATGGGCGCGGCCTAGATACATGTAAACTTGGTCTGGCCTACAAGTACACACTGTGTAAGAGACTGCTTGCTACATGCCTTAAATTATTTAAGGCATGTTATATGCTTTTCAGCAGGTGATCATTAAAGAACACTCAGTTTCATGGGAAAAGAAATCTCTTTAAACATACTTTATTATTTCTTTGAGTGTTTACCTGTACACTTTGTAAATACCAATCGGTTGTAAGCTATGTGCAACTGCTGGCATGGGATGTGGAAAAGAAATATGGGACATCAAAAAGCGCATCATGAAAAATGCTCAATGGGTTCATCGCTGGAGGCTAGGCTTCCCCTGTCATAGCAGAGGCCGCAGGAAGGTTGCTCCTGGGATATCCTGCTGTCCATGCTGGTGAGAAGGCCATCACTACTGGGCGATGCGCTTCCCTCATCAAGCTACCCGATAGTTAGGGCATGCTCATCCTTTTAAGTCAGTAAAAAGAAAGGATGTTCCACCCCAGCCCTTCCTTGCAGCGCGCAGCCACTACTCGCTTCATGGGGAAAAATGCACCTCTACCAATCTTTGGGACACTCCATCCTAGCCAAGATAAAGCGTATACGCTGTGTAAATATGATGCGTCTCTGAAGGCGAAGAAGAGCGCTAAAAACACAATTCAGTGGCGGGCATTTCAACAAGTTGTCCGGTAAAGGGAAAAAAATAAATAAAAAAACGGCCGCCGCCCATGATTATGTCAGGCAAGTCAGTGGCAAGCGGCTGGCGAGCTCATCTCCTGTCGCGGCTGTGGATGATAACCCCACCAGCGCCATGGATGGGTGGGACCAGGGGACCCGGGCCCAGCCTCACTTTTTGGAGACTGCAGGGGCCAGCTTAAGGTACTGCTTGCACCCTTTTCTGCACAGTGCGATTACTAACCATTGCTACTAAAAGTTACCGTAAATTCTAAGTCAAGACCTTATGCTACAAATTCTTTATCACTGCTTTCCAACAGCTTTTCAAATCTTTTACTTTCATTTAAAACGTGTAAACTTGAACAAAATAAAGAAAATATCTGAGAAAAGGTATAAGTAAACTACAGTCCCCATGCGGCCTTGCAGCTTAATAGTCCTGAGCCTCTATCCTTATCAGGGCTCTCCTTACAAATGTCAGCTGCTCTAGGTCCCTTCATCTTTTTTGATGCACCTACAGCCAAGTACCCCATTGCCTAGATAAACACATTTATATATACATTGTGTTCGACAGTAAATATAGTGCGCAGCAAAATGTTAAGCGTGAGATTGTAACCATGGTTTCCATCATAGTGAGACGTCAATACACACGGTTCATTCGTGTTTTCTTATGTGCGCCATGTAGTAGTATCCCATCCTCGGAATCCGAGAGTTTGTCAAACATTACAACAGCTGGCAGACCGAGCCTGAGAGCGATCTCACTCGTGCAAGGCTCCGGTCTGCAATTATCACAGCTGACGTACTTAACGTTATATATGAAACATTACAGCCATCCCATAACTCTCTCAGAAATCAGTGACGCATGAGTTAGCAAGACGTGCATGCGTGATACAATGCTGAGGTACCATCTAGTACTGCTAGATGAGGAAAGTAAGAAGGAACAAATCTGGTGGCTCCACAATATGGAGGCGTGGAACAGAAGGGCCATATTTGGAGAGGTACCAGAGCTTATAGAATCAGACCAGGCTGGGGAGCCAGATGAGAGCAGGGGAAATTGTCTCAAAGAGTTAGCACTGCACATCAATTGCCTAGAGCCCCTCACAGGTTCTTTTTGCAGTGAAAGCATTCACCAAGGAATATGAACAATGTTACATTCTACTGCGGATGGACAACTTATCGGCAGTAAAAGGAGTTCGGAGGCACACAATCCATGATTCTAGCGGAGCTAGCGAAGGATTTCTGGCACTGTTGCCTAGAGAGGAATATATCAGTCGGAGCAGATCTCCCGGGAGCACCAAAAACAGTAGCGGATTGGTCTTCAAGGGCTTGCAACAGAGATGGGAGTTCTTTGAACACAGACTCAGCTGGAGTTTAGACCCTGAGGCTCTATGGACAGACGCTTTCCTGCACAACTGGGGAGGTCAGACTCATTATGCCTTTTCCCCCTGTCGTGATGCTGGCGAGGGCACTAGCAATGGTACAGAGAGACAAGGCGGAACTGGTGATCGCGACACCAGCTCCAGTTCTGATAATCTACAGATTTCCCCCCTCACCCCTCCCCCAAAGGATTTCTCACAAAACAGATCGCCTATCTGATCCATTCAGAGCCCCCACATCCACTGATACAAGATCAGGTGTTACCCTTCTAGCCTGCATAATTTTGTGCGTAGATGGCGTTTGCCAGGACTTGAAACTACAGATCGTATTAAAGTATCATGGGCCCGATCCGCGATTCAGAGCTATACCACCGCTTGGCAAGCCTGGGAGCTATGGTGCATGGGGAGGGGTATTTCTCCAATTTCAGCACCTGTAGTACAAGTGATTAATTTTCTGGCAAGTCTTTCTAATACAGGTAGGCGTTTTAGGACAGTCGGAGTGCACAGATAAGCGATTTCGGCCGGTCACGAGCTAGTAGACCAAGTACCCATAGGGCATGGGTGCACAACATACGGCCTGCGGGCAGTTGCGGCCCGCCATGCCCTTTTGACCGGCCCGCAAGGCACAAAGACTTTCCTAATGGAGGGCGGCCTCCATTGTGTTTGAATGTATTGTGTGTATGTTGAGATGCGGGGGTGGGGGGGGTGTGTCGGATGTGTATGAATGTATTTTGTGTGTATGTTGAGATGTGGGGGGTGTGTGAATGTTTGTATTTGAATGTATTTTGTGTGTATGTTGAGATGTGGGGGGGGTGTGTGAATGTTTGTATTTGAATGTATTTTGTGTGTATGTTGAGATGTGGGGGGGGTGTGAATGTTTGTATTTGAATGTATTGTGTGTATGTTGAGATGCGGGGGTGGGGGGGTGTCTGATGTGTATGAATGTTTTGATTTGAATGTTTTTTGTGTGCCGAGTTGGGGGTGGGGGTTCGGGTCTGTATGGGTGCTTGTTTGAGAGTTTGCTGATTTGAGGGGGTGGGGGGTTTGGGTCTGTATGGGTGCATGTTTGTGTGTGTGCTGAGTTGGGGGTGGGGGTTCGGGTCTGTATTGGTGCATGTTTGTGTGTGTGCTGAGTTGGGGGTTTGGTTGGGGGTGAGGGGGCCATGGGGCATAGTGTATGGGGCATAGTGTATCTAGGGTCAATAAAATATATACAAGTTAATTAAACAGGTGAGATACAATAACTAAATAGAAATAAATTATAACAATGGAAAATGTGTAGTACAAAATGTAAGTTTGAAATGCAAATAAAAATCGTTACCCCTCAAAAACATTATTTTTCCATGTGTTTAGTACAAATTGGGGGTTTAAAAAGCCTCCTGCCACGCCCCGCCTACCGCCCAGTCCACATTTACTTTTCGGCCCACTATAGCCCTCATGTAAGGTACTTTCGGCCCTCTGTCAAAATCAGTTGTGCACCCCTGCCATAGGGGAACATCCAGCAGTGTCTAGACTCCAAGGTGTGAAAGTTAGTAAACTTCACATGCCAAAATATTCATCACTATGGGATGTTCACAAGATCTTACATCTGTTCACGCAATGGCCAAGAAACAGCCACCTCTCCAGTAGACAATTGTCAGGGAAATTAGCCACTCTACTTTGCCCAGTATCCTGTAGAAGAGTCTCAGATGTGAACGCTCTAGAAATAAACAGAAAATTGTTCTACCTGGAGGGAGCGTTTAATATTGCACAGCGCACAATAACTAATTCCAAGGTGATTTCATACCCATATTTCCTCAAAAGCAAGCTATGCGTGGCTCAATGCATAAAGTGTTATGAAGCAGCAATAGTAGCGATAAGACCACAGAGTTGGCCAGCTATTGATAGCGCACAGAAAGCCATATAGAGCAGTAGCACCAGCCACCATAGCGAGATGGGTGAAGAAAGTAATGGAATTAGCATGAATAGACCAGTGTTTGGGGCTCACTCGACCAGAAGGGCTATGGCTTCCCAAGCTTTCGCAGCATGAGCACCGCTCAGCAGACTGTCAAGCGACTCAAGTCTTCTGGACTTTAAGCCAGTCTCTAATATTGCCACAGCAGTGGTGGAAAGCTTTGACGAAGCATAATGCCCGCCTCCAGTCTTGACATAGAATGAAGATTGCCCAAGCGCATATAGCAGGAAGTCTTGATTCTATTAAAGACATATGCAAGCATTATCCCTCCCACTTGAAATACGCTCATAAGTGTACAGTGTGATTTATAAAGAGAATATTAGCAAATTCCCCAAATATGCATCTTTTTGCACTTATGAGAGGATAAAGAATGCTCGAGACTAGGCATCCACGGAGCCAGCAGGGGGGAAATTAAGAAAAGAATTCACCTAGAAAGTCTTGAGTACAGGACAGCACAATGCAGAAAGAAGTTTTTCCTAAGACTGCTCGCCTCCATGTCTTTAATAGAAGCAAGACTTCCTGCGATTTGCGCTTGGGCAATCTTCATTGCAATACAGATGGAATAACCAGCATCAACCAATCATTAGAAAGGAGAGTTGCTATAGTTCCATTACTAAGTTCCAGGAGGAGGGCTAAGCTCTAGTCAAAAGCTAAACCATACGACCCATTAGAACCGTGCTCATTTCAAGTTGCAAGCCAATAGGCAGGCATAAAGTCACTTGCAACCTCAAACACCTACACAGTACACCAATTTCTTACTCATCAAGAGTCAATTACCACTAACCAATGGTTTGTGAGGAGCTCACATTTTGAGGTCTGCTGCTAAGCTGTCATTTCATCAGCTCTTAACCATTATTTACTTTTCATTCTATATAACAATAACATACAAACTGTGGGAACACCCACCCCCTCCCAAGTGGGGGGCAGGCGCAATGCTCTTTAAAACAAGGATTACAGTGACTACTTTATTAGAAAATAGAAGCAGTTATGGGGGACGGAAACAGTTTGCTCGGCGGAGGAGCTCAGTGTAAAAAAAAAAAAAAAAACACTGCCACTGCCTTCAACTTGGACCAGTTCTCAATTATCATGGTGGGCCATTTACCAAACGGCTTATTTTGATGGCAACACTTTGTCAAAACGAAGGAGGAAACATTTCCAGCAACCCCTTGTACAGAATAGTTTTTGCTTACTTTCAGCAAACTCCCGGTGCTCCCCAGTAAACTAGTAAGGGTAATCCAGACAAACTATTGTGTGCAGGTAAGAGCTGGGCAGTTTTCTTCTGAGGAAGCAGCCTGGCTTTTGATGGTGGCCAGAAGCACACATTTGTGCCTGCATGGCACAGAAGAAAAGGGACGATAGAATTTCCCTACATATGAACCATTCAATAGAACAGGCCATTTGCCCAGGTTCTCAGAAGGGCTCTCACTTCAAGTGGGACCTTGTGTAAACACTAAATCCATTGGCCAAGATTTCCTACTGATCAGTTAGCAGCACATTTTATGCACGGAACAATTTACAATATCGTATTTAATTTGATAACCTGCAACAATGGCCCACTACAATTCATTCAAGAGCCATAAACCTCCATTACGACTGGCCTGTTTCTTAGACACAGGCACAATGAGTATATATCAAAAGTTGCGATGGCTAATTCCAACTCTAGGCCCGACAGCTTCCACCAAGTTCTAGTTTAAAATCAAGAACAAACCTTCAGAATTTACCAGCTGGTCTTAAGAGATATGGCCATGCGTTAAAAATACCTACTCCTGGGCCCTCTTTGGGGGGGTGGGGGGGTGGGTTGAATAGCTACAAGTGCAAATTATAATATTGCAACAAGTTTAAAGGTGGCCCAAATTACTGCAGGTTTAGCTTAACTAAAATGTGTGAGGTCCCTGTACAATCTGCCCGTGTGTGCTCAAAAGATACTCCGGAAAGAAAGCCATTTATAAACTCCTGTTGCCAAACGCCATTTCAAAATATTTCGGGGCAAGTTTAAGAAAAAAAAATAATTGCAGCTTAATCATCCTTAGCAGGTCTGTCTGGGGGGGGGCAAGACTCGACTATTCACATAAAGCAAAGTGGATACGAGGTGGCTAATAAACTTAGTGGAAAAGACTTCAAAGAAGTGCAGTAGCTTCATCTGCGCCACACTGACCCTAAAAAAAAAAAAAGAAAAAAAAAATGGCACCAGTGCACAGCTTCAGGTACTCAAACATGTTAAAGAGTTCCAATTATGCCAATAATAATTCTGGAGCAATTCACAAACAATGGTGGAGCCATCTTCAAAGCATCCATGACAATCTGAGATCTGTGCTGTAAGAGCCAAAGCCTCATTTTGGTTCAACGTGAAAAAAAATTATAAACCCCCCTCCTTAAAACTTCAGTATGCTGTCAAGCAGAGAAATAGGTCAGAAGAGTTAAATCAAGGGTGGGAGCTTTGTAGTTTTTAACTCATAGGTGCCACACTTTCAACACCTACTGTGGCCAAAGTATTTGCAAGAGTGACAGATGAACAAGAGCAGGACACAGCCTGCAGGCATCTTACGCTATGAGGAAACAGTCCGGTTAGGAAACCACACGGTAATGGGCAGAGAGGGACCAGAATCCTCAAACCTAAACACCGCCAACACCAGGCTGGGGCAACACGCCAGCCTCAGCCAGGTAAACAAACCACTAAAGTAAGAGAGGAAAACTGCGAACCCTGATCATACCTGCCAACTAGGCGGACAAACTACAATACCAAGCACACAGGATAATCAGATGTGGAGCAAAGAAACGCCAAGAGGTAAGGAAAACCTGCTAACCCAACTCGAAAACCTCAACTTTCCCCATACACATTCAGAAACCCACACAACCACTTCCCTGCACAGCAATCTACACATACTCAGACAAACCCAAACCAGATCAACAGCACATTGGAACTCGCACAGACCAGAGAACTGCACTCAAGCTCAGTGGAAAGTGCAAACCCAACTGAATGTGCCAACAGGACACCATAGCCCTCACTCCTATTCCCACTACACCCTCCTAACCCCAACCCCTCCTTTTCAGATCTGTCCGAGCACCTGGTGACCACTCTGTCGGTGACTGAGCGGTACAAATCCCTTCAACATCAACATGTGCCCTCTGATAACATGCCCATGGATGTGACACTAGCAACCCACATTACATTCGATCCACTGCTCGCTCATCCCCATCCTAACCAAACCAAGAATGAGCATCAAACTTGCAGTGATGCAATCAATGTTGAAGTTGAAACTGACAGTTCCAACATCCGCCTTTTGTGGTAGGGCAGGCTAAGATCTACTCTACAGTTGTGTATTTAGCACAATGTACCATTTAGGGCTCCAAGATTGCAATGTGTGGGGGAGTTCACATCCACATACCTTTCTGAGCAAAACTACAAATCGGGTACAGACAGGCATAGATAACCCATCTGCAGGGCTATACAAGCTGTATTGAGGTGAGGTTTTCCAAATGCTTAATTTCATCTCTGCCTGAGGAAGTGAAGACATTCCACAAAAGCTCGTAAATAAGCAAAATAAATGATTTGGTTAGCCTAATCAGGGTATTGGCTTGCTTTCTTCTGGATCAGCATTCTATTCAACCCTTGGCCAACAGTACAATCAAACTACACACCCACACAAAAAAAGCCTTAAGCCGACTTTCGTGAAAGGGCACCAAATAGAGGAGCATGGGCGTTGAGGCACAGCGTCCCTGTTCAGAGGATAGGAGGGCTTAAGAGTCACTATGGTCCCAAAAGTGAACAGATCTTCGCACCAGGGTGCAAAATTCAGACTTGCCACTAGTCATTGGCTAGTGATACTTCATTCTTTGGCCGATTAAAAATGGTGCAGTGTGTGGAACGGAGGTGGTGAGGGACTTCCTTTCCATCAGTCGCTAGTAGCTTGAAAATTGCATTTTTTGCCCCCGGTTCACAGTTCTTGGTTTTGGGGAACAAAAGCATTGAGCCAGCAGGGATCGAAAGGCAGATGGATAAGTAGGAGCTAAAGGCAGCTCCTGGGTATCCAGCACTAATGAGCGACCAGGAGCTAACTCTGGAAACAAGGAGTTTGTACATAGCATTCCACAAATCTGCCCCATTTTGGCAATTAGCACCCTGCAGGGGGCGCCAACCATCAGGAGGCTCGGAACCTGGGCTGTATGGTACAAGCATGTGTTCCTTGCTGCCTAGGCAGCCAGCGCCCTTTTCCCTGCCGCCCTAACCACCCCATCGCTTAGCACCGAAAAGATTTCCTACGCAGCTACCAAGTGTGTTTATTTTATTTTTTTAAAGAAACTTGACACTTTGAAGCACTGCCCAGCACACTGCTGTGCTACCATCCGGAAGCCAGTTTTCAATGTTGAAGAACAGCATTGGGCCGCGCTTCAGCAGTACTTTGTGAACCCATTAGCACCCATGTAGGTATACACAGGTGCCAATGGCGATATGCCCCTCGGCGGCAGGCCGACCCCAGAGATAACGTCACCACTGACCAGATTAAGGGACCCTCGCTACGATTGGGCCCTTAACTTGGGTGGTGGACCGTTACCAACAGGGTTGGCCCACTGCCATGGAGCATATTGCCTAATTATTTAGGACTCCTGCTTTAAACGTCATATAGACCTATCCCAATTAGGGGTGTAATGGTATACCGTTAGATACAGAGAAAAAAGTAAATGAACTATAATAACCGTCACGTTGTTATACCGGTATAAGTTTTAAGGGCCTGCAGCTGTTAAGTGAGATTTTCAATCTGATTTGGAAAGGCTGTAGTAAGCAAATGCTTCGCATTTGGGATCTTACACTGTGGGATGTGGCGTGTGGCAGACAAGAGTATAGGGAAAGTTAAGCCACATTAAAAATGCAGATTTGAAGCTGTGGCCGATCTTTCTCTGATCAGTAGAGTCTGGTTAAAGATCAGCCGATTTGTCGTTTTCCCACCAATTTGAAAGATGGGGAACTACATGCCAGAATTCAAAAAGGGGGGGGGGGGGAAATGAACTGGATGCCCTTCAGATGCATGTCCACAAACGACACTAGCCCTGTAAACTGGGCCCATTAGTGCTTTGTGCTAATATATAAACTGCACCCCCCTCCCCCAAACTGTCCTCCATGTAGATTTACACATTGGCACTAGGGTTATTGCCTCACTTGATCCTTCACCTGCCTTCTGCAAATGGCACCGGACTCAAGCAGGCAGGTCAATTTGAAGTATCCAGAGCAATGGGGGGGGGGTGAGATATTTCTCAGGTCCATCTTCGATTTGTGACACCATCCAAGAAAGCATTCCTCTGCCTCAACTCACATGACAAGAGTCCTAATGCGCTCAGACCCAGGGGAACTGGAAATGATGGGGCTGTGGCGATTGTAGTGGTCTAGGCCATATTTGTGCCGATATGTATTTCACCTTTAGTCATTTTTAAAACGTTTGTGTGCCACTATCTTTAAGGTGGTAAATGATCATGTATTGCAAGAATTAAGAAATAAACAGCGCCAACTGAACGCTGTCCTGTTAGGATTACATGGTCAGTGGTGACTCCAACATTAGACCTTTATAATACACCAGGCAGATGGTAGGTAAACAAGCTATAGTGATTTAATCAATATGCAACCTTTTGTTAAGTGTGTTGGCTATGACATTTTGACAAAAGAAACACAATGACATGGGCTTCCAGACCTCACTTGAGTGACATTTCTCCCTTTAATGGGATAAAGCGTTATCAAAACAAACTTTTGACTGATCGCATCGATGGGTCATGATGCCCATGCCATGTGGTTGCAGAATAATGCAGGTCGAGGCCTATTTTCAAAGCGATGACCTGTGACTGAGCAGCAAGCTCATTGCTCAAAATGTGCATTTTAACACTTCCACTAGTCACTCTTTCATTCAAGGAAATCAACGAGGGAGCACCATGAAAGACCAATCAGCAACCGCCTTAGATTCCTAGAGGATCAACTTAAAAATTGGCAGAGACAAGTTTCAAAATGCTTACAATTTATGACCTTAAGATTAGTTAACGCCACCTGCTATACCGCGATAACCATGAGATACCGTCGTTTAGAAGGTTATCATAGTGCCATAAAACCAATACTGTGACACCACTAATCCCAATGTACATTTATAGATACATTCTGGGGAGCAGCTCCTGGTAGCCGTTGTTGCCAAGCTAACAAGGCTCTTCTAGGCTACAAGCAGGAGCTAAATAGCTCCCACCCAGTTCCTCTCGATTTTGAACCCAGGCCAGGCGTATGTTTTCAGTGCCAGGCCGGTGTACTGTAGAGGAGCAGTAGAGCCATGGTCCAACGATAGCTTGCGGGTCAGACACCAGGATCAGCTGGCAATGGTAGATTGGCGTGCTGGAAAACTAGACTGGTGCAGAGAAGCAGAGTGATGGCATTGAGCAGGCTCCGCACAGTGTCCGCACAGTGTCTGGGTACTACAGGGATGTTCAGCTCAAGTTCGAAGAAGACGATGCAGCCGTGTTGGGACACCAGAAGACTCAGGTGGTCTTGGATTTGTTGTCGGGGAGCTTTGGTGCCTAGCAAAACACAGACGCAGAGACAGTTGGGTGTCAAGATAGGGAAAAGACTGGCAGTTCCTGTGCAGGAGCTTGGAAGACCACACAAAGGTGCCCAGACTGGAGTTCATGAGGTTCAGAGATGCAGGGAGAGACCAATGCTGTACAGTCAGATGGGTGAAAGACCACCATCAATAAAACAGTCAGGTTTCTCTTTGCAAGACCATAGTGACAGATAATGGCCATCTGGTGAAGGCATGGTAGCCCAAGCTTTTGTTCAGCTAATCACACAGTTCCTGCAGGTGGAAGTGGATTTTTAATCTTCTGTACCTCCAATCTTAAGGTTAGGCTCAAGTCTGTATTGTAGTCACTTATATATCGCCTTTCCCCCCCATTTGTATGGCCACAACGTGCTTTGTGGTAAACGCCCACTGGGAACAAAAATATGCTTAAAGTGCATATGAGCATTTGGACAAAACTAGGAATTAGGTGGGCTGGACAGGCTCCAGCAAGCAACCCAAGAGGTTGGGCCCGTGGCCGTAGATTGTCGCTGTATTCTAGTGCCTCAACTACTCGATGCGTTGAAGTCTGGTCCAAGGACAAAATAGTTACATGTCCAGCTGGACCGAATTTGTGTGGCTAGAAAGATGTGCCTTCATCTAACTGGTGCATTTATACATATCTAAAGCTCAGGTGGAGGTCATCTTTGATCATGCTGTGTGATCCGGTCAACTGTGTTAAGAAGCCAAGCCATTCTTGTATGCTATTCTATGCATTATAGACCAACTTCCCTCAAAGCACACTGGTGCTAAATAGGCTGGCTAACTCATGTAGTCTAAGAATGAACCACTGGCCGCCCTAGAGTTACGGTTTTCTAGCGCAATCGGAAGCTACCCTTAAAGTCTTACGCTATATTTTCCAAATTCAATAATAGGCTAACGTCAGGCATCTTCTAGTGCAGTAATCTGTTAGCCGTCAAGAATAGTTAACACTTAGCCTGACCAGTCAGAGCAAAGGCAGCCCGCATGCTGATGTGCGTTTGTGTACAGAGGCTGGTCTGTGGACGGGCGAGAAGAGCGGGCTGATGCAGCAACAACCAGCATCTGCCTCTGGGTCCATGTATACTGGGGTGGTCTGTGTTTTTTTGGTGTGCGCAGGGCGGGATGCCGCGACAGCAGCCAGCACCCGCTGCATACATGACTTTAATTCATTGGATATTTGTATGGGGCCTACACATGGTTTTTCAAGGTGCCACAAGACAAGGGCTGCCCCTCCGGCAGAGGAGAACAAAGGAGAAAGAAAATAATAGTCCTACTAGGCGTTGTGATATTCGGATCGTGCAAGTGCAACAATAAGCGGGAGGCAGTGGGATAAGTGCAGGTTTGTGCAAAATGAGATGTGCTCGGATGGGACGGGGAGTGCAGGTCAAGAGGAGAGGGTGCAAATGAAAGGGGAAAGGTGTTAATGTACAGATGCGAATTATGGTGTATGCGAACGCTGTGATGTGGGGAGGGGAGAGGGTTGCAGGCTGCCATAGGCAATAGCCAAGTCGCAAGGGCCTTTTTGAACATGTAGTCATTAATGAGGCAGATGTGGCTAGAGAGTTCAGGATGGTAGGGCTTGGATGGACGAGGCTCTATCCTTTCTGGTGAAAGAACATGTGGGGGGGAGGGGGAATCTGGTGGAGTTACATGTGGGGATGGCAAAGAGATGAGCAGAGCAAAATCTGATGTTCCTGGGAGGTTGCTAGCGCAGCGAGTTTATCCTGGAGGAATTTGGGTCCGATGGTGTGGAGGTCACAGTGAGTGGTGTGTGATGCACATGGCTTTAACGGTAGTCTGTGGGCCAACAGGGAGCCAGTGTAGCGTTCTGAATGCAGGAGGATATGTTCAGTGAGAGACCAAGGAGGAGTGCTGGATTCTTCTGGGTTTTCTGAGCTGGAAAGCCAGAGACTAGCTAAAGGGAGTTTGCATAGTCTATTGGGGGATGGACGAAAGCCACAGATTCAAGGATGTACGCTGATCATTCCATAGCGAAAATTTCAAATCTGATAATTACAAGTTCCAAATGCCCGGCACGCAATAATCACATGCACCTGCTAAACCTAAAACATACCTCCGGCCACACACTTAGCTTTTGTCCTTTTCACGGCTCTTTCCCTGCAAAAACAAGTTCCACCTCCACAACGAAGGGGGGGGTGTGCCGCAGCGGAACCATTTTTGTCCCCCGCTTTCCTTTCTATGGAAACGGGGGGCACACACCCCTGCAACCCCGGAATTCACATCCCTTGATAGTAATTATTGGTCCCCCGCCCCACCACTGGCGATTCAGCATTTTTGTGCGTGTCCCCCCCACACTGCCTTCCCCCTCCTGTATTTGTTGCTTTGGAGAGGATAGGTGCCTGAGGATGCATAGGTGGAAGCAGCAGGTCCTGGACACAGTTGGTGTGGTGGGAGAGGTATAAATAGAATAGAGCCCAGCACGCATCCAAGTTTTTTTTGTACATTTTTTTTTTTTACAGAAGTGGATGTTGCAGGGGCGGGGCCCTGGGAATGTCACCAGGAGATAGGTTGGGGCGTATTTGCTGCATACTAGGGTTTCCGTTTGTCCAGTGGTTGGTCGTCACCCAACAGTCATCAGAAAGACCGGAGAAGTCCGGCTGGCGGAGGCTGGCAATTTGGGGATCTTGCAGATGGTCTTGGTCATGGTCTGCGTAGTTATAGCAGTTATAGCAGATGAGGGTATGAGATCGGATGAGTGCAGGGAGTGAGCTACAGTAGATAGAGACAGTGAGGCTCCCTTCAGGACCCCTTCAAGCACAGGGCGAAAGGGGAGGGAGGGTCAGGGCTAAGGTAAAGATCCATGTTAGAGCAGTCTCTTAAGGAGTGTCGCCTGTCTTGAGTATAGTGTGGTCAATGGCATCAAAGGCAGGCAGGCGTTTCGCAATAGGCTGGTAGTTCAGGGGCAGGTGTGTTTTGTTTTAGGAGAGGTTTGACAAAAGATGTTCTGAAGGCTTTCAGGGAGATGTCAGAGGAGAGGGAGTGGTTGTGAAACGTGCAATGCTGCCTGCACATGATGTTGGGATGATCTTGAGAATAGTGGTGGGACAAGGGTCTCAGAGGAGCCCAAAGGACAACTTTGCGCTACGAGCTTGAGGAACGCAGGGTGTAAGATAGGGAGAAAGCGATGAAGACTGGCATAGAGAGGGTGGCAGGACTGGGGTGGAGAAAGGTATGGCGCAGGGGCGTTAATGCTAGTTTTGAAAGGATGGCAAGGCCCATCAATAGCGATATTATGAAGTGCAAGGAAAGGGCGTTGTGCAAGCTGGCATCTTGAATTCTGCCATCATTCTGTGCAGTTCCCGGCTAATTTTTGACCAGAAAGCCCTGCTCTGTCTAGCAAAGACAGGATTTGTTCTCCAGGTCTGCTCCAGTCAGTGCTTGAGAGTTTTGATAGATCTGAGGTTGGTTGTATACCGTACCATGTGGGGATGGAGCCCAGTCTGAGAGGTACATTTCATTGGAGTGAGGGGGGTTATGGTGCTGGAGAGCCAGTGATCAAATAGTTCCAAGGGTGAGAGGCTCTTCCTTGATTGACAGCTGGCAGCGAGTTCAGGGCGGAGTTGGCTAGATCTGGGTTAATGGTGATTTTATTCCAGGGAGGGGTTAAGAGGGCAGGCTGGTGAGCTAGCGGGGGGGAGCGGGGTGTCCGGAAGGAGAAGAGGACTGCTGAGTGATCTGTCCACTTAAGAGGGTGAGGGCAGGGGGTTATATGGTGAGTGGTGAGATACGAGTTATGTCAAGTTCGGGGCTTCTAGGTTTTCAGCGTCGAGTTTAATATTTATTATGCGCGCCAGACCCGAAGATATCAGGGTGCAGGCAAAAGTAAGAAGTCTTACAGCTTACTACACTTTACATTGGATACAAAAGTATAAAACGAACATCAAATCTAGGAACCATTAGCTAGGTACCTACAGAAGCAAAGGTATCGAATATACAGTGGTAAAGGAAAATGTACAGTTATTTACAAGTACGGTCAGGTTCATTCATCATTCTCTAGGAGCCATGTGATCAGACTTTGCCTAAATTTGATAAAAGTTTGGTCCATTCCAAGTGTGGTTGGTAGCGAGTTCCACAGCTGGGCTGCTTTGACTGGGAAGCGGGTGCCCCCAATGGTGGAAAGTTTCAAGTGAGGAACTTGAAGGCAATTAGAACTTGCTAGTCTTGTGGGTCTAGTAGATTTTTTTCTAGAAAATCTTTCTATTAGATATTGGTGCTTTATTGTTTAGGCATTTGTGGATAAGGGATGCTGATTTTAGTCTGATTTTCTCTTTGTGTGGATAGCCACTTGTACTTCCTTCTGGTTTCAGAGAGATGCTCTCTTTTAGAGATACTGAGTGCCGCTCTAATGGCATTATTTTATTAATAATGTGTTTAGTTGTTCTGATATATAGGGCATTGCTAGTTTGGATAGAATGAGGGCTCTGGCTAAGATCATGCAGCTGTTGGATGAGAGGAATTGTGTGCCAGCTCCAATTAGTTTAGATGTGTATGCTGTAGAGGAGGCTAGGGTGTGGTGAATGTTAAGGTATGGCCCCAAGTAAAATCCTAAAGTTTTTAAAGTTTTTACTTCTTTGGCAACCTTGTCTGGTAAGAAGAGAAACTCTGTCATCGTTCAGACAGAGGCCGCGAGTGGCCATCCAAGCCTGAACGATGCTGTAAATTCTATTCACCAATGCTAGATCCTTGCCATAGTCCCCTGTAAGTGGTAGGAGGATTTGGGCATTGTCTGCCTAATTAGTGTAGGTGATACCCAGATGGTCCAAATCAACAAACAGGGGCTTGGTGAAAATACTGTACAGTGTTTGAGAAACACACAAGCCCTGGGGAACCCCACGGGTGATAGGGATGGGGTCCGCAGTAGCAGATAGTGACCGAACCATAAAGGTTTTCTCAGAGGAACGATTGTATCCACACTACTGCCTCACCAGAGAAATGGGCAGGTGAATCCAAGTGGCTACATAAGACGTTGTGATCTACTAAATCAAAAGCCACCAAGTGCAGGTTCATTGTCTCTTAATTTGTCTATTAGGGCCTTGAGGTCAATGAGTGCTGTTTCAGTACCATGTAATGGTTGGAAACCAGATTGAGGGGAGCCGTCATAGTTGAGTTCTAAGAAGTTCCGAATTTGAATATATGCCACCTTGTCTAAGATTTTCAGCAGGAATGGCACAGTGTGATAGGCCTGTAGTTGGTTGGTATAGAGGGGTCTAGTGTTTGCTTCTTGAGGAGTGGGAGTACCCAAGATTCCTTCAGGTTACTAGGTATCGTGCCAGATATGAAGGAGGCATTGATGAGTTTGGTAATGAATGGTGCTAGATCCCTAGCGGCGTCCTTGATCAGTTGTGCTGGGCATTGGTCACCCTTACAATTAGAAGGTTTAATGCCCAGTATAACTTTCCCAACCTCTATAATAGAGACTGGAGAAGTGGAATTGGGAGGTTCAATTTTGGGTGTTGCTCTTTCGTTAGATGAGGTTGTAGAATTTAGTGACGCTTTCTTTAGAGCCATGTTATTTTGAAGGTTCAAAACTTTGTTAGCTAGCGCATGCTGGATATCTGAGCACCAAGTTTTGTCTTTTGCACAATTGTCTTGGGAAATAAGATTTTCTAATTATTTTAATATAGTAAAGAGCTCCTTCATACTGGAGTTAGATTGTGCGATTCTATTGTTGCAAGTGGCGTTTGAGGGAATGTTGAACCAGATGCCGAAGTCTCCTAGTATATGAGGGGTGGGAGGGGTGCTGAATTAAGGTGGTCAATAGTGCATAACTAAACTGAGGGAACCTGCAATTTTTCTGTTGTAGCCACGTGCTGCATAAAAGTAAAAGCTGTGGGTGATGGAGGAGAGTTGGAATTTTACAAGCAGATACACACAATCAGTAGTACTGCAGGCTAGGCTGTTCCTGTGTAGGACTGGGATCTGGTGTTTGTGTAGGATGGCCAGCCCACCACCTCTTCTGGATCGGTTCTGTAAAATCAGGGTATGGATTAACAATGGGGTCCGATGGGTTGGTGGCAAACACGGGCGAGTTGGAGGGTGACCAGGCCATGGTCATAGGGTGTGTATTAAGACAGGGAGGGTTCTGTTGAGGGCATGAGAAGGCTAGGAGGGCAGTTGTGATTTGGTGGTTTAGGGGGTTGAGGGGGTGAGTGGAAGAGAGCTAGGACAGGATTGAAGGTGTGAGGGGAGATTTGGGGGAAATAGGGAGAGGGCAAGTATTGGGATCTCGGATAGAAAGGGTCATGAGATGGACCCTCAGGTCTGGTGGCACAAACCTTTAAATCCAGGTCTAGTAATTCTGATATTGGTGTCCACTGAGCAGTGGAAGCTATGGCAGGACTGATGTGAATAGGTGTCGACATCACCACAGCAATGTGAAATAATTACCAGGATCTGCTTCTTTGATTTTCCTGCGGCAAAGGTAATCCCTTTACCTTAGGACAGAGAAGCTGCACCATGAGGTCGCCTGGAAACTAGCGCATCAGAGGAAGCCCTGACAAGAAAGCCTGCGCTTACCCCAGGGTGCAACTACTCTAGTCCCTTTGCAGCCAGCAGGCATAAGAGGGTGCAGGGGGCAGTGCTAGAATCGCCACAAGGGCCTTTATTTATGTTGTGATTCATTCTTTTCTTGTTCCTTCCATGTCCTCCAGGCTAGGTACTCTGGGCATTGCGTCATCAGGCAAGGGCCACCTTGTTACCACAACCCGTAATTGGGCCCCTTACCGCTGGCGCGTGCTCAGGACCAATTTCCAGCGACGTTTAGGCCTTTAAAAATGCTCTGCTAGTGGGGTGAAGAGAGAAGGCTGAGGAGTTCTGTCACGAATCCCAGGAAACAGTAGGGGCGACTGCTGTTGGGGCCACGGTTTCTGTATTGGCTGCACTAAAAGCAGGCTCCCGTTCACTGGGGCTGAATGGCCCCTAGTAAGTGCAAACCAAACTCAGGAGTGGGAGTGCATAATTACTTGTCTAGGAGCCGCTGTGATTGCAGCAACAGAACCAAGATCATAAATTCGGTCATGCTCTCCTTCACATAAAAAAGTATGCATTTTAAATAATTGATATAAATTCACAACGGTTTTGAACCATAATTAGAATACACATACTGTATAACAGCTCTGTAAGGAGAAGTCTAATGTAACTGTACACCGTGAGTTTAAGCTGAAGACTGCATGCAAACAGTAAGGAGAGTTAAAAACGAAGGCGGATGGATACAATTATAGAAAATACAGAATTTAAACAACGATAGCAAAAGTAGCGTTCCCGATCAAATATGACAGAACCTCAAGAAGAACAATTTCACATTGGTTAATATGCACAGATGTACAATTAATGTCTATGGTTGGCTCAGTGCCTTCCATGTTTTGGAAAGAAAGGTAGCGTTCTTCAAGACCCCCCAGCTTATTGAGATTCGCGAAAACATGTTTTTTTTTATAAAAACAAAACCTAAAGGGGCCACGATCCCAAAACTCTTTGGGTGTGAGTAATGAAGTGTGATCGCAAATTTCTTCGATTGCTCCAGAAAGGGAACAGCCCAGTACACAAAGCCCATTCAGATAGTTGTACCCCTTCGCGCATTAGCACATATTGGCGGGGGAGGAGGGGGCAGAAACAAAGGCATACCTCAACTCCACCTCCCCACCAGCCATTGGAATCTGCACACATTGCACAATAGGGTCCCGACTGCATACACATTTTTTAACTGACTGCAGTGATATCAACAGCTGCTGTCTCACTTGCATTTCTATTCCTCATGTAAGATGGAATGTGTTTCGGATCAGTGAAAATATGCTGGGAACCTGTACAACACTGTCAGGAGTGCAATCTCGACACCAATATATAGTTCAGCTGGCCAGCGCACATCATTTGCGCTACAGCCCAGACCCCTGTAAATGCGCAGATCACCTGGGAAATAGTGCGCCAGAGGTGAGGTGGGGGAACGGAAAACAGAGGGAGCAGAGGTTAAGAAAGTAGTGAGAATGAAAAGTTCGATAGAAGCGAGAAAGGATGCTAGATGCAGAAGGAGCAAGCAGGATTGAAGGTCTGTAGACTGTAGAGGAACTGGGAAGTATGGTGTGAGTTGGGAGCATGGTTTTGAGTGTGGTCAGTACTCAAAATACGAGGCGTGACTTGGTAGTGTAACGTGTGATGGGGAATTGGTGAGTTTGAAGGGCGTTGGCGAGTGGGTGCTTGAGGAACATTTTCACAATAACGGATAATGATAGTTAATCAAATAGACAAGCACATTAAACAAGAAAAAAACGGGAGTAAAATAACACCACATCTAAAACGGTTCCTATTAAATTGGTACAAGAAGGTGCAAATGTTAACCTGGCCCACTTGAATCCTCAGATGGCCTCTTTCTTGCAACATGCCAATCTTACACCAGGCAGACAAGATGATTTTTTTTGCCTTTAAGGCGCAAACCGATTTAACGCTGCAAAATCAGTGTGTCTAGTATAGTGTGCTCCCTTTTCAGTTAAAGTTAGTACCCCCTCCTCAGTGTCAAAAAGCCCTACCTATGATTTGTAGTTATAGCCAAGAATACCCACCCAAAGTTTTGAGGCATGTTCACTTGTGCTTTACTAGGAAATAATCAAGTTATTGATTAGTTAGGGAAAATCAAACAAATTGTTAGTTGAAAAGGGCCCATAATGGGCGCATTATATAAAGCTAAACCGAAGAGATCAACATTAAGACCCCTTTGGCGACTACACGAGTCATCCCCTTTACCACAGAACTATTGTCCTGCATCATCAACTGTCTCCCATTAACAGCGTTCATGCGGTGCCTTCGTTCAACTCTAAAACCAGTTTTTTTTCTCCCTACCCAAGCCTCTCAGACCTACCCCCACAATTTCTAGTTAGCAGGATCTCTTCAGCCCAAGGGTCACAAACTAGGGATTGCACTTGAAGGTGGGGCGGGTTCAGATTTCGAGCTCACAGCACACCATTTCTTATGTGCCAAGTCACATATCACAAGCCAGCAGCGAGTCCAAGTTTTAAACACTGCTTCGGTGAAACCTGGATTGGGATGCACGAGTAAGCTCCGATCCGACATCCACTGGTCTGGCCTCTTCCCTATAATAACATGTCTGATGAGACTTCACGTGGGAGCTAATCTTATTGTTCTGTACCCAGCACAACTTCATAAGTTAAAGATTCATTAAGATCTTGGTTGCACTGGTTGTGCACCATGCAACTTTAAAAAGGGCTGTCTGGAATGGATTGGTTAAACAGAACATTGAGTAAGCGGGTAACCACCCCCCTCTCCACTTCATTCCTGTTATCCATGTGCAGAACTGAGGACTAGCTAGAGTTGGCATTATTGCATGGGAAACCCTTTAGCAGTACTATTTTGCGGTATGGGCACCATAAAAATGTGTCTTCCTCCAAATCCCCCTCTTCCCATCACGAAAGAAAGCAGTGGCAAGATGGTACACGCCCCACCTCAATATAATGAAATAGAGAAACCAGAATATAGAACAAGAAAGGAGAAAAGTTTTTGGATTGGTTATAGTTTTACCAAATACAAGCATACAAAAAAGAAATTGAAGAAAAAAGAAATACCATGGCGACCGGATCACAAAAGCCACCAACACTCATAGCTATTCAACGCTGTAAAAACAAGAGAACCAACCCGCCCCCTTTGCATAAATTGGGATTATCTCGCAGATGACTTAAAGAATAAAATGACATACACCAGATCATACCAAATAGACCAATCAACCAGACCGTGCACCATCTCCTACCAACACCGGGACCACTGGAACAGCTTTGCCTAAGAAAAAACTACTCGACTTAGTGGGGAAAAAAACAAAAGGGTAGGTTCCCAACTGACACCTAGCAACAAGACATATACAATGCAACCTAAACTTCTTCAATCCATCACACTCAACGGGGAGAGTACTGCGAGCGTTCAAATTTGCCTATAAGCCACTCCTCAAGGCTACAACAGAGATGTGGAAAATCTCTCATACTACAGACGGATCTCAAATATTCCTTACCCAGCAAAACTATTAGAGATCTCTCCACTAAAAAATACAGTAACCTGTAGAAATTAACCATCTACTGGACCATGCACAAGTAAGCTTCAGACCCATGAGAGTGACAGACGGAACTACTCAATATGTGACTTCCTAAAGACCAATGCAGACACCAACACGAACTGAGCACTGAACTACTCTACTTATGTGCAGCAAATGACAGTAAACCCCTACATCAAGGGACTGGACAAGTAGGGATCGCCAACACAGCACTGCTCTGGATTAAACCACCGCCTGAAAGAACAGACATAGTATGGATAAGGACATTGAAATCGGCACCACAGGACACTGGTGGAGTACCACATGGTTGCTCTTTTTCCGCTGCTTCTCTTCAACTTATCAAAAGACAACTTTACAGACCCCCAAAGCTGCAAAAGCCACAATAAACAAGGGAAAAAACGCAAATAGACGGACTCTAAGAACTCTACCAATAACCTCAAAAAACCAACCTGAGCAAGGCAGAAATAATTTAAAAAAAGCAAACGACCAGTACATCCCAAGTACCACAGAACTGAGACCCTGCCCCCCCCCCCCCCCAGGGTTTATCTATCCAATGTTGCCAAAAACCTTGGAATCCTAATGGGCGACTTAACCCTAGAACCACAAGTAAACACGATAGTTAAGAAACACTTCATTCTACACACAATGAAAGATTCAAACCACCCCCCCATCACGCACAAAACACTGGCTATATTCTCCCTAATCGCGTCCAGGATAGACCACGTCAACACAGCCTATACCTCGGAATGCTTGAAAACCTACGGAGAAGACGGCAACGAATACAGAATGTATCCGCCAGACTTCTCAAACTCTCATGAAGGGACCACATCACACCAGCGCCAAGGATGCTACACTGGCTACCAATCAAAAAGCTAATCACATTCAAAACAATGTGCATAGCAGAAAAATTCACAGCCTAGGAGCAACACTCATACAAAAGAAAACCACCATCTATCAGCTGACCAGAACATTTAGATCAGCTATGAAACATGCTTAGAATCTAAACCACACGCTATGAGGGTGTGGGGGGGGCAGAGCATCATTCTCTTGCTTAGCCGTAACTGGGAACAGGCCAGAGTGGAGTGCAGAGGCGAAGAGATGTGTCTGAATGGGAGGGGCGGTTTGGAGACCTGAATGTACCCATCCCAACAGAGGGCCAAAGATGCAAATGTGGTGGGGTACGGGGGTGGAGAACTGCCCTCCTTAAGCCACCGAGGGTGCAAAACGCATCACACATAGGAATAGGGCTAGATGCTAGGAATAGGGCTAGATGCTGAGTCCAGGCAACCCACAGAGCACAGGGAAGACATCTCCCCTAAAAGAAATTGTGGGGACAGTAAGTGCTTTACTCTAGAATGATAGAGGGGATAGGAATTCAATACAGCAAGGATAGGTAATGTACCGCCACTAACAGGATTCAAAATGTACTCTTCTGCAAACAACTAAAATCTGCAGTAGTTTGTGTCCTGTGTCCCATTTAAATCCATACTTAAGCCCCGGCATCAAGAAAGCCTACAGACCATTGGCCGCCACCCACCCCGATCAAAACTGATGCGAGTCAATAAATTCCAATACCATGCACATCCCATTGGGTGGGGGCGCACGCATGGTTATGCCCTCACAACTCTTGACTGGCACACCGAGTGCATGCCTGCTGTATCTTTCACTTTGTACTAACAAGCAGTGTTCCAATGTTTCAGTTTACAAAAATGAACAAAGCAGGCAGAATCCATGGAGATTCATAAACAGGGACTGGCCATACTACTGAATATTTAGTCACTGACCATATCAAAGTCACTTTTTCTACGTTATCAAAATGAGCAACAAAGTCGGTTTGGACAAAGAAAACAGTAATTGAGACCGTTAAGATGCAATTGATCACTAGTGGTCAGACCCTTGGCCAAGTAATCAACTGAGTAAGTGAATAAAAACGTGTCAAAATATTTCAGGTACACCATGACAATGGGCACGAAAACAGGTTTCGAGATTGCCGTTTAGCTCCTGGTTCTAGCAAAGGTGAGCCTGGTTAGCTAGAAACCTGCAGCCGCCAGTAACTACTTTTGACTCCATGAGCAAGTAGTGCCATTCTACCTTGCTATGCGATATTAACTCTGTCGGTTTGAGGATGCGCCTAATAAGAACACACCTTAAGTGCAGTTAAAGCATATTGGATAGTATAAAATAGACACAAAGCTAGAGTTTGCATCTGATGCAAAACAGGATTTGCTGTGCACCATGTACTAGCTTCTGGTTATACACACAACTACATATACACACTAGAAATGGGCCCTACTGAAAACACCAGATCGATACCACAATATGTAGATTGAACAGTGGACATACCAATCCATTCACCTAGTTTCGACCTCACGAAAACACAGGTAAAAGTACCATACGCTTTTGATCTTCTAGTAAAACAAATGGCTTCAAACATAACGAGCCTTACATGAACGTCTTACGTAAAGTGCAGTGAACACCATAAAACCTCAACACTACAAAAGTAATACGCAAAACGTTAATGGTTGCGTGAAAGTACTTCAGACGAGCAAACCAAGTCCACTGCCCGAAAAGGGTGTAGTATATTAACTCGGGAGTAATTTTCGCGAACATTCAAAACGGGCCGTTTAATCAGATACTAGCACAAAAACCTGTCCTTGATACCTAGATCAAACTACAAAACCTAGGCTGACCGATACAATGCATCTCTACAGACTTCACGGAACAGCCATCAGATTCGCCCAGCACTGAACGGCCACAAACTCCCTGCCGAGGTCTAAATAAGTCCACCCACATCCTTAAATAACAAAGCTGCTCTGCTGAGCAAGCACCACTCCGTCTCGGTAGATGAGGAAGAACACAAACAGGCCCCGATCAGAAGCGGAGCAGGAACAAGAGCATTAGGGGGAACGATGTAAACACTGCACGTACCTTTGTAGAGATTAGTCACCGCCGTAGCCGCATTCTGGAAGGGGACCCAGAGGGAGAGGCCCTGCTGCTGGCAAACACGATCTGCAACGACAACGAACAAACATGGAAAGGAGGCATTTTACACAACACTAAACAACGGCCATGTTTGATTTCGCCATTTTGACTGGAACCTTGTTGTAAGCAACCTCACCCCGATAGCCCCAGGAAGGTGGAACTCAACTTGACTTCCTGTGTCTAATTGACTTAAATTCGCCAAGTTGCATTTACAAAACTCGTTGGGGGGAGAGGGGTCACGAGTTCCTTGCAATAGTAAATACAGTTGTACATCAACCTCTTCATATGAAAAATCACGGGGGTAGCAGAGTAAGTTTAGATTACAGAGAACATATCGGCCTTATACATATCTCCATTGTGTTACAGATTTGCATAAGCAGCATCTGCAAGATATCCTCTGTCTGAAAAGCAAGTATGACACTGGCGGCTCTGCATCTGCAGTTTTTCCCCTTACTCACCACCAGGGGCTGCGCACCCGGGTTCCGAGCCCGCCCCCCGCGCTTACGCCATTTTGTTTTCTGGAAGCTGACCCAGACCGCTGTACACAACTTACAGACAGAAAGGCTGTCTTGAACGGCCCTCTACCCCTTGAACACAAGGCGTTGAACTATTTAACTCAACACCCACCCCATCACAACACCCTGTGGACCGGACGACATTTATAGCTTCCCCCTGACCTTTGTAGAGCTGCGCCACGGCGGTGGCTGAATTCTGAAAGAGATGCCAAAGCTTCTGCGAACTGCCATCTGCCTCCTCCTCAGGAGGCTCCTCTTGTTCGGCCTCGGCAAGGCACTGCCGCTCCCACTTTGTGAACCAGTGCTCGGGTCCGTGCTCCTGGATCTCAGCCTCGCCTTCCTCCTTTTTCTCCTCCATCCTCCTGTTCGGCCGCTACCGCCTCCTCCTTCGCTCTGGAGCGGGGGCCGCGCCCTGCACTTGGCAGACCCCGCGGGCACCGGCCGCTCCTCCGAGTACTTGCCCAGACTCAGACAGATGCGTCACGGACGCCGCCCGTGTACACAGCACACCGACACCCCTTTACCTCCGACCCATAGTCCCCTGGCTGTCGGACAGACTGAACAGATTACGCCACCAATGGTGTCTAAGAATGTGGTTGCATGCTGGCTCGAGAGCCCCACCCCCCGACCCCGCCTGCGCGGCCAGCTGTCACTCGCTACCTCCCAGTTTGGAACCGGTTTGAACTGAGATTAGTGGCTCATTGGCGGATGTACTCGTCACTCTGAATACGTCACAGAAAGGGTTGGGTGTGTAAAGGTTGGTTGGAGGCGCAAGAGGGGGAGAAAAAAAGTTGCCTTTACGCCTGCGTGTTGCCTTGAGGTGTTTGTCTCATGGGACGTTGCGTCTCTCTTGCTGAGTAATCCAGTGTCACTCTTATTTCCCCCCGCCCCAGTGTAGAGACCAGCTTGAGCACAATCAATACTGGAACTCAAGTGGTTTCACATTTGAACAATGGTTTTAATACAAATTGGGATTTGTATGTTACATTGTTTCAAAGATAATAGCAACCCATAAGAATATTTTGTATGTCCACAAATGTATCCAAAATGCTTCCAGTGAAGCATATTTTTCGAAAACGTATATACTTTGTGTAGTATAGAAATACATTGCTTTTATTTGCGAGAGCTGCTGTCACATACACTTGAAATCTTAAACGTATCACCATTCTAAGATGGTCGATTTGTTTCATAGAAGGACTTTTGCAGGTCTCGTAGAACGTGTGTTATGCGAGTTCTTCCTTTATCCTACTGGATGGTACTCATTCTTCCTCTTTATCCCTTGCTGACGTTGTGTTTGGGCAATGGGGAGACGCCGCCCAGTTGTCAAGCCACGTGACCAAGTGTTTTCGTTCCTGCCAGCCACAGCAATTACCTAGTCCATCTGGATTTCAGCGGTCCTCTTGTGACCTGGGTGTGGGCAAAGTAGCAGGAGTCTCTAATGACTGATTTAGTGGCCTCAAGATCAGCGATCATTGTTTGGTGCATGCCTCACAGTTCCTAACATTTAAATTGACAGGGCAATCTTAAACAATGTGGATCGAGGAACACACACCTTTGCCCCCTGCACCATATTTTTTTTTTTGGTTCGGGAACCGGACCAAAACATAATGTCTGGTGGCGCCCTCTCATTGAGATCACAACCCGAAGTTCGTTCAGTGGCGGCTGGTGCATTTTTTAAATGGAGGGGCGTAAATATTTGTCCCTGATATGACCGAGCGTAGCAAGGGAGCCCACACCACTAGAATTTTTTTAAAAATAATGTGTGAAAATTGTCAATTTTAGAGCACACATTTTAGAAAAATTGGGTAAAAATCCAAACAGTTTGCAATTGGGTTTTGTGGGGGTAACGCCAGTAAGGATACCATAAGAATACATGTCCATGTTTGTTCTGCCAATATATGGCAGTATCCCCACATAAGAACATGCTCCAGTTGGCTTTACCATTAAAAATGCACGCCAAAGTATGAAAACATTTCCAAACTTGCTGTCCTAAAATGGCAGTCAAGCTACATAATAACACTTATCATACCTGCTTTATAAAAGATGGCCAATACAAAATGTCAAACCGAAATAAGAAATGGTTAGACTAAGTGCATAAATGTGAAGGTCTTGCTTCATAATAACACTTATCTTGCTTGCTTTACCAACAATGCCCAATACGAAATGCTATACCACAATACAAAATGACTGACTGGCTGCTTGCCACAGTAAGAATAATACCACTGATCCTGCTTGCTTTATCAAAGATGCCCAATACAAAATGTTGTGCCTCAGTAAGAAATGGCGAGACTGGTAGCATAAAAAATGACAGTCTTGCTTCATAATAACACTTATCATGCTTGCTTTATCAAAGATGCCCAATATAAAATGTTGTGCCTCAGTAAGAACTGGCTAGACACACTGAATTAAAATGCAAGTCTAGCTACATAATAACACTGTGGCGAACTACAAGGATCATGTACTGCCCCCACGCTCTACAATCTTTTCACTAAGCCGCTCTTCGAAAGACTGGACGCACTTGGGATTGCATACACTAACTATGCTGATGACACCCACGTGCTCCTCCCTCTAACCGGCTCATACACCCAAGATGCCTCCACCCTCCACCAAATCTACGCCACCATACAAACATGGATGGCCACTAATGGCCTAGGCCTCAACGGAGATAAGACCGAGATCCTGATCCTTGGGCAAAAATCCACCTTAGCTAACTTAGACAGTCTTTACACCGACTTTAACATCGACAACTGCACCATTCCAGTGCTACCATCTGTTAAAACGTTAGGAGTACATCTAGATGCTACGCTATCTATGAACAAGCAAGTAAGTGCTATAGTCTCTGCCTCCGCCATTAGCACCAAACTCCTCAACGCCATCAAACCCTTCCTAACTAAGGACAACTGTCTCTCTATAGCCAGAGCCACTATAGGAGCTAAACTTGACTACTGCAACGCCTTACTCGCGGGCTCCTCCACAAAAAACTTAAATAGGCTCCAAACCACTCAAAACAACGCCTTAAGAGCTGCCCTCAGCATATCAAAAAGAGATCACATTTCGCAAGCAAGAAAAGATGCACACTGGCACCCAGTCAAAGAACGCAGCACGTTTAAAATTCTTACTATTGCACACAAATTGTCATACATAGGTATTCCCTATGGAGAAGGTGGAGAATACATCGGTAAGCCAAGAATCACCTCCCCAACATGGCGGATTCTTTTCACTGCGATTATTTTAACATCTTCGTTGGTCTAGTCTCTTCCAAAATGGCCGCTTCTAACTCCTCCTTTATTACTAGCTTTCCAACCCAGAACGGCGCGTTACTTCAAACTTAACTCTGTGAAACTAATGGATCTCCGGGCGAAGTAAGTGCTATCTCCTTTCCTTTTTTCCTTTCTTTTCTCATTCATTTCTCCCTGCTCTGTAACTCGAGCTGCAGCACGGCTTCCCCGTGGCTTGCTCAGCACTTCCCATTCGCTTAGTTTGTTTGGATTACGACTCCGGAACTAATCTTGGGATCCTTTCAAAGTTTGTTCCCGGCGAGACTTTGGCTGCAGATACTCCGTGTGTATATTAACACATAATTTCAAACGGAAAAGCAGTGCCTTTCATACTCACTGCCATTCTGCCACTCTGAACTCTTATTGTAATTCTAGTCAAAATTAAACTAGGAATACGTATCTAAAACCCTTCTTGTTGTGTGACTTCTAACACAGTGTTTCCAAGGGGAATTTCTTTCTGAACTCGTCGGATTAACCCTGCATTGGACTTTTTGCCAATCTGTTTAATTTGTCAGACAGTCAATTTATATTTGCTATAAAGGCAATCACCCTCTCACAGACGCCAGGACAATCTACTACTTTGTGCATCACACCCGATCAAGACTTCCTACTTTGCGCAACACGTGCACCAAAAAGTTAATTTAAAGCAAAGGATATCTTGCAACTGGTAAGTCCACTGACTGCTTTCCTGATTTGTTTTGGCTGCTATTCTCCCTTGCATACCCCTTTATCCTTGTAACAAGAATACTAAGAAGGTTTCTCTTTCTCTTTATGCGTCTGGACCCAGAACACTGCAAATCCGCACAAAACTCTGCATCGCCCGTAAAGATAGGAAACTTTGCTTCCGGACCTACAGTCTGACTCTACGTTTGGGTTTTCTTCCCCAGGAGGGTTTCCCCAGCTTTACCTAGGATCTTGTTTTCACCTTATCGAGGTCACAGGTGGAGCTGGGAAAGCTCCCCACTGTTCATCCTTACCCATTTCCCTCTTCGCAGGTAAGGGTTCAGTGAACCTCTTTAAAAATATATTCATAGAAACTTTGTTGTTAATAAATAATTGCAAGAGTCATAACACAAATGCATCAACCTCACTGCACCATCATACCTCTCGAACACCTTATCTAGGCCCACATCCACTAGGCCCACCAGAACCTACTACACTAACCAACTGACCATCCCACGCATCCACAGAACCAAAGCGGGAGGAATAGGCTTCCCATACCTGCCGCCCAAGTTATGGAATGCACTTCCCTTTGCACTCAGGGCTGAAACGTCACTCTACTTTTCGCAAAAAGCTCAAAACAGCTCTCTCTAACTAAACTCCCCTATCACTCGCAATTATGACGTCCTGATCCTCACTGGTTTCTCTTCCTGCCTTTAACCTCTGTAACTAAATCATGTTTTTCAATACTCATTGTAACTAAGTGTGACCTCTTGTTACTGATTCTTGTGTAATTAAGTTGCTCACCAATGTATGTAACCAGCGCCACAATGCTTCTGAGCTGCTGCACGCCTTACAAATCTGAATCAATAAATAAATAAATAACACTTATCATACTTGCATTATCAACCATGCGCAGTAAAAAATGCCATGCCTGCTCCATGGTGTGCCAGCGCCTTTCAGTCAGACATAAACGCAATAATGATGAATGTGATTGCGAGGGGCTGGGTGCACTGGGGTAAGGCATGTTTTTTTTACTGCCCATCTATGCCAGATAACCTGATTGTGCCAGATAACACCATTTCACATTTATCCTGATTGTGCCAGATAGCTGGATTTCACATTTAGCCTGATTGCACCCAATAGCAGAATGCCGCATTTAGCCTGTTTGTGCCAGGTAGACTGATTATGCCATATCTCTCACATCAAGATAACTATTAGTGAGCAATATCTCACAACTAAGAATACTATACTCTGTACTAGCTAGTCCAGTTAAAATCGAATATATGAACACACGTCACAATTAGAATTGTGAAGGTTCACATTACGTCATATCTAGACAGAACTGTAATACTAGTTTGCGTCATATTTAGACCAAATTATGAAAATTAGCTTGAGTCATATCTAGAAAGAACAGTAATACCAGCGTGCGTCCTATCTAGACAGAATTGTGAAGATTACCTTGCATCATATCTAGACAGAACTGTAATACTAGCCTGCATCATAACCAAGCAAAATTGTGAAGATTAGGAGGGATAAAGCCCTAGACCTTCACCATACTGATGCTATATTATTGTTTTGTATAGCTAGTGCTATCTGGTACTGGTACAATATTTTGTAGTACAGTAGGTGTTACTGTCACAAAAGTATATATCATACACAAGTTATCATCCTCAGAGATAGGAAATAACTTACGTATGCTGGGCCATGCTGGGACTACGATCTGGCATATGAACACACATCTCGGTAATAGGTGCACACTTAACACACTGAGCTATCTTCTGAACAATGTGAATTTCAACGTTCAGTATTTGTGATCAATATTTTACCTATAGAAGGCTGAGAATGCTACATGAGTTGCACTATAGTGAATTGGCAACCTGTGTGTGCTACAGTGAACCCAGAAGACATTCCAGAATTAATTGATCAGATCAGAATGTACTTGTCAGGAACTGCTATGCAGCAGATTTGGAGCCTCAGCAGCGCACCATAAAACATCCTTGCATATGTTATTTATGTTTTTGGATCAGGCAGCAATGTGGGCCCCTCCATTGTTTGGGGATTGCGGCACAAGCTGTCTCTGTAATTTTGGTTATAGTCAAAATAAGGATTCTAGGAGTATGATTATAAATTAGCAAAAAAAAGAGGTGCATCCCAAAAGGTTTGAATATGTACTATTCACAATTACCAATATGCAAGATAAAAACAAAACTAAGGAGGCACTCTCTAAAATGACCAACTAGGGATGCATATGTTGTATTGCAAGAGAATTAGATGAGGACAGTGTTGAAGGAAAGTGTGTGCCACATGTGGCCAAACATAGTAGGTTGAGACAAATGAGATTGACACCTGTGATTTTTTCGTGATTGCCCTCCCGTGCGTGGGAACACTTTCCTTCTCTTTTTCAGTGTTGAAGTCAAAGACATCATCAGTGCGTGTCTGCATGCTTACAGCACGTACTGTCAATAAGAACAGAGGACAGACCCCTGTAACTCTTTCATTACTCTCCCAAATCCCTTCCCAACAAAATAAAGTTGGCTATTGCAAAGTTAGGCAATTTAGTATAAGCACCCTCAAGTCAGTCATTCAAGTGCAAAATCTTTAAAATTGTCTGGCATCTTCTTTTGTATTTGCTCCAGGCAGCTGAGTGCAAGAGTTTTGGCTTAGATAGGGGATTGACACAGCTGTACTACTTACTGATGAGACCAGGCGAGCTGGACCACTCTTCTGCAGCTGGGTCTATCTCACACGAATCTCCGTTACAGGCAGCTTCTTTGCTGATACTGGAGAGAGCCAACAGATTCTCATCTGCCATTCTGCTTGGTGCTTTGAAATGTGAGGGATTTGTGGTTATAGTTGATGATCTGCGACTGGCGGTGATCATGGTGTCCTCCTGGGCATTTACAGTGAACAGTGTTGAATCAAAAGGCATATTGAGCTTCTCTAAAGCTCTCTGGTTATTCAATCGTAAGACATCTCCAATCTATATGTTTGGCATACTTGCCCATCTCTGTTTGTTTTCCTTTTGATTGCCTTACACATGTCACCTGGGGCTTTCTCTTGGGTCATAGTCTGGAGAGATTCCAGTCATGGAGTGGTGGTATGGTGGTTCGGGGGTTCAGTTCAAGGAGGAGACAGGTGAGTGCCACTTCAGTTCATGAACAGAGTGTTGTCCGATACTCCCTCAAGAATCTGAAGCGGGCCCCTTTGATGTCGAGGCACTGGTCTATTGCCATTTTTAGCACCTTGCTCAGGGTGCACTTAAACCTCAGCGTATATTTGCTTGCCACCAGCAGGGGGTGATATGCTGGTGCTGTATGTTGAGAGGATTCAGGAATAGCCTCATTTCTTTTCCTTAGAATTGAGGTCCGTTGTCCATTTTCATGGAAGCAAGCAGACCACATCTCACAAACATATTTTCAAGTTTGCGTATGACAGTTGTGGCCACTGTGGAGTGAACAATATGTCCCTCAGGGTAACGGGAGAACTAATCAATCATGACAAGTGCCCGTTGTCTTGAATGTAAACATCCAAAGTCTGCACTGACATGTCCCCATGGTGAATCCCCTCTCTGCATTGATTGAATAGGGTTTGGATTTGGCGGAGGGCCTGTGGCTTTGCAGGGTAGGCACTTCGCTAGTGCCAAATCAACAGAACACTCAGGCCCAGGAAGACCTTTCCCTAATGCAAGCTTTGATTTTGTTCAAGCCTTTGTGGCCAAAATATGTTAGAAGGATGACTCTTTGCACAAGGGTTGACATGTTGACTAGACATGAGCCATTCAGTAGAAGACCACAGTGTGTCTCTGAGGGTTTTGTCTCTATTCATAAGTACACTTTTTTGCTGTTTGTACGACTACTCTGTGAGGTTTTGCTAAGTCGCCAGGACATCCATCCAATCACGATGGCCTGCTTCACAGCACTTAGGCCCTCATCACGCTCAGTGGCTACTTTGATTTTATCAATTGAAAGCATCTTCGTGGTGACCCCCACAACTACCAGGTTCACATGTTGCTCCAGTCGGATTTCAGCTTTTTCTTCCTGGGGAGTCGCTTCCATGGGATGACGAGAAGAGAAAGGAGCCGGATTGTTGGCACCTGGACAATACGGTATCATACCAAAATGTTGCCACCAAAATTCTGACAAATGCAGTACTGTGCATTTGCGCCATGCCAAAATTCGGACTCATTTTGTTATGGCACAAATGTGCAGTATTGTGTAGAGGAGCAGGTGGATGCATTTTCCCTAGCTCCCTCTCCCTCACTGCCATCATACTGGAACAGCCAGAGAAGAGCTATATGTGGGACCCCATGTGTTGTGCCTATACTGCATTGAGTGTATGAGAGACAATATGCACTCAGGCAACCATACCGAATATACCCTCACACTGAAAGAGTGGAAGGATGTCAGCATTACACTCCACCCATGGACATTTAACTTCCATAGCTCAGTGGCACTAAAGTTGGCTTCTGGAACCTACAAAATAATATGGCTAAACTAGAAATACATTAAAAACAACACAAACATTTAAATCATCAAAATAATAAAAATACAAGCAAAATCATACCGTAGGGTTTCTCCAATATTTGGAATCCAAAAAAAACAACAAATTGCACCAGTTCCCAAAATGAAAAGAAGTAATAACCTTTGTCAAATCATTCAATTTTTGGATGTGGTTTTGCACAGACTGGGAATGGTCACTCAGGTTAAAGCATCACATTCCTTCAAAAGCATTGCACCCTAAATTATGTTTCAATAATAAGTAGTCAATATCAGCTCTATTCTGCAAAACTGCTTTTCTCATAACTTTGCTATCTTAAAGCAATTCTTCTAAAGCTGGAGAAGTATGATTCAACCCTTTCACTACTAAACATATGTGAGGAAGGCATTGTATCAATAGTTGACATAGACACAATGGATACAAGTTTTGAAAACCTTTATTTACACTTTTGACTGGGATGGTAGAATTCCTAACTGGCCCTAACTCTAAAATGGGAGTAATGTAGACCATCAAACAATAACAAAACACGTCCAAGCCCGTCTGGTCAAAATTAAAAGCCCTATACTAAGAAAACCTAACCTTGCCCTTCGTCTTAGAATAACAAATGTGTTAAGGTTAATACTCAGTTAATATATTCTCAATTTCTCACAGTTCTGCATAGGCTTCCTTCTGCTGGGCTAATGCCTGTCTTTCATGGGGGTTCACTTCCCCACGGTTTTATCTCATACATATTTTTCACTGTCAGCAAGGAATTTACATAGACCTCTGCATGACCACTTCGACTTCTCTTTCAACAATCCCTCAATTTGTAATTTTCTCTGGTAGCACCAATGCCTCTTGGACCTTGTAGTTCTATTCAGGGATGTAATTTGGGGGTTGCCAGGGCTCGCAGCTGTGACCCCTGGGGGCCACAGTTGCAACCACTGGGGACTCCCTTGCTACTCCAAATTAAACAAAAAATAGGAGCTCCTTCTATAGCGCCCACCACCCCACTCGCGGCGCATGAGGCTTCATCACCTCTGGTCTGGTGAGTCCCCGGCCCAGTCCTCACTCATCAGGGTGAAGGCTGGGCTGGGGAGGCACTCAGCAGTGGTTGGAGCTGACTGTGACATGTGGCACATGTCACATGCCACGTTCAGCTCCAACCTCTCTCCCTTGTCTTCCTTGCAGCTCACATACAGGAACCAGGAAACTCTCAGAGATTACTGGCTCCTGTTTGTGAGCACCACAGAGGAGCCGAGGGGGCCTGGAAGGATGGACCAAAGCTGCAAGAAAAAGGTAAGAAGGCTTTTTTGTTGTTGTAATATGATGTGTATTTTGTATGTGTGAAGTGTGTGTCAGACGTATTTATGTGAATGGTGGGTGAATGAGAAGTTATGTAATGTGATGTGTGTTTTTGAATGTTCTGGGTGGGTGGGTGTGTACCTGTGCAGAGAATGTAATGAGTGGATGTAAGAGAAAGTGTGAGCGACTGGTGAGTGAATGAGAAGTGATGTGATATGTGTTTTTGAATGTTCAGGGTGTATATGTTCCTGTGTAGAGAATGTAATGAGTGGATGTAAGAGAAGGTGTGAGTGACTGGTGCGTGAATGAATAGTGATGTGATGTGTGTTTTTGAGTGTTTTTGAGTGTTCTGGGTGGGTGAGTGGGTTTTTTGTGTGCCTGTGTACAGAATGCAATGTGTGGGTGAATGAGAAGTGGTGTGATGTGTGTTTTTTAATGTTCTGGGTTGGTGATTGTGTGCCTGTGTAGAGAATGCAATAAGTATATGTAATAGAAGGTGTGAGGGACTGGTGGATGAATGCAAAGTGATGTGATGTGTGTTTATGAATGTTCTGGGTAGGTGTGTGCCTGTGTAGAGAATGCAATGAGTGGATGGTGTGTGCGTGTGTAGAGAATGTAATGAGTGGACATAAGAGAAGGTGTGAGTGACTGGTGGGTGAATGAGAAGTGATGTGATGTGAGGTGTGCTTTTGAATGTTCCGGTTGGGTGTGTGCCTGTGTAGAGAATGCAATGAGTGGATTGGTGTGTACCTGTGGAGAGAATTAAATGAGTGGATGTATGAGAAAGTGTGAGTGACTGGTGGGTGAATGAGAAGTGATGTGCTGTGTGTTTTTGAATGTTCTGGGTGGGTGGGTGTCTGCCTGTGTAGAGAATGTAATGAGTGGATGGGTGTGTGCCTGTTTAGAGAATATAATGAGTGGATGTAAGAGAAAGTGTGAGTGCCTGGTGGGTGAATGAGAAGTGATGTGATGTGTGTTTTTGAATGTTCTGGGTGGGAGGGTGTGGGCCTGAGTAGATGATGTAATGAGTGGATGTAAGAGAAGGTGTGAGTGACTGGTGGGTGAATGAGAAGCAATGTGGTGTTATGTGTGTTTTTGAATGTTCTGGGTGGGTGTGTGTGTGCCTGTGTAGAGAATGTAATGAGTGGACATAAGAGAAGGTGTGAGTGACTGGTGGGTGAATGAGAAGTGATGTGATGTGAGGTGTGTTTTTGAATGTTCCGGTTGGGTGTGTGCCTGTGTAGAGAATGCAATGAGTGGATTGGTGTGTACCTGTGGAGAGAATTAAATGAGTGGATGTATGAGAAAGTGTGAGTGACTGGTGGGTGAATGAGAAGTGATGTGATGTGTGTTTTTGAATGTTCTGAGTGGGTGGTTGTCTGCCTGTGTAGAGAATGTAATGAGTGGATGGGTGTGTGCCTGTTTAGAGAATATAATGAGTGGATGTAAGAGAAAGTGTGAGTGCCTGGTGGGTGAATGAGAAGTGATGTGATGTGTGTTTTTGAATGTTCTGGGTGGGAGGGTGTGGGCCTGAGTAGATGATGTAATGAGTGGATGTAAGAGAAGGTGTGAGTGACTAGGGGGTGAATGAGAAGTGATGTGATGTGTGCTTTTGAATGTTCCGGGTGTGTGTGTGCCTGTGTAGAGAATGCAATGAGTGGATGTAAGAGAAGGTGTGAGTGACTGGCGGGTGAATGAGAGGTGCTGTGATGTAATGTGTTTTGTTGCATGTTCTGGGTGGGTGTGTGCCTCTGTAAAGAATGTAAAGAGTGGATGTAAGAGAAAGTGTGAGTGACTGGTGGGTGAATGAGAAGTGATATGATGTGTGTTTCTGAATGTTCTGGGTGGGTGGGTGGGTGGGTGTGTGCCTGTGTCACGACCGCTGGGCACTGGCGGCTGTGGAAGAGGTGGAAGCTGGGCCGCCATTAGATTGTGCCATTACGTTTTTTTTCCCCGGACTGCACCAGCGTTCTAGTCTTTTTCAACATGGCCGCCGCCTACGCGTATTTACTTTTTCCACTCTAGGCGGCTCGGCGCGTTGCAACATCGGATTTCCCTTCTGTTGCTCTCGCTCATCCATAGTTTTCTCTTTGGCGGTGCTCCGCCCGTTCTGTTCAATTTTTCCCCCTTCCCTGGCTCTTTCATTCCCTTGCTCGCCTCTCTCTGCCTGCTGTCCCAGTTTATCCTTCCCTTGTGGGGTACCTGACGGTTCTCCTTTCCCTTGCTGTTTTCGCCTTGCTTCATCTCTGCCTACAGAGCTTGCCTCTCATTATACTCTCACATACTCACCTCGCATTGGATCGCCAGAGTGTGCTTCACCGAATTGTCCTGTTTCCGGTTTCCACTTGCTCCAGTACTCCGGAGGGGTTTTTACGCCGTTTGGCTTTTCCCCTCACTCCGTTGTTAGTCCGTCGCAGAGGGGGGTCACCGTGCCTCCTGTGAGGGGCCGCGGTGGCTTCCTTTCGAGGCCAACCTTACCTCTCAAAGAAGAGAAGACTTCCCGCTCTGCACGTCAGAAGAAGGAAGTTCAATTGCTCTTCGAGTTCAGGTGAGGAGGAAAGGGAACCGGGGGATGAGTTGAGTTCTACTGATGAGGAAGACATTACCGATCTACCTGATAAAGTGGTGAGTCCGCCAGCCCAGTTTGATAGCCTGTGTAGAGAATGTAATGAGTGGATGTAAGAGAAGGTGTGAGTGACTGGTGGGTGAATGAGAAGTGATGTCATGTGTGTTTTTGAATGTTCTGGGTCGGTGGGTAGGTGCCTGTGTAGAGAATGCAATGAGTGGATGTAAGAGAAGGTGTGAGTGATGTAAGGAAGGCATGGTATCAAAGTAAGACACACGTGACCACAGTTCAAAGGAGTGATAAACGCTTATCTAAACCTAAATCTAAGATGGGAGCAAGCTACGATCATCAAATAATAATAACGCAGTCCTAGTGGAGTCTCATCAAAATAATAGGGCCTATACTAAAAAAACTTATTGCCAATCCCTACTGCTAATTTACAAATAGTGTGGGGTAATGTTCATGAAAAAGAAAGAAGTGTTTACAAAAATGGTAAGTCAGGATGTTTAGGCCGTTGGCCTTCCATCCCCACGTTTTCAGCATGGGACAAGGCAGTTCACTCGAGCATAGCACACTCTTGGGCTTCTTTGGCACAAGGACACAGTTCCATTACCAATATCAGGACTTTCTGTGCCCAAGTCTCTTAAGTTATCAAAGTCTCTTGATTTAGAGGTCCTGATGTACCAAAACAATGAAAAATTCCTTTACAAATATTCAATTCGGACGATTCACTCTTCACCCTGGATCCCCCTCAGCCAGGCTCAGATCCTTTTTCTACCACAATATTTAGTTTGGATCCCGCTCTTCCGGGCTCAGATCCTCTTCTCCAATGCTTATAGAATATCCTTTCTCGGGTGACTCAGGTTCACCCCGGATACCCCTCAGCCGGGCCCAGATCTCCCATATCCAATTAGTCTCCCCCAGCCAGGCTCAGACCAATTACAATTTGTATTATCTATCAAAGACTTTCAAATGTGCACATGGTTTGGCTTGACCCATTGCAGGACCACTTCGATTTCACAGTTCACAATTTTACACTCTCAGTTGGATACCTAACAGAGACCTTCGAATGATCACCCACGTGGTGCAGGACCACTCTGTAAATGGTATCTATCTTGGTTTCAAAAGTTCAGTCACTCCTTGAATATGCAATTATATTTGCGTTGCTCATCACATACGTCTTACACTCTGTTCATTGCAGATTTCTTCATACAATGTTGCCGCTTGCAACCTTGGTCCTAACACAGACCGGTCTGCTATCAGACTCTCTGACTCACCGGCTGTGCTAACTTTACTGGCACTGCTTTGTTGTAGGAGACAAAGACATCACCATGGCTGCAATTGCTCCTACCCACCTCGGCTATCGATGCTGGAGAGCCCCTAGTACCTTCAACACACAATGCACCTTTCTTCAGCTTTAATTCCTGATCTTATGTTTCTTATTCTCGAGGGCTTGTGAAAGTAGCGGTTTTCCTCCGAAAAGGCCATGGGCAATTCCCTCTTTGCAACCCTTTCTGTCTTTCTCATCGTATTAAACTGCCATCTTGGAACTACTGCTTCCTCGTGTGTTTTGCCTTGCTCAGAGTGTACTTTCATGCTCCACCTTTTATCCTTGTGGGGAAGCGTGATGGAAGTCAGGTGTGTGTAATTATTAGTAAGCGCCTGACTCTGCCTGACTCTTGTGTTGGAACATGTCAGGTAACGGCTCGGATGTTAGTCTGCTTTCTCTCCCAGTGAGCTGTCTGTGAGAAAGTGTTCATGTTGGGGTTGAGTTCTTAGGTATCCTACCTAGTAGGATGGGCAAAAGGTGTTATAAGGAAGGGGATACCACGTCTCACCCTCCGGTGTCCCACTTCCACTCCCTGAGGACCACTCATCCAGGTGATCCTCCCGCACTAGTCCACCCCCAGGAACTGGATCCAAAAGCGATGGCCGTGGCCTGTCCACCTGGATGACATATTCCGGGGACTAGCAGGTGAGACACCTTTTGGATTCTCACATACCCTTCCCATATGCAATGTAGCTGCATCTGTTTCACAAGGGAACCGAGAGAGGAAATCCCCGTTTCCATGGTCTTTCCCCTTTCGTGCGCCAAAGTGAAACAGTAGGGTTGCAGTTCTAAGAATCATCACATGACTCAAGGGTTAGAGTCTTTTTGCTGGCTAATCCAAACTAGTGGAGAATGACCCGTGACAAGTGTGAACTTCCTTTCATGGAGGCAGTATCTTAGGTGGATAATGGCCCACTTGAAGGGAAGGGTCTCTAATTTCAGCACAGAGTAATTCTTTTCATGTGGGAAAAGTCTGTGACTCATAAATAAGATGGGATGTTCCAATCCGTCGCAAGTCCTGGTGATCCTCCCGCACTGGTACACCCCCAGGAACTGGATCCAAAAGGGAAGGCCGTATCCTGGCCAATTGGATGACAGATCCCCGGGGACTAGCCGGTGAGACACCTTCTGGTTTCTCACAGTGACTAGTGGGTGAATGAGAAGTGATATGATGTGATGTGTTTTTTTGAATGTTCTAGGTGGGTGGGTATGTGCCAGTGTGGAGAATGCAATGAGTGGATGTAAGAGAAGGTGTGAGTGACTGGTGGGTAAATGAGAAGTGATGTCTTGTGTGAATGTTCGGGTGGGTATGTTCCTGTGTAGAGAGTGCAATAAGTGGATGTAATAGAAGCTGTGAGTGAGTGTCTGGTGGACGAATGAGTATGAATGTGATGGTGTGTTTTTAGAATGTTATTTCTGCTATTGTGCCTGTTGGGAGAAACCAGACGGTGTCTCACCCACTAGTCCCCGGGAATCTGTCATCCAGGCGGCTAGGACAAGGCCATCGCTTTTCGATCCAGTTCCTGAGGATGGACCAGTGTGGAAGGATCACCTGGGTGAGGGGTCTTCGGGGAGTGGGACCCCGGATGGTGAGATGCTGTATCCCTCACTTCCCTGTAACACCTTTACCCCATCCTACCAGGTAGGATACATAATAACTCTACACCCCACCCGCTTTCCTACACAAACACATTCACATGGACAGTCTGCTCTGGGAGAAAACAGACTAACACCCGAGCACTCTATCTGACTTGAGCCAATACAATAGTAAGGTCGAGGCCAGGCGATTACTGACCAACACTCACACCCGACTTCCATTAAGCTTCCCCACGCGGATAAAAGGCGGAGCACGAAATCACACTCTGAGCGAGGCAAAGAACACGAGGAAACAGCAGTTTCGACACAGCAGCTGAACGAAAGAAGAAAGATGGCAAAACAGTAGGGGATCGCAAGGAGGAAAGTTCCCTTGATCTTTCCGACAAGAAACCGTTGCTTTCAAGAGCCTTCGAGATTAGAAAGCATAAGACCAGGAAACCAGGCTAAGGAATCCTGTATTGTGTGTCAGAGATACCGGGTCCCTCCCGCATCACTAATCAAGGCGGGGAGAAGCAGCAGCTGCAGTGGTACCATCCTTGGCTCCAAGAACAAAGCAGCATCAGTGAAATCAACACAGCCGGTGGGTTGGGGGACTGATGCAAGACCGGTCTGTGTTGAAGCCCAGGTTGCAAGCAGCAACATTGTATGGCGAGCGCTGGAATGAACATTGTTAAAATGCGTGTTATAAAAGGCACAAGTAAAGTTGAACTGCTGATGAGTGTCTGAACTTTGAAAAACAAGATACAATACCTTTGACAGAGTGGTCTGGCACCGCGTGGGTGCTCAATCGAAGGTCTCTGTAAGGTATCCAGCTGAGAAGTGGCAGAAGTGAAAGTTAAAGGGTTGTATTAAGAAGAGAACAAAGAATTGTGAATCGAACTGGTCCTGGGACAGGTCAAGTAAATCCTGCGCACATTCGAAAGTCTTTGATTTTGATACAGTAAAGAAAGTTTGGAAAATGGATAAATTTGGTCCGAGCCCAGCAGAGGGAGACCAATTGAAGGTTTTGTGTTAAAGTGAGTCTGGGCCCAGTGGAGAAGCATCTGGGGTGAACAGTAAATCACCCAAGAAATTGTGCATGTGAAAATCCTGAAGTAAGTGGGTCTGTGCCCCGGCGGAGGGGGGCCCAGGGTGAACCATGAACCACCTGAGAAATTGTGCATGTGTAATCCTGAGAAGAAAGGAACTTTGGTATTTGTTTGTCGCATCAGGCCTTCTGAAATAAGAGACTTTGAATGGCAAAGAGACTTTGGCACAGATGGCCCTGATGCTGAGGGTTTGAACTGCATCCTTGTGCCAGAGAAGCCAGAGTGTGTGCTAAGCTCGAGTGTGCTGCCTTGTCCCGTGCTGAAAACGTGGGGAAGGCGAGCCTACAGCTCAAATATCCAGTCATATAATTTCTTTTCCTATCATACACTTTTCTTTTGCATTACATTGTTTCCCACACTATTTGTATTTAGAAGTAAGAATAGGCAATAGGTTTATTAGTATAGGCCCTTTTATTTTGGCAAGACACCACTAGGACTACGTTATTATTATTTGATGGTCATAGCTTGCTCCCATCTTTAGATTGTGGATTAGATAGGTGTTTTTCAAACCCAATTAAAGTTCAAAAAACATCCTTGAACTGCGGTCACTTGTGTCTGTCTTACTGTTTGATACCATGCCTTCCTTACACTGTGTAGAGAATGCAATGGGTGGATGTAAGAAAAGGTGTATGAGTGAGTGACTGGTTGGTGAATGAGTATGAATGTGATGGTGTATCTTTGAATGTTCTGGGTGGGTGGGTGTGCACCTGTGTAGAGAATGCAATGAGTGCATGTAAGAGAAGGGGTGAGTGAGTGACTGATGGGCAAATGAGTATACATGTGGCAGTGTGTGTTTGAATGTTCTGGGTGGGGTTTGGTGTGTGAACAGAACAAGACAGGATGACACACACCTTGCTTCCTGAATGGTAGGGTGTTCAATGCAATATTTGGAGTGTTTAAATGTGCAGGGGAAAAAAAGCGACTCTGACACTAGAAGTCGTCCAACTAGTTGCAAAAAACGAAAGTGTCCTCAATTGGTCGACACTCCCGTCCCCTGCACACCCTTTATACTGGTAAAAAAGAGTCCAAATTTCTAAAGTTAGTAGTGTGTACAATAATTTGAAAAGGTAAATGCTTACAGTGAGAAAAATTCAGTCAGTCAATTCGCCAACAAACTGTCATGACCTACAGAACGCGCCCCTTTTGGACTTCCTGGTCCTTGTCTCAACGGGGCTTCCACTCCCTGGTACTCCCAACATGGCCGTCCAGCGTGCAACACCATCCTCGCTCTACACGTTGGACGTAGCGTGTTCTATTAATAGACCACACCCCCCGCAGCTCTGCGCGTCTCAATGATATTGCGAAGTACCGACCAGACGTGTGCCCCGTAGCTCGCGGTATTGCTTCCCTGATTCTGTCCTTACTAACTCCATTTCTAGTCCCTCTCCTTTCTTTCTTACTTCCTGGACTCGTGTGCTGAGTAGTGCACTTTCTTAATTTCCCAGATTCCTGGATCGTTGCATCCCGGAACTTTGAACGCACGCTGGAGTCGGAAGAGACTCGTGCAGCCTTATTCAAGACCCGATCCGTCCGCAAGAATGCATCGACCAAGAAATCCAGCAAAGATTGGACTCAGGTGAGAAGGGGGGAACTCTTTGACAGTTTGAGACGCTACCCGACCGAACTCGATATGGACATGGAAGCGGCCGTTCAGGACCTGATGCGTGGCATGCAAGAACGATCAACCGAGGTACAGAATCTAAAGGCGGAAAACGCCACTCTCAAACAATTAGTTCTGTCACGTGATTCTGCCACAAAAGAAAGTGTGTTGCTGGGCGGCATAGTTGACAAATACGATGGGTCAGCAAAAACCCTTCGTGGATACCTGGATTCATGTTTGGTCCACTTTACTTTTAAGCCCTACTACTTTTCGACTCCCAGGGATAAGGTGGGTTTCATAATTTCTCACCTTTCAGGAAATGCCTTAACCTGGGCTAGGCCCCTCGTTAATTCCGGTGATGCTCTCCTAGATGACTACGATGGGTTCATACAGGCCCTTAAAACCATGTTTGACCGCCCAGAGCAGCTCTATAGTGCCCAGGAACGCCTGTTAGACTTTCAGCAGGGATCCCAGGATATGATCACCTTTTTAACCCGATGCAAGCAATTAGCCAAGGAAGCTGATTGGTCCCCTCAGGCGAGTTTTACCCTTTTCAGGAGAGGACTGAATGAGGAGATTAAGGATGAGTTGGCCAGAGTGGCTCGCCCAAACTCATTCCAGGCACTGATGGACCTTGCCATGCAAATAGACTTTCGTATCCAGGAAAGGAAGGCAGAGAAGAAGAAATCCAGAGGAAATCCTCCGAAAGTGTCCTTTGAGTGCACCACCAAGACAGACACAAACCCAGGCTCAGTCACTGAACCAGAACCCATGCAGATAGGAGCCTTCCGTGGACCTATATCCCCGCAAGAAAGGATGAGAAGGATTCATACTGGGTTGTGCATGTATTGTGCCTCAGATAAACACTTGGTTAGGGAATGTCCTCTAGACCCTCCTCGGCGTTCGGGAAACGCCAGCTCCCGATCCTAGATGGAGCAGAGCTTCGGGAGAGAGATGTTTGTTCCACATCAATTCCATCCTTGAACTCTCCTGGACAAAACAATTTGGTGATACTGCAGGCCTTCCTATCGCCCTCCAAGAATAAGACCTATTCCATTTTGGCCTTAGTAGACTGCAGAGCTATGGAAATATTCATTGATCAAGATTGGGTTGTTAGTCATCACATTCCATACGAGACACGAAGCACCATGCAGCCGGTGGAAGCAATCGACGGAAGACCCCTCACTTCAGGGCCCATAAGCCTGCAGACTAAAGAGATCCAGCTTTCGATAAACCATCACCAAGAGCGGATTAAATTCGACATCATTAAGTCAGCTCATTACCCCATGGTATTGGGTATGCCCTGGTTACAGAAGCACAATCCGTATATCAATTGGACAGCAGGATCACTATTCCTAGGCTCAGAGTTTTGTATGTCTCACTGTCTATTCCTGGATCCCTCCTTGACACCCCCTAAAGAACCACCAAAAGACCTGCAAACACCACTCATGGTTTCCAATATCATACAAGTCCCTGAGGCCTATCAGGGATATGCTGATGTATTTTCAACTGCCATAGTCCAGGCCTTATCCCCTCACAGACCTGAAGACTGCGCCATAGATACAGATCCCTCAGCAGTGATTCCCTTCGGCAGAATGTTCATCCTTTCCGAACCTGAGAAAAAGGTCCTCCGAGAATATCTGGAGACCAACCTTGAAAATGGCACCATAAGACCTTCAAAATCTCCAGCGGGTGCTTCGTTGTTCTTTGTTCCCAAGAAGGACACCAAGGAACTCAGACCTTGCCTCGACTATCGTGGCTTAAATCAATGCACCCTCAAAGACCGGTACCCGTTGCCCTTGATCTCAGATATCCTGGAAGCTGTGAGAGGTGCCGTAATATTCACGAAGTTGGATCTCTGGGGTGCCTACCATTTGATCCGTGTCCAGGAAGGAGACAAATGGAAAACCGCCTTTAGAACACCCTTTGGTCACTATGAATATCTAGTCATGCCCTTTGGACTAGCTAATGCCCCTGCAATTTTTCAATGTTTCATGGATAGGGTGTTCTCTGACATGTTATTCCTCTTCGTCATTGTCTATCTGGACGACATATTGATCTTTTCCAAGGACATTCTAAAGCATGAAGAACATGTAAAGGCAGTATTACAACGACTCTGTGAACACAAACTTTTAGCCAACCCCGAAAAATGCTTGTTTCACGTTACTTTTGTTCACTACCTAGGATTCATCCTTAGCCCAGAAGGAATTGGCATGGACCCTTCAAAGGTAAAGGCCATACTGGCATGGCCCGCTCCCACGTCCGTGAAACAAGTTCCATCCTTCCTGGGGCTTGCCAACTTCTACCGGAAGTTCATAACCACTTTTTCCGAGATCGTTCAGCTGATCGTTGCTCTCTTGAAGAAAGACACCCCCTTTATCTGGTCTACACCGCAAGATAAGGCATTCCAACATTTAAAGGCAGAGTTCACGCAAGCCCCCATCTTAGCCCGACCCGACATAAATCGACCATTCCTAGTGGAAACGGATGCCTCTAACTACGCCATTGGAGCGGTTTTGAAGCACGAATTTGAGGATAAACTGGAACACCCCATTGCTTACCTTTCACAAACCCTGACTCCCAGTGAGACACACTACTCCGTCCTGGAAAAGGAACTGTTAGCCATCCGCCAAGCCTTCACTGAATGGCGACATCTACTTATGGGTGCTAGACATCCAGTTCAGGTCCGCATGGACCATCGGAATCTTCACATTTTACAGTCATTGGAGTGTAGGAACCTCCAGTTGGGCCTACTTCTTTGCCCAGTAGCAGTTCCACATTACTCATGTTCCCAGATCACAAAACCTGATTGCTGACGCCTTGTCTCGACATCCTGACTATGTAACTACTGAAGATAGAGCCTATCCTAAGATGTTTCCCCACACAATCTTTGTAGCTCAAGCAGTCAATCTCCTGGAAGAAATTTGAGTGCATACCTAATCCTCTGATCTGTGGAAGGATATTTCAAGGAAGAATCAATGGAATCTTAGAGTCAAGGAAGGATATTTATTCAAGGACAATGCACTGGTCATTCCCACAAAGAAATTACAACAAAGAATAATAAACCTCTGTCATGATACTCTTCACTCTGGACATTGTGGCATAACCAACACCCTCTGCCTCATACAAAGACAGTTTTGGTGGCCTGGAATGAAGACCGACGTACAGCAATACATCCAAGCTTGTGCAATCTGCAGTCAAAATTAACATGATAACAAGAGACCGGCGGGTCTTCTACTGCAACCTACACTGCCAGCAAGGCCATGGTAATTCATTGCTACAGACTTCATTGTGGAATTACCACCTTCCCGAGGATACAAACCATCATGGTTACCATTGACTTGTTCACTCATATGGCTCATTTTACACCCCTGTGTAAGCTACCATCCTCGTCCGAACTTGCTGGAATCTTTCTGGAACACATATGCAATGCATGGACTTCCTTCCAAGATCATATCTGATCGAGGACCTCAATACGTCTCACAATTCTGGAAACATCTCTGTCGCATTTCGGGAATCCAACGCGCCCTCTCATCAGGTTATCATCCCCAAACCAACGGGGCCACATAAAGTCCTTTTTATTGTAGCCAAGGTTTCCATCCATCGGTTCTACCCTCTGTTCTCCCTCATCCCACACCGGTACCTACTGTCGACTCCTGGATCGAAGCCCTCATCAACGTACACCAGGAGGCCAAAGAAAACTTAGAGAAGGCCAGAACACAGACTAAGAGGTATGCAGATTCCAAAAGAAGACCATAGCCTTCTTATGCAATTGGTGATCAAGTCTGGTTGTCCTCGAAATTACTACCCCAAAATGTATGGCCAAACAAATTGGCCCCTTGGTACTATGGGCCATTTCCCATCAAGGAAATTATAATTCCAGTCTCATACCGATCAAACTACCAGACTCCTGGAAGAAAATTCACCCAGTTTTTCACACATCCTTATTAAAACCCTACACCCAATCCTCCCGGAAATCCTGCAGACCCCCTCCTCTGCTGGTCGACAACCAACTGGAATATGAAGTGTCCCGAATATGCGACTCCGGGTATAAACTGGGTCAGCTTCAATACCTGGTTGAATGGAAGGGATATCCTCCTAGTGAAAGAACCTGGGAACCACTTTCTAATCTCAACGCCCCTCGACTGCTCAGAAAATTTCACCTCATACACCCGGGCAAACCTGGAGGAACGGGTCTTCGGAGGAGGCATGCTGTCATGACCTACAGAACGCTGCCCTTTTGGACTTCCTGGTCTTGTCTCAACGGGGCTTGCACTCCCTGGTACTCCCAACATGGCCATCCAGCGTGAAACACCATCCTCGCTCTACACGTTGGACGTAGCGTGTTCTATTAATAGACCACGCCCCCCTGCGGCTCCTCGCGTCTCAATGCTATTGCGAAGTAGCGACCAGACGTGTGCCCCGTATCTCGCGGTATTGCTTCCCTGATTCTGTGTCAGGAACTGTGAATGGAGGATCACGCGCATTCCAGTCCTCACTCAACATGGCGGACATCCCTTTAAAGCCCGACTCCTCCCACAAGCCGGTGCGTTGTATCTGTTACTTGCTCCAGCATCAGTGCTCCGGATTGTGTGACTTTCCGCCGTTCCCATTCCTCCCTTTCCTGCCTTAATTTCTGCTCTTTTTGCCAGCTTCGGCCAGCCTTCGTTTGCCATCTCCCGTGTTCCGCCCTCAGGCGTTCAAGTTGCTCCTCTATACTCCAAACACTCTGCTCTCTCAGTGTTCGTTTCCTCCCGCGGCTGGCGTTTCACGTGACGTTAGCCGAGTTCCGTTCTTCCTCCTGTTCCTCAATCTTTCTCCGTTGTTCTTCCCCTGTTCCCATTCTCTGTTGTTTTTCCCTTGTTCTGCTTACCCAGCTCCTTTCTGTTTACTGTCTTTTTGTTTCTATATCTCCAGCCATCTGGCGAGCGGCTTTCAGAGCTCACAGCGCTTTTCTGTTTCCTGTTTACAGCGCCGGCCACCCAATAGGCTTGCAGAGTTTGTTCCGCTCTACAAGCAGATTTGCTTATCTATCTATAGTTTAGTTTTCATGCTCAATATATTCCTTACTCTTTAGCTCCCAGATTCAGACACCTACTTTCTCCTATCTGTTTTCCACCCTTTTCTCTGTCTTTTCCTTTCTACCTTACAAGACATCATTATGTTACCAGTAATACCGTACTTGGTGTGGAATTCGGCTGTTGACCTTGGACATCAGCTCTGGAAACAGACACTTGGCCTTTGGAAATACTGAGCTATTATTCAGGCTCCATCCCATTTGAATCCATCTGGAACCAGGGTTTTTTCTGCCTTTGTGCTTTTTCCCTGGGATTACGGCTGGCCCCCTAGGGGTCCCCGCGGACAGGGTTTCTTCTCTGCCAAGGTGGCCTCCGGAGGGGCCAGGCCCTATTTACACGAACGGAAGGTTCGAACATTTAAAGACAAGACTCTGAAGAAGAAGGACCGTAGGAAGGAAGTTGTTTCCAGGGAATCCACCTCAGAAGATTCAGGTGAGGAGGAGGGGGAGGAAGAACTGATTCCTGAAAGCATTCAACGCCTAATATCCACCATGGCTTTCTTAGAACAATACCAAGAACTGGTGGCAGCGATGCAGAACCTTACTGTGGAGGTCCAGACCCTAAGAACGGAGAATATAGCCCTCAGACAACAGGTGGTGTTACACCGTGATGACGGTGGAGACTTGCCAACGATGCCTCTTTCTTTTGGCAAGTATGATAGACACTGGGATGGACTGAAGGAGTTTCTTGATGCCTGCAAGGTGTATTTTGCCTTTCGGCCCCATGCATACGAGATGGCTAGATCCAAGGTTGGCTTCATCATTGCGAATCTCACAGGGAATGCGCTTTCTTGGACCACACCGTTTGTTACCAGGAATGACCCGGCACTAGATGACTATGATCGTTTTGCAGAGGTGTTTAAAGAACGATTCGACAGACCCGAGGTATTCTACTTCTCTCTTGAAGCGATATTGGATGTCAGGCAGGGAAACGCTGACGTCCAAACATACCTATCCTGTTTCCAGAGGCTAGCAGCCAAGGCAGATTGGCCTGATTCGGCTCAACAGACCATCTATAGACGAGGTCTTCACGAAGAGATCAAGGACGAGCTAGCAAGAGTGGCCCGACCCGCTTCTGTCCCTCCAGATAGGGTTTCGCTTGCAGGAAAGACATTCGGAAAGAAGGAACAGAGGCAATATGCAGGCAATTGGTTTTCCTCTCCTTCTCCACCCACTAAAGCTACCCTGCCTGCAGACGAACCAATGCAGATCGAGGCCACTCGAGGTCCTCTTACTCCGGAAGAAAGAAGAAGGAGAAGAGAAGCCGGATTATGTATGTATTGTGGCTCCTCGAAGCATTTATTGAGAGACTGTTCCGAAGTACCTCCCAGACGGAAGGGAAACTTCAGCCCCAGATCTACAGCAAGGGAAGTTTCGGGAGAAGTGCCAAACACCCTTGCAACTACTCAAGATCAATAAATACTGCTGAGGAAAACAGTTTGATGGTGTTCAGAGTCCCCCTGTGGTTGACCCAGGCCGGCCCCACGGAGGTGTATGCCATGCTAGACTGTGGAGCGGCTGGTAACTTCATAGACTCCAACTGGGCAACCAAACATCTTGTATCCACAAGAAACAAGGCTACTCCCATCCCGGTAGAAGGGGTGGATGGTAGGCCGTTGTCTTCTGGACCTATCACTAAAGAGACTGTTCCTTTGAGGATGAGGTTAGGTCATCATGAGGAGTATCTGGTATTAGATCAGATCAGAGCCGTCCATTTTCCTTTGGTTATTGGTATCCCTTGGTTAAGAAGGCACAACCCCCACATTGACTGGACGGCAAACAGAGTGAACTTTAATTTGCCGTTCTGTACATCTCATTGCATGAACCTGCCTTCTGCCTCCAACATTCAGGAAACATCTGTAAGCAGAGCTCGGGAACCATTAATTGTAGCCACTGTTCCTCTCCAATATCAAGAATTCTCTGAGGTATTTCTGGACACTATTCCCAGACAACTACCGCCACATACGGCAGAAGACTCTGGTATAGACTTGATACCTGATGCAGTAGTTCCTTTTGGGCGGATGTACCCTTTGTCTCTTCCTGAAAGGAAGGCTCTGAGGGAGTACATCGACGCCAATCTACAAAACGGGCTCATCCAGGAGTCCAAATCTGCGTTTGGGGCTTCCTTATTCTTCATTCCGAAAAAGGACTCGGCTGAACTACGCCCTTGTATAGATTACAGGGGGTTTAACAAGGTAACTGTACGGGATAGATATCCCATGCCCTTGATACAGGATATTCTGGAGGCAGTAAAAGGGGCGGTCTACTTCACTAAGCTCGATTTGAGAGGGGCTTATCATCTCTTAAGGATAAGGCAAGGGGACGAATGGAAAACAGCATTCCGCACCCCTTTCGGGCTATTTGAATACCGAGTGATGCCGTTTGGTCTTGTAAATGCACCAGCTGTATTCCAGAGATACATGGACAAGGTCTTTGCTGACATGTTATTCCTGTCAGTAGTAGTGTATCTTGATGATATCTTGATCTTTTCCAAGACCCTGTCTGAGCACAGGATACTGGTCCGACAGGTCTTACAGCGCCTACGATCTCATCACTTATTGGTCAAACCAGAAAAGTGTCTGTTTGAAGCCACATCTGTGTCTTATTGTTACGCTCACCTGGCTCCCACAGAGGCGTCGATCGGAACTGGACAGCTGCGGTCTCCACCAATGTGACGCGTAGGGCTGAGATGACGGACTGGACTGGCCCACCTAGCTTCGTTTGCTTGGCCCGTAGGAATATTCTTCTGCAAATGGAGAAAGGGAATTAACCACCCGTGGAGTTGAGCGTAAATCCCCCCACCCCTGCTGTTCTCCCCACAGATCGCCTTTGATGTCCCCTCTTATAGTCTCACCTGATGGTTTGAAAAGATGAGCTCTCCATCCTGCATTGAGCGCAGGGGCGCGTTGATAACCAGTTGCTTCACTGGCTCGAAGGAATTGGTGAGTTCCAGAACAATATTGACTCCGAGATTCCCGGGAAGACGCCGTAAGTATAAAGTTCGTAAGAGTTCAAATGCCTGACTTTCACTCTTGTCCGATTCCTTGCAGGTTGCAGCTTGACCCTAATGAAGAGTACCTCGTGGCAACCGGTAGTATTCTGGTAAGGATTTGTATTTTCCAACACAGTTCGATAAAATAATGTCAATATATAACCTGTTGCTTTCTCCCTTATTCAAGCGCTGAGAGAAAGTATGATGTCTTGGGGAATAATACCTCCGGCGGTAAAATCAGGTAATTCTATTGTGGTGAGGAGGGTTCCCCTTGTTAGTCCCTTTGTTTCACCTTGCTGTCCTTTTGTTTCCCCTTAGGGGCCGGGGTTCGGCGAAGATGCAGTGGAAGCTGCGCCGACCCGTGAAGAGGAATAGTACCCCCGGTGGTAAAATCAGGTAAGTCTATGGGGGGGTAATTAATATTCCTCTGTGTATTCCCTTGGCTCACCTTGCTATTCTTGTCTCCTCCTTAGGTGCCGGAGTGCGGCGGGAACATGCAGGAGGATGCGGTGGAATGTGAAGATGCTGCGAAGGCCGGTGAGTTCAGCAGGCGAGGCGACGCGCATAAAATAACTTCTTTCTTCCAGCTCGAAGGCGCGATGAATCGGGAAATCAGGTAAAGATTAAAGGTATTGCTCTTGTTCTAACCTTTTCTCCTTCTTTCTCCCTTTTTCTAGGAGCTCCAAACTCGAGGCGGGCGTGGTAGAAGGCTGGATGCAGATTTGCAGGCACGGTGAGCGTTACTCTGCTGGATGAAGAATAACGCGAAGCGTGTGCTGCTCTTCGGGCGTGGTTTAAATAGCCTCCAAAGTAGTCCCAGGTAAGTATTCCTCCCCAGCCCTGCCTGAGTAAAAAATAGTCCCTAAGTAAAGTAGTCCCTTCCAAGCCTCTTTTGGCTTGGAGCTCTTGCAGCATGGTCTGCATCAGGTAAGTTTGCAGCATGGTCTGCATCAGGTAAGTTTTAATCTATGAGCCTGGTGCCTATGGCGCCAGGACTGACTCTCCATATGAGCCTAGCGCCATAGGCGCCAGGACTGGACCCAAATAGCCCCTAGCAGGGGTTGTTGGGCTTGCTTAGGATAACTTGATGCCTGCTTCCGGGGTTGCTGGATGTGGTTTGGGTCCCCGGGGGTAGGCATCATGACACTTATCTGGGGTTTATACTATCCAAAAGAGGTATCGAGATGGATTCCATCAAGGTAAAGGCGATCAGGGATTGGAGGAATCCTGTCAACATCAAGGCGTTACAGAGCTTCCTATGATTGGCTAACTTTTATCGGAGATGTATCCCCAACTTTTCCAACAAGGTGCTCCCACTCACTGCTCTATTGAAGAAGGGAGTTAGGTTCATATTTGGAGAAGAGCCCCAAAGGGCATTCCAGACCCTCAAGGAATGCTTTTCTACAGCACCCATCCTGGTCCAGCCAGATCAAACCAGACCCTACATCTTGGAGACAGATGCTTCTATAGGTGCGGTGGGGGATGGTCTACTTCAGAAGTCTGACGATGGCTACGAACATCCGGTGGCCTCCTATTCCAAGACCCTTACCAGTAGCGAATGTAACTATTCGGTTCTTGAAAAGGAGCTATTGTCCATCAAGTTGGCATGCCTCGAGTGGCGACATCTCTTACAGGGAGCTACTCATCAATTTTCTATCAGAACAGATCACCGTAACCTTCGGGTTTTACAACAAATGGAATGTACTAATTCATGACATGCCAGGTGGGCTTACTTTTTTCTACAGTTTGATTTTGTCATTACATACATTCCTGGAACTGAAAATAAGAAGGCGGATGCCTTATCGAGAAGTCTCGGAGAAGGTTTTGGTTCTTACAAAGGACACGATCTGGTCTTCCCAGGTCTCACAATATTGGCATCTACTGTTGCCTTCCTTCGAGATTTGATTCCGCTGTATCAGACTTGCACAGAGTTACCGTCCACGATCAAACAAAAGGAAGACAGGTTGTACTACCATGAAGGAGCTCTCTTTGTTCCCAACAAGAAGCTACAGACACAGATACTCTCCTGGTGCCATGACACTCCCTTATCCGGATATCCGGGATCAGAAAGACATATGATCTACTACAGAGGGGTTTTTGGTGGCCGAATGTAAGGAAGGACGTATGCCAATATGTTTCCGCTTGTTCGGTTTGTGCTTCGAACAAACACCGAACGGGTAAACCATTAGGGTTACTGCAACAACATTCCTTACCTGACCATCCTTGGGAGCATATCTCTACAGATTTTATAGTGGACCTCCCTCCGTCACATGGCATGACGGTAATCATGGTAACGATAGACTCATTCAGCAAATTAGCCCACTTTTCTGCTTTCAAGCAGGTTCCTTCTGCATCTGAAACTGCAGCTACATTCCTCCAGGACATTGTCCATTTGCACGGATTACCCCGGACAATAGTGTCTGACCGGGGACCACAATTTACATCCAAATTCTGGGAATCTCTCTGTCAGGTTCTAGGAATTCACAATGCTCTCTCTTCAGGATATCATCAGCAGAGCAACGGACAGACAGAAAGATTAAATGCCAGCGTATAACAAGATCTAAGATGCTTCTGCAGCCCACAGCAAGAAGAATGGTATTGCTTTCTTCCACAAGCTGAGTTCGTCTACAATAATGCCCTCCATACTTCTATCCAGATGAGTCCTTTCTATTGTACTTATGGATTTCATCCCCAACATTTGTCCTGGCTCAGTTCTCCTTCTACCAAGATACCAGCCTTATACAGAGTGTTACAAGACCTACATGAAGTACACAAACTCACTAAGGAAGCACACCAGGCTAGTCAACGAACCAAAAGAAATGGGCGGACAAGATCCGTGGTACCAATCCAAGGTGGGAAGCAGGGCAATTGGTCTGGTTATCAACCAGATTTCTACCAAGATGGGTACACAAGGGTAAGTTCTCCTCTCACTTCCTTGGGCCATTCCCCATTCTACAACAGATCAACCCTGTGGCATACAAGCTTAGACTCCCTGAGTATCTCAAAAAAGTGCATCCTGTCTTCCACGTCTCCCTCCTAAAAGAACACAAGGAAGACCCTTTCAAGAGGCCTGTCATTAAAGGGCGTACTCAAGTGTCACAGATTCCTGAGGAGTATGAGGTTGCCTACCTGGTTGATTCCAGGTACCGCAAAGGCCGATTGCACTATCTGGTTCATTGGAAGGGTTATCCGGTGGAGGAGAGGTCCTGGGAACCGGTGAGCCACATACATGCCCCCCGATTAGTGAGGAGATTTCACCAACTCCATCCGGGTAAACCTGGGGGTCCCCCAAGAAAGAGGGGGTAGACTGTCAGGAACTGTGAGTGGAGGATCTGGAATCGGTGGAGGCATTGAATTGCCTGCGCGCATTCCAGTCCTCACTCAACATGGCGGACATCCCTTTAAAGCCCGACTCCTCCCACAAGCCGGTGCGTTGTATCTGTTACTTGCTCCAGCATCAGTGCTCCGGATTGTGTGACTTTCCGCCGTTCCCATTCCTCCCTTTCCTGCCTTAATTTCTGCTCTTTTTGCCAGCTTCGGCCAGCCTTCGTTTGCCATCTCCCGTGTTCTGCCCTCAGGCGTTCAAGTTGCTCCTCTATACTCCAAACACTCTGCTCTCCCGGTGTTCATTTCCTCCCGCGGCTGGTGTTTCACGGGACGTTAGCCGAGTTCCGTTCTTCCTCCTGTTCCTCAACCTTTCTCCGTTGTTCTTCCCCTGTTCCCATTCTCTGTTGTTTTTCCCTTGTTCTGCTTACCCAGCTCCTTTCTGTTTACTGGCTTTTTGTTTCTATATATCGAGCCATCTGGCGAGCGGCTTTCAGAGCTCACAGCGCTTGTCTGTTTCCTGTTTACAGCGCCGGCCACCCAATAGGCTTGCAGAGTTTGTTCCGCTCTACAAGCAGATTTGCTTATCTATCTATAGTTTAGTTTTCATGCTCAATATATTCCTTACTCTTTAGCTCCCAGATTCAGAAACCTACTTTCTCCTATCTGTTTTCCACCCTTTTCTCTGTCTTTTCCTTTCTACCTTACAAGACATCATTATGTTACCAGTAATACCGTACTTGGTGTGGAATTCGGCTGTTGACCTTGGACATCAGCTTTGGAAACAGACACTTGGCCTTTGGAAATACTGAGCTATTATTCAGGCTCCATCCCATTTGAATCCATCTGGAACCAGGGTTTTTTCCGCCTTTGTGCTTCTTCCCTGGGATTACGGCTGGCCCCCTGGGGGTCCCTGCGGACAGGGTTTCTTCTCTGCCAAGGTGGCCTCCAGAGGGGCCAGGCCCTATTTACATGAACGGAAGGTTCGAACATTTAAAGACAAGACTCTGAAGAAGAAGGACCGTAGGAAGGAAGTTGTTTCCAGGGAATCCACCTCAGAAGATTCAGGTGAGGAGGAGGGGGAGGAAGAACTGATTCCTGACATTCTGTCCCTACTAACTCCATTCCTAGTCCCTCTCCTTTCTTTCTTACTTCCTGGACTCGTGTGCTGAGTAGTGCACTTTCTTAATTTCCTGGATTCCTGGATCGTTGCATCCCAGAACTTTGAACGCATGCTGGAGTCGGAAGAGACTTGTGCAGCCTTATTCAAGACCTGATCCGTCCGCAAGAAGGCATCGACCAAGAAACCCAGCAAAGATCGGACTCAAGTGAGAAGGGGGGAACTCCTTGACACAAACATTTTTAGACTAAGTATAGCCAAACGTACATTACATACAATAGTGTTTTAATAAGCAAAATAAGTCCAGAAATTCATATTAAAAGGAGCTCTCTCCATTTCAGGAATGCATATCCCTTCATCAGGAGCAAAAACACTTTGATTCCGGTCATGTGTTCATTCTTCAAACTCCAAAATTATCTACAAAGCAAATTAAAGACTGGTATCAGACTATTACAAATCAATATGTATAGTATGTGATTGGTGGTGTATTCCAGAGATGGTACCACTGTTTCTTGTACATACACGAATTCATAAACAAACCACCTGTGTTGAAGAAGTTTTTCAAACAATGTTGAGTCAGATGATAAATTCAGTGAACTAAGCTTGTGTTCAGGCTAGCATGTAAAATAACTTTCTTTTTTAATGTTATAGTTTTATTCAAAACTTTTCATTTATCCGTACAGCCATACAATTCCAAAATTTACAATAGGAAAAAAAAGTTTCAACACAAACATTCTTTCATTAACCGTACTCTCCATACTCTCTTATTTCATTTTCCATACTACTTTAAATACTGATGTGAGTCTTCCATTTCAGATGTTTATGTACTCTTCATCATAGTAATATGATTCTAAAATTGAATTATGACAGTAGTAAGACTCCTATTATTCCTTGACAGTATTAGATTCCATCTGTCCTGGCAATTAAGTTCGTGCCCAGATGTTGATATCATTTCTCGAAACCAGTTTCTTTTTTCAACTAACGTAGGGCAAGTCATGATGATATGATGGATACTTTCGAGCACCTGTTTGTTCTCACAGAATCGACAAAATGATTCCTCTTTTGAGATTTGCCTGTTATTTGCCAAGAGTTCCCGTGTTGGTAGTTGATTCCATCGTAATCTGATGAATTGATCCTTGATCTGCCTATCCGGAAATTGCTTCAGATACGCAGGTAGATCATTGAGTGCACGGCTGTCCAATTCACAGTTCAAGTTCATCTGGTATTGTGATTTCTCTGTTAGAGTACATATCCAATCATTTCGATGTAGTCTTTGTTTAGTGCATTGAGGGCGATTCACAAGCATCTCTGTTGTTATGCTATTTGCTTCCATCACGCCTTTAATCACATTCTTCCATAGTGCTAATACCGTGTTAGCCACTGTATTATTTCTTTGTTGGAATAGTTTATATGCTGGAATTTCGTCCTCATTAATCATCTTTCTATACAAGTCGATTTTTTTCCACTCGACTATTGATCTTAATGATTGGGTCGCGATCTTGTGTCTGATTCTTTTGATCGGGAATGAATTCGATAACCCAAGGATTTTCCTCCAAAAGAGGCCTTCCAAGATATCCCAAATTGATTGGTCAAGATTTATCATCGTCTCACTCCCGTAACTAAGGATCACAGTCACTTTTTGTCAGTAAAATATGAGGATCGGTTGTAAAGAGTATTTTCAAAATTTTCTATGTATAAATAGCCCTTGTCTCGCCAGTGAAACTGTTTTTGTTCTCAAGTGATTTATCCAGGGTGTTTCTACTTCTGATTGATTCAATAGGACTCCCAGGTATTTGATTGCTGTTACCGTGGTCAATTTTTGTTCATTCATGTAGAATCGAAAGGGTTGTTGATTTCTTTTTTGTCCTTTCTTTGCTGTGAGTGGCATGATTCTTGTTTTGGCGGTGTTTATCTCTAAGCCATTTTCCAACATGTAAGTTTCCAACTCCCGTAGAGATCTTTGTAGCCCTAACTCTGTTTTATCTAAAATGACGATGTCATCTGCATACATCAAATGCTGAATATGCTGGTTGTTTATTTTCGGTGGATTTGCCTTCTGAAATCGAGGAGGCTCAGGGAGATCCATGGTATACAACTTAAACAACGTTGGTGCAAGAGGACAGCCCTGTTTAAGACCATTTGCCGCTTCAATAGGTGCCGACAACTGACCTTGTTGTGAGAGTCTAATTCTTAGGGTGGTATTGCTATATAGTTGCTTGATTGGTTCCAATAGCGTCAATGGACAATTCCACTTCTTTAGTTTTCCGCACAGTGTTGTCCTATTTACCATATCAAAGGCCATATACAGATCTATAAATGCTGCATATGTGGTATGTTTATTAACCATTGCCTCCTGTTTCAATAGCTTCAAGATCATAAAATTTACATGAGTACCAGTACTCTTTGTAAATCCAGTCTGTCTGATATCAAATTGCTTGTTTTCTTTGATCCATATATTAAGTTTGTTGAGTAGCAGCATTGCAAAAATCTTCCCCATCAGATCCAAGAGTGCGATTGGTCTGCAGTTTATAGGCAGTTGCCTATAACCTGCTTTATATATTGGGATCAAAATTGCTGTTGTCCAGGTAACAGGGATTTGTTTCCCTTTCTCAATCGCAGCAAATAGATGGACGCAAAATTTAGCCCAATCCTCTGGATGTTTCTTTATGAGCATATTACTTAGGCCATCTGGACCTGGTGCCCTTGATGAATTGAGCTTCTTTATGATTGTTAGGATATCCTCCAATGTCCAGGAATTTGTCCAAAATTGTCGATTCATTCTGCTCCATTCTGATGGGTTGATTTTTCGCTGTGCGTTTATAGATGGCCTTAAAATGATTAATCCATACAAATTCTGCAATCCCTTGGATTAGTTTATGTTGGTTGTCCATTTGCGGATTTATTAGATTCCACAATCCTCGCATATTGTTGTTTTTCAAGAGAGCTAGGATTGCTTCCGCATCTTGTTGTGAGAGCAGTGCTTTAACATTCTTTGTCCAGTTTCTGTAACTTTGTTTTGCTTGACGAATAACGTTCCATGAATTGGCCTCATTCTTTCTTTTTATTTCCTTGACTGTTCTCGGCAGTTCTTTTTTTTTGTTTACTACTTGTAAGTTGTATGCGTGGCTGTGGCTTTTCTTAGAGGTGTCTTGTTTATGGATCTTTCGTAGAAATGGTGAGAGTATCCATTCATAGTTTATTTGATCCATGCTAGACACCGCGGGACTAGTGTATGAACTTACTAGTTTCTTCATTTGATTGTCGTTGATACGCAGTCAAGTGACTGCAGTATTAATTTCCATTTGAGGTAAATGAACTTTGCTAATTTCACTATACGGTGCTTTCCATGTAATACTGATAATATGATGATCACTATTATCTGATCTTATATTGTCTTGGGCCGTCACTTTGGAGATTAAAGTTGGCGACATATAGATGTAGTCTAGAGTCGCTGAGACTTTTCCATTTGTCCAAGTAGTATTGTTTGGACTATGGTTCATTTGATTGGTACAGTAGAACTGTCGCCATGTGGTTTCTTTATTCCATATTTTCGCTCTCGCTGAGAGTTGTGTTTTCTCGATCGCTTGTCCTTGTTGGTCGAATAAATGAATATTAAGGTCACCACATAAAATTATTTCAGTGTCGTTTGAATCCAGCCCTACTTTATCTGCGGCAGAGAATAAGGTATCAATTAATTTTTCCATTTGAATCGCTGCCTGGTTCCAATATATATTGAATATTGCTAATCTCTGCGCTGGCACTTGCACCAGGATTCCAGATGTCATTTTAGTACTCAAAATTTCTATCGTTAATTGCATCCACGGTGAGATGTTAGTAAAGTCTGCCACTTGGATGTTCTCTTCCATTTCAATCAAAGTTAAGAGTCCTGCTGATGGACATCCTTTTTTTACGGGATATTGCAGGATTCATGACCACTGTGTATCCGTCACATCCGGGCATGTTGTCAATCTATGTTTCTTGTAAACATATAAACTTATATTTGCAGAGATCATCCATATTTAAGCGAAAGAGATGAGAAAATCCTTTGGTGTTCCAACTACACAGAGTCAGTGTAGTATTAGCTCTTTTAATTGATGGTTATGAATTGTTTTTTCTCATTGATGTCATCGTCCTATTTGAGGTTTCTTCCTCTCTCCAGAATGGCATGTTAGTAAAGTTTGCTCGCGTATATTTATTTATCACTGTTTCTGCTGAGCTGACCATTCTGCTTTTTATAGTGGTCCCGGGGAATGTGAACCATCATTCCCGCCTATCTCCTGTTTTATTGATCTCTTCACATAATGCTGATGTTCCCGTATTGGTTTCCTCGTATTTGTTGTTACAGCGGTACATGAAAACCCCAATTTCAGAAAAAGGTGTGCCTCATTGGTAATCTTTCCAATATTCTCTGTATTATGAAAGTGTACAAGAATCACATCTGGAGTCTTTTCATCCATGAATTCTACCACTTTTATGTGTCCTGTGTTGACCCATCTAAGAGTAGGGATTGCGTGTATCAGTCGCAAATTATTTGTTCGATTTAAAATCAACTCACGTTGGTAGTTATCATTAGCCACTTGCTCAATTTTTTATTTTATATTTTGAAGAGTATCCATAGGATTAATAAACAAAGGTTGCCGCAGTTTGGATCTAGTACCTGTGTCTACACTATTTTCTGATTGGTTGGTTCTTTGACTCCTCTCCGAATATTGCGATGTAAAATTGTCGCTGTCTGAAATTGATTCCACACTAAGTCTCGATGTCCCCAGTTCTAAATCAGAAATGTCTTCACAGCTAAGGTCTGTGTAGATGGACTCTATGGTGTAGCCTTCTTCATAACAGTCAACAATAATTAAAGATTGATCATTGGTTGAAGCTTGCGATTCCCAATTGCTTTCTTGCTCTTCTTTAGAATAAGTAGAGAGGTTCAGCAATGCTTCTTGACTAAGTGCATCTCTTCGGTGTCGATCTATGTTTGGATCAGGTGTCACTTCATCCATCATAGTAGTATCTATTTGTATCAATTCGGTCGTAATAGGTCTTTGTGGCTCCACTATCCTACTTTCCATTGCAACTTTTTGTGTAGTTTTGTTCACTTTAGAGGTTGTCAAATTGCGTAGGAAGGCTCTAGAACTATTTATTTTCTTTTTCTTTGTTGATTTTGTTTTTTCTGTGTTTGTTGTGGAATATTGGCGGTGTTCTTATTGTTGTCAAAAATAGCAATGTTTTCCATTAGCTTTTCGGGTAAGGAGGTCGGAACCTCAGTGACTTCAGTCAGATTCCCACCTCGTTGGGTAGTGTCCAAAATCAATGTATCAATTCTACCCTGCACAATTTCCAACTGTGCATGCGCTATTGCTTGTGACACAGGTTCCTTTTGTCCAATTTCATTTTGCGATTTTACACTCGGCGGCTGTTGCCCCTTTGCTATTATTTCCATCATACCTGCTATCAATGTTGCCTTCTCTTCATGTTCTCTTCTCGCTATTTCAAATAGCCTGGACTGCCATTGGGCACTTGTTTCAGCATCTTGATTAAGTCGGTTGTGTATTGTATTTACGGAAGACTCCACAAAAATCTATTTCAAGTGGATGAGAGCCAGCAAAGTAGCTTGATCTTTTTGTGCATCGCGAAAACTTTCTAATAGCTTCATAAATGGTATCATCGCCTGTGAGGTTACAGCTAACATTAAGTTCTGTAAGTCTAACATTGTTGTGGGTATCGCTTCTGTTATTTTAGTCGGTGGTTCATTCGGTTGACATTGACAGAAGTACTTGTTGTTCGGGGTATGATCTGTTGTTGAGGAGCTGTTTCCAGGTTGCCTGCTGTTATTTACTGTGGTGGATGTTTGATACTCCTTTGTCGTCACGGGAGGGATTATTACTCGTGGTGTTGAGGCTAACCAGGACGGCTCTCCCTTTATGTTTGTCTGCAGGTTAAATACTTCCTTTCTTTTAACCTGATTCGCCATCAATTCCTCAATTTCTGTAATATCCATCGAAAGTCTAGCTTGCCTATTGTTAGTCCTCTGGAGGCTCAAGTGTCCGACATCTTCTATCATCTTGGCCTTTGTGTATGCCAGCTCCCAACATTGTTTTGCCGCGATTGCTTTTTCCTTTTGTGATAGTAATAGCTCACGTATCTCTGTCTGGATCTTGTGTACGTGAATTGTGAGCGGGCCTATCATTGATGGGTTTTTATCTAGGTAGATCAGATCCTTACTAGTCTTGGATTGATTATTACTTTCTTGATTATAGTCATCCACGGTATTCACTGGTATCGCTGTATCTCCTTTTATAATCAGTACTTGTGTAGTCTCGCCTGGTATAGTTTCACCAGGATGACTGATTCCAGGGGACAACATTTCAACCGTGGTTCCCAGTTTATTCTTAGATCTAGTTGCAAGTCTCATTCCAGTCGCCATCAATGAGGGTGTTTACAATCAGGTTGTGTCAATTTCAAGTGTATCTTTTCACTCAGCTTGGCTAGCACCAAGTTGAACTGTTGTAACGAGCTTGGCTAAACGCCGTTTCCAGCCGCACTCTGCAAATAGTTGATAGCACGCAGCAGCAGAGTGTCTGTTGTGATATACTATGGGCCAACTCACCCGCAGGATCAAAGGACAAAGTCCCGCAGTCTCCTGCTTCTGATGGTCCACTCCCACCACACAGTTAATCCACTGAATTTAGTCAATCAAACACTAGTAGAGTTATGGGATCCACTCCCACAATCTCCTTCTTTCTTTGATGCGTATCAAAGGTTACTACTATTTGCCTCGTCTCATTTTCCGGATCAGGTGAGGCAAAAAAAAAAAAAAAGAAAAATTCCAGGTAATGACCCAGGTAATAAACGTGTCCTGGAATGCTCTTGATGGGCAAAGAATCTCACACTTTCCACCTGGTCGCGCCCTAGAATGTCTCACACAGGGGGGCGTGGCCAGCTGCGAGGAGATGCGGACGTGAGCACCCTTCGCTCCCGTGGCCACCGCATGCATCCTGGGGAAAATAGCCTGACATCCATGAGAAATTTCGCTGTAAATAACTGAGAAGGTAGCGGAACATCCGGGCCACCGGCGACCGAAATCTGGAGGCTGAGCGAATCCCTTGAACGGGACTGGCGACCTCCGAACTCCTGCTCTGCCCATGCGATGGCAAAAACCAAAATGGCCGCGGAGTCAGACCGTGGACGGTCGCAACCAACAACATCCTGAGTGCGCTGAAACGTGTGGCAGCTGCCGGAGGGAGACAGCGTGGACCTGCACCTGAAAGGGAAAAGGGAGTAGTGTGCCCAGGACGAAAGAGGTGGAAAAGGAACCCCTGCACACAACACGCAGTGGACGACCCGCGTCCCAGAAAGAGCCTGCAGTGTGGGATCCACAACAGCAGTAGAAAGAAGATAACCCGACGAGGGAACTCACCGGTGCTGAGTGCGCTGGGCACAACAAGGAAGGACCCGCCAGTTGCCGCGGGTCAGGGAACGACGGTACACCGAAGTGCGCACTACCGACTGAAAAGCCTGAATGGAAGACAAGAACGGCGGGAGAACGAGCCTGTGAAAGGCACTTCCGACTACACATGAAGCCGCGGCACGTCCGGCGTACTCGGAGGTAAGACCGGAGAGATCCAGGACTGCAAGGAACACTACAGCAATTGCCGGCTGTAGTGGGGGAGACACCTGCACGTGGCAATAACAATCCACGGTGGCCTGTGGGGGGAAAACATCATATAGCCTGAGTAACACTGCCGCCACCCAGCGAGGACCCAAAATTGTGCATAACAATGAGACCCCAGTAACTCACATCTAGCGCTAAACTGCACGTCAGGCAACAACACATTGCACAGGCCTGCATCTACTCATACTAACCCACAAGTGTTGTTCGGAGCGTTCGTATACTCCGCGACGTGGCGAAGGGAAGGAAGGCAAGATGGCCGCCGGCAATGATACAGCCCCGGAGAAGTGAGCGCGAGTAAAGCTCAAACGGAACTCGCCAGCAGCTCATAGTAACCCGCTGCGGCTTGCCCGACAGGGAAATCGAGGGAGTGCTTCCCTCAGCGCACTGACTACAGCCTGAAACCGTGGGGCACCGAACCGCACGGAGCTGCCGGCGAGGGTGACCTCCGGTGAGCCGTTGTCGGAGGCGCAACACAGACACCTGGGGCAGCGCCGAGCGCGGGGGCGACCAGTACAACCAACGACTACCTGATCGACTCTAGAAGGGGTGCCCCGCGCAAGATCAACACAGCAAAACGCTGCCAGCCGGGAAGCCGTAGAGTTAAAAGCATGTACTCAACCGGCTGCGCGCAGAGGAGCAGGGGACACGTCCAGGACAGCAGCGACCGCCCTGTGTAACAGAAATAAGCTGATCAGGTCAAAGACGTGCTGGGAAGGCGCAGTGCGGAACGTGGCGCGGTCCAAAAGTGACACTAAACCCGGCTCCTGGTGCTTTGCTACCGTGCACAGGGACATTACGGTGCACCCGTCCCTGCGTAGGCAAGTAAAGAGGACCAGGAAACAAATCACTACCCATACTGTGTGGGCGCAGATCCATGAGAACTCCAGGGGATACGACACAAGCCCCTGTATGTAAAAACAAACTGACCGCTAAACCCGGCACGGAATCCAGCAGACCACACCTGGGCCGTGGTGAAGATCCATACAGTGGGGCAACCGCTCCCATAATGGTCACAGTCATACGATCCAGGATAGTAATCACCCCCGCAACCCGCCCCGGATAACCAGGCGGAATCTGCGTCAAACTGTCCACCGACTGATATCACAGACAAGTCAAAGCAAAATGGACCAATTTACCACAACCACGGCGAGCACCCAATCGGAACACGAGCAACCAGACACCATGGTGGAAACAGAGAACATTATATCCCTGAAGGACATCATGGCTGCAATAACTGACTCCAGAACCTACATGGAACAAAAAATGGACAGCATCAGTACAGATGTCTCACTCCTTCGCCATGATTTACAGAAACTGACCTCCCGCACAGGGGAGGATGAACAACGGATCTCTGGGACTGAGGACGGACTGCGCACCATGGAACAAAGGATGGCTGGGGTTGTAACACGTGTGAAAACACTGGAGGAGAATGCAGAAGACAGTGAAGGGAGATCAAGACGTAATAACGTCCGCATCCTGGGTGTACCAGAAAAAACAGAAGGCCCTTCCATGGAGCTGTTCCTTGAACAATGGATAACCGATATGTTTGAGCCCCAGACATTCTCGAGGTTCCTCTCAATTGAACGCGCGCACCGTGTGCCCACTGGAAGACCGATACCTGGAGCACCTCCACGCACCATAATTGCAAAACTGTTGAATTATAGAGATAGAGATGCGCTACTCCAGACGGCACGGGCCAAGGGCACACTGACCTTCAACGGGTCCAGAGTGACATTCTTCCCAGACTACACAAGGGAGGTTCAGAAAGCCAGGCAGTCGTTCGATCAGCTCAAAAGACAACTCCAGACCCTAAACGTGAAATATGGCTTAATATTTCCAGCCCAGCTCAAGATTTATCATGGAGGAACAACGATGCACTTCACTGACCCAAAAGAAGCGTGGAACTGGGCCGAGAAACACATTGAAGGCGACTGGAGACAAGGGATCAACAGGAACAGAAACAGGAACCGGCGAGAGCCACCAGACAGAAGGCACCCGGCCCCACAACCTCCGATGCAGGAACCACCACAACAAGAGGAAATGGGCTGAAACAGTAACACTAACAAGGAGTACCACCCCGCCGCAACCCAATTAATGGGTTATCATACTACCGCGACCCGCGAAGCACGGATGTACTCAAAGTTACGGCCAACGCCACGCCCTCGACTTGAGACTTGCGACACCAGACCCGCTAAGGAGCAGTAAGTCGGGGGAAGGTGTAAACAGTTCATATTAAGTTAAACTGGCGACATAGTTGTTAGGCGCCAGTAGAGTTAGGGCGACAGATACTTCATGTTGGGGAGGAGTATGGGGAGGGGGATTGGGGATTTGTTTTATGTTATTTACCTTCCAGGCGGTCACACTATTTATAATGTTAAGAATCACACCGTCTCTAGCACACACATTGTCATACTACTATTGCTAGCAGCCCACGTAACACAAATGGATGAACATGGCCCTACGGGAAACCAACCTATTCTTAATCACGGCAAACATTACCACAGTGCGAAACCATACAGCACCCTCAGTAACCCGACGCATACAGTTGTCATTCACACACGTTTCAAATGGCGGGAGTTACCAACGTGAACAAAAACAGAACAATCCGAGTGATGACATGGAATGTGAATGGGCTCGGCAACTGTATTAAAAGATGACTAGTACTGCAATCACTGAACAGACACTCCCTAGATGTGGCATTCCTCACGGAGACACATCTAGCCTGTACCAATTGCACATTCTTCAGGCGCACCAACTACAGACTAGCATTCCACGCCGGTTTTACCATGGGGCCCCGAGGGGTACTAATCCTAGTACACAAAAGACTTCCCTTTGTGCCTACATCCATTACACAAGACAAGGGAGGGAGATTCGTGCTCACGACAGGAACACTCTGGGAACGCTCTGTAACCATGCTAGCTGTATATGCACCTCCCAACCTACTAACCCCCCTGACCAATGACATCACGCCTCTAATTATGAATAACCTTGCAGACCTTACATTAATTGGGGGGGGACTTCAATGAAGTAATGAATGTAGACCTTGATAGAACGCATATAAGATCCAGAAACCCGAACACACGCACCAAACTTGCCACATTCGCTGACGCATTGGGGCTGCGAGACGTGTGGAGGATACTACACCCTGACACAAGGGAATACTCATACCACTCCGGTGCACACGCCTCGCTGTCTAGGCTGGACTATTTTCTGTTGCCACTAAATAACATGCATGAGGCACGTGAGGCACAATTTCTCCCCAGAGGTATATCGGATCATTCCCCACTCATAATAACAATTAAAACCAACAGATCGATCCCCCTACCCAGCTGGTGATTGAACAGCTACTACCTAGGCTTCCCAGAACTAGTTGAACACGTCCAAAAGACCACTGAAGAATATTTTGAGATGAACACCGACTCAGTAGACAGCCCGGTAACATTATGGGAGGCATTCAAGACAGTGCTCAGAGGGGAAATAATAGCCTGGACCACAGCCCATAAGAAAAAACAGCTAGAAGCAATACGTGATGCCGAAGCGAAAGTGCAAAAAGCAGAGGCTGATCACCTAACCCATGACAAATCGGAAACACATTGCGCACTGCAATTAGCGCAGACACAACTTCAACACATAGCCCTAGACAACGCAAAGCAGGCACATGCCGGCAAAGATATATGAAACGGGGGACAAAGCCGGGAAGATACATTAATTGGGGGGGACCTCAATGAAGTAATGAATGTAGATACTGGCATGGCTAGAACGAAGTGACCTGGGTCTCAACCAAGTCAGGCAGCTGACAACAGAAGAATTGGAACCATTAGTGACAGACCTAGATATAGCAGACGGTTTTGCAAAATACTATGCTAAGCTATATAAGGCACCAACCTCACCACCTGTAATGGACATCCTGGAGGAGATTACTCTCCCCACTCTAAACACAGAACAGTCTAATCTGCTAGAACAAGTAATCACTGAGGAAGGGCTAACCCAAGCCATGTCAGAACTCCAATCGGGCAAGACCCCAGGCCCGAACGGCTTCCCCATTGGGATATGGAAAAAATAGGCGCAAATGTAATTTCCCCGCACTTACTTCGCTTACTACAACACTCACACTCACAGGGCTGTCTCCCCCCAGACCTAAGAAAAGCCACAATAATAGTTCTGCCCAAAGCAGGTAAACCACCTGATAAGTGCAGCTCCTATAGGCCCATCTCTCTTATAAACTGCAAGGTCAAAATACTGGCGAAGGTACTAGCCAACCGCCTGCAACAAGTCATACACACACTGATACATCCAGACCAGTGTGGATTCATGCCACAGAGGTCCACTAGGCAGAACATATATAGGTTACACACAGCACTGGAAAAACTACCTGATCTACAGGACCCCCTGGCTCTACTCGCCATAGACTTCGAAAAGGCTTTCGACTCTATCTACTGGGAGGCTATATGGGTTATTATGTAGCGCATGGGCATAGGACCGTACTTTATGAGCTGGGTCAAACTACTATACAACCGCCCAGAAGCAGTTACAAAGGTGAATGGACATGTTTCGAATCCTTTCCAACTAGGCAAAGGCACGAGACAGGGCTGCCCTTTATCAGCCCTGATCTTTGCAATAGCAATTGAGCCCTTAGCAATTCTATTGAGATCCACACAAACATGGAGCGGCTTCAGGTGGTCAGGTGACTGGGAGGACAGGGTGTCCTTATATGCAGACGACCTGTTAATATACCTGAAAGACCCACGCGAATCCTGCCCCATAGTGACGCGGTTACTAATAAGGTACGGCACGTTTAGTGGCCTCCGCGTCAACTGGACTAAATCCATACTATTCCCACTAAAACAAATAGATAACGCAGTGCCGGACGAGAGCCCATACTGTGTGGAAAAGGAGCAGTTAAGATACTTAGGCATCCAAATTACGAATAACCTAATAGACTATGTGCCCAAGAACCTACACCCAATAATGACGAGATTCAAGGAAGACGTCCGTCACTGGATGTCCCTGCCACTAACACTACTAGGTAGAGCTGCACCCTTTAAGATGATGGCGCTCCCCCGCTTTCTCTACATACTTCAAAATGCTCCACTACCTATAGCGCCCAGCGAATTCCATAAAATAGATCAGACGCTTAGAAAATTGCTATGGAACGGAGGTCACCCTCGCTTAGCAATAGCCACACTAAAAAAATCCGTATGGGAAGGTGGAATTGGACTCCCCCGCTTGCAAACCTACTACTGGGCCAGTCAAATGGCAATAGTGAATGATAGACTCCATGAGGACACAACACTACCGCACAACAGAGAACAAAATCCCAACCAATATGAAAGATCCGTTATAAGGCACCTCTACCGTAAAAAAGACTGATCTGCTGCCCCGTCCATGATGACGCACATATCCCTAATATGGACAGACACCCACAAATACTTAGGCTGGGACAAAAAGTTAACTCCAGCACAACCACTGTGGAATAACAAACTACTCCCGGAAGTGAACAAATTACCAAAATGGTACTCCTGGACCCAACTGGGCATTACCAAAATTGGGGACGTAGTGAGAGGAAATGAAATAATACCATTTACAGACTTAATCACTGCCTTCGCACTTCCAACTAATGAGCAGTATCACTACACACAACTGAAGCATGCGCTACAGATTTATCTCCCTGAAATGATTGACATGCCTGATTACACCCCCTTAGAACATAACCTATTCCCAGACATGATTAAACACAAAGTTACGTCCACCATGTATAGTGCCATAACCACCGGGGAGTTGTCGAGTCTGAAAGCCAAATGGGAGGGGGAAGTGGGTGACATACTTCCAGAAGAATGGGTAACTGCCCTGATGTTCCCCAGAGAAACGGCGATCTCCTCCAGGCTCAGACTGATCCAATTAAAAATATTGCATAGAATATATTACCCAAGGGTAGCACTATTCAAATGGGGCAAGACCGCTACTTCATCCTGTCTGAGATGCAAACGAGAAGAAGGCTCGTATTACCACATACTATGGGACTGTACCATAATCCAACAATACTGGCAGCAGTGCTGCGATGATCTCTCAAGGGTGTTGGGTAAGACGATTCATAGAAATGCAAAACAGCTACTGTTGGGGATAGAAGATGAGGTTGAACTGTCACGCTATGAGAAACCGCTCTTATCCACTACCACTGCGTTAATCAAGAGAAATATAGCACAACTCTGGGGTTCTGGAACGGCACCAAGCTATGAGCAGTGGACCACGGATGTGAATATTTGTATTGCAATGGAGAAGAGAGTCTACACAGCTAGGGGATGCCCTGAGAAAGGCCCCAAAATTTGGCAAAAGTGGGAAGACGCACACTGAGAAGTAGCCTCTGCCAAGAATCGGGCCAACATCCAAAGACATATACAGGAACCTAAAACTACGTGATACTAGCGTAGCAAACGTAATTATATGTGTTAAGAGACTCCGTTGAAGTGGATACATGGTGTGAAGTTGTTGTTGGGTGGGAAAGGGAAATAACCGTTACCTCGCTGTGCGAGGTTGTATGTTTCTTTTATGTGCAGAAAACAATAAAATGTTGTATTAAAAAAAAATAGAATGTCTCACACAGTCAGTTTCCCACAGGCAGAAGCAGGGGGAGCGACCGCGGAGTAATCAGGGGTGGGACACAGCTCCCGTGTCTGCTGTCTCCTCAGCGTCTCCTCAGTGTGCCCGTCCTGCAGGCTACACTCCGCGTGTGTCCCGGACGAGGAAAGGTAGGAGCAGGGAGAGGAAAGTCTGGGGTGGGAGGGAGGGGTGCTCTTGTTGCACTGCAGCGGCCCGGCGGCAAAAGTCGCAACAGAAATACCATGTGCCGATACCTGATGCAAAGTTTAAGTGTACTGGTACCAAGTGGGCGATTTCTCATGGGCTTCCCATGGAATCGTGCTTCTCACGGGCAGGAACAAGCGTACGCACTTGCAATATCAACGCCCAACTTGATCACGCTGTGAAAGTTAACAGTTTACAGTTGCTCACTGCAACACGCAAATGTTAGACAACAACAGTTAGTTTCCTGGGTTCCACCATCAACGCAGTTTTGAATAGCGTTTTACCGTCAGCCCAGAAGACCAGAGACAAGAGACTCTGCAACCCGACTCCGCGGCCCGCTCCGCAGCCAATTCAGGCTTTTAAAGAGTCAGCTGGTGCTGTGGGGAATAGCAGCAATAGTAAACAGACTGCAGCTCCTCTCAGGAAACAGTTATCCAACGCAGACAAGAGACTCTGCAACCCGACTCTGCATGTAAAATTACAGGATCTGTCAAAAAAACAAAGGGCGTCATTACGAGTCCGCCGACCCGGACTTAACGCCACCGGTAAAACCATACCGGCATTGTTTCCGTGACCGTGCAATCACGACCCACGGACCCGGAAAAACCACCACCACAAACCGCCGCCGCGGAGTTAAGGGATCCGTAGAATGCGACGGCGGCGAAACCACCCAGTTACCGGCAACACGAAACACCATGGGCATCACGAGTACCACAGACATGGATACACCGCCACAAAAATGGCAGAAAAACCGTGGCCACGGAGGCGGTATCGACGCCACCGCGAACATGACGTTAAACAGTACCAGGTGAGGTGAATCAGGCCACAGGTGCCCCAAATGAGGCCAGCCGGACCCAGCAGGTCACTGGGAGGCTACAAAAGGGTCACACCCACACCCAGGCCAACTCCAAACACAACAATGCAGGCAGCAGCAGCATTGGGACTGGGACTATTGAACCTACAGACAGCAGCTGACATGGTGGCAGCAATGGTGCAGAGGAGGATGAGGCAGAGGCGGAGGAGGCGCAGGCGTCAGTTAGCAAATCCTGCACCCATGCCAAACCCAATTGCGCAGCCGGCACGACCCCGCAGGCAGCCTGCAATACCCCGCATCAGGGCCTCACCCTGGAACCTGACCCCAGGACAGATCCACACATTATACCGGCTGGACCGTCCAACAATCATGTACATCACCGCCATGATTGAGGACGACATCAGCAGCCACATTGCCATCTCGACCGCAATCCCCCCACTACTGAAGGTGGTGTCAGTACAGCATTTCCTAGGCACTAGAACTTATCAGCAAACAGTTGGTGAGCTGCACAGGCTCTCACAACCCTGTTTTTCAAAAATATTGGGACAGGTACTGGACGCTCTGCTGCGCCATGTGTCGGAACACATCACCCTACCTTGCACATTTGCAGAGGTCATTGCAAGTTGGCATTCCATGCCATTGCAGCCATGCCAAATTGCATAGGTGCATTAGACTGCACCCACATAGAGCTGACAGTACCACGTGCAATGGAGGTGGTGTACCGCAATAGGAAACAGTACCACTCACTGAATGTACATATGGTATGTGATGCCGGACTGCTGATTACACATTGCTGCGCACGTTTTCCGGGGTCAACACATGACTCAATGGTCCTGCGGAATTCCACATTGCCACGCTACATGGAACGCTACGCTGGACAAAGCACATGGCTATTGGGTGAGTACAACTGCCAATGCATAGGCCCTGTTGAAGTGTGTTGAGTGCCCAGGCCAATGATCTGTGTAAGTGGGCTGCTACAACTGCACATGCATCACCCCCTGGCCCATGTAATGGACAGTCAGCATAACCCACACATCACATACCTACACATGACTGGTTGCCACAGTACACACCCTGCCTAAGGAGACATACAACCAAAGCTACCAACAGGCCATACAAGTTGATCCACTCAATCCCGCCACCCACACTTAGGACCACTTCCCCCCCCAAAGCACATGACGGCTGCACATGAGACATCCTGCAACAGCCAAATCATCAAAGGCCATGGAATGACTCCCCCATGTGTGCTTGTCATTGCACAGTCCCTTACTTACCAACCACTATCGTGTATAAGGTGCACTTCATATGCACAGCAAGTAATAGTGCAATGTCCAAATGACACCACAATTACCCATGGATGGCAATCACCCGCCCTTCCGACTACGGCTAGGCCCATATGGATGAATGTATGATGACACAATATTGCATTGCATCAGATCATGAGATGAACCACAAACACTGACATGTCCCACACATTTACATCCCATGTAGGTGATGCTGGATATGCACTCACGCCATGGCTGATGACACCTGTACGGAGGCCAAGGAACAGGCATGAGGAGGCGTACAACAGGGCACACGTCCCTACACGTGGCATGATTGAGAGGACATTAGGCCTCCTGAAGGCAAGGTTCCGCTGCTTGAGCAGATCTGGAGGATCACTGCTCTACAACCCAGTGAAGACGGGTAAAATTGTGCTTGTGTGTGCCATGCTGCACAATCTGTGCTTGCGCAGGAACATTCCGCTGCCCCCAGACTCAGAAGATGAAGATGGGGATGGAGATGGGGATGGGAATGGGGTGGCAGCACAACCTCCAAGGGGTGCGCAAGATGGCCAACTAGCACGGGATGCACTCATTCGCATTTACTTTTGAGAGACTGCACATTGACAGCAAAGCATGTATATGACGATGCCAGTGAATAAATGATTTTTGTCTGCTAATGAAATGACAGATGTCCACTCATTATGGTAGTTTTCAAAGGTTTTTTATTATCAATTAAACAGGGAAGAAAGGGAATTGGGTAGGGAAGCTGTACACCCATGCCCACCCACCACCCAAACCACCCAAACGTTCCCACCCCCAACAAGGCCCCTAACAACTAACCACCTAATGGGCAACCCCCACCACCCCCACCACCCAAACGTACCCACCCCTCCAACACCCATGGTGTCCCCAAATGTCATGTTGACTGGCATCCCCACATGCCACTATTTGCTGGGGTACTTAGTGAAGGTGTGTCCTTGCTGGTGGATCCAGTCAACCGACTTGAACGCCTCCGTGGGCTGCTAGTGGCAGAGCTGGATGGGGTGGTGCTGGCTGAGGTGACTGTCGGTGTAACTATGGGCAAGCGTCCTTGAAACGCCTGCTGGGCTACCAACATTGACTCTGCAATGCCGGACTGCACATTGTTCCCTTCCCTGACATGGCGTGCCAGGGTGAGAATTGTGGCCGCAAATCGTCCAGTCGACCTGGTGAGCTGAGGCACCGACGTGGCATTGCTCTCCTGCTGCAGCCTGGCCTCCTCCTGCTGCAGCCTGGCCTCCTCCTGCTGCAGCCTGGCCTCCTCCTGCTGATGCATGGCCTCCTCACGCTGCAGCCTGGCCTCCTCCAGCTGTCTTTCCACCAGCTGCATCAGGGTGGCCTGTTGTTGCTCGATGTGCTGCAATCATGTACAGAGATTGCCCATGGATGGAGTTGGGGAGCGCATGGGGCTGTGCAGTTCTGGGGGGCTGAACTGTAGGCCATGGATGGGTGACAGGCCATCCATGTTGTCCCCCTCAACCTGTTGTACTGCTTCGGCCGGGGTACTCCCATCACTTGATGCAGCCTCCTCAGCTGTGCAGATGGGTTGCGAATCATCATCCGGGGCCAGGGTGGGTGGCTGCATGGGGATGGTGTCATCTGCTGGTGTGCCTGCGGCAGCCAGTGTGCCTGCTGCAGCCGGTGCCTGTGTGCCAGAGCAGTTCGCATCATCTTCCTGGACATGAGTGCTGCGTTGTGCGCCTGCAGGTGGCTGCTGCGTAGCCTCTTGTCCGTCATCGCTGTCACTTGTCACGACTGTGGGGATACAGAGGGCATGCAGTTAGTTGTGTGGTGTTACGTAATGTGTCCATCACATGCATCAAACATCACAATCCATGTCCACTTGCAATTCAACACTTTTGACTATTGATACACACAGGTGTGTGTCTCTGCTTCCAGTCAGGCACGCACTGTGTGAATTTCGAGGGATCGTGCTTTGGGGATGTGATACTCGTCGTTTGGCCAGTCAGTGGTTCCATTGGGTCACTCCTGCCCTGTTTTGGGGGGGGGCATTGGGAGTGGGTCCATTGGGTCACTCCTGCCCTGTTTGGGGGGGGGCATTGGGAGTGGGTCCATTGGGTCACTCCTGCCCTGTTTGTGGGGGGCATTGGGAGTGGATCCATTGGGTCACTCCTGCCCTGTTTGCGGGGGGCATTGGGAGTGGGTCCATTGGGTCACTCCCAATCACACGTATGGCTTTGTACTCTGTGCATTTACCAGCATCTGCAGGTGGGCTCACTCCTGCCTCTGCCTCTCCTATGCCGTGGATGCCTTCGAGGTGCATGACACTGCTGCAGCGCTCCTCCCACGATTGCAGCTTCAGAGGGGATGCAGGGCCTCCACCAGTACCAGTGCTGTGTTGGCGGTGTGCTGTGATGAGGTTGCGCACTTCTTCACTGAGTGTGTGGTCACGCCAACCGCTAAGCACTTGCGTGCTGCCTCTGCCCACACCTCCTTGCGGGGTTGCTGAGTAGCGCGCCGCTGATCTGCACTAAAGAGCATTTCAGCGTGCTCAACAATGTGCTCCACCAGTACTGTGAGCTCAGCCTCACTGAAGCGCTGCTTTCTCTGTCTGCGTGCTGGTATCCTGGATGCCATGATGGTGTTGAATGGTTTGTCAGTCTCAGGGAGGTGATCTGACCTGTGGTGTCTGAGGATGGCAGTGGAGTGTGCTTTATATAATGGCCGCCTCTCTGTTTCCGTTTTTTTCCCCGCGGTCATGGTATTTCCGCTTCCGGTGTTTCCTTGTCGGCGGGGGCGGACACGGTTCTAGCGCCGTTTTCTGTGGCGCTAAGTCCGCGCGCGTAGGTGTTTATGTGGCGGTGGTGACTCTGTTTCCGCCTCGGTGTGTTGCGCGCGACCCACGTGCTGTAATCGGCCCTTCTTTCTGCAACTTTGCGGTCGCGGAAGCAGAGTCACCGTCGACACGGAATCACCACATTCCAGCAAAGCGGACTCGTAATGAGGCCCAAAGAAAATAAACAAAGGTATGTCTCACAATGTTAACCATCTGCTAAATAGAGATCATGAAAGCTTGGAAGAATGCGTACCTCTCTATTGTTGCACATGTAAGAGTTGTATTCCAATTCAAATCATTGACAATAAGCTGTAGTAATCACGCATTAAATATGCCACATTTCTCAACGACCTACAAAACATACAAAGAGTATGTAGAAAATGGTATGTATCCAGAACATATGGCCCCATTTCATAGAAATGGTAAAGAGTCCACTTGCCTACCTCCTTGGTGCAAAGAGATGGGTCAATTTCAACTTTATTTATTATCGTGACCGTGCAGTATTTCAAGTCTCAATGGGACATTTTCTGATTTAAATCGAAGGATAATGAACAGAGTATATGCTATTCAATCAGATATGTTGAATGTGGTTAGCGACATTCGGAAAAGTAACTAATTCATGCGAAAGGCTCTGTTAAACATGCGTACATCTTGGATGGTACTCACTATCAAAGTATGATTGGCGATGTGTCCATTCAATGTCGAACCCGGAAGGAGCTCCGCGCGACGTTACAGTAACTATAAATGGCGTGCAGTGCGTCCCTGCGGGCGCATTGACGTCATGTGTAGACAAGAGCGGTAGACATGTTCAAGTCGGCTACATAGATGCCTGAATGCTAGTGAATGCATGACTTACACTTGGAATGGGCTGTCAGGTGCCTGTATGAAAATGTGGTATATGCACTTAATCTCATTTGGCATGGTCACTGTGGATATACCATAATTCACAGAAACGTGTGAAGCATGATAATGATAGCATCACGTGTGAATGAATAGTTTGATGCAGTAATTGGTCTACATTTGATCTCATTTCAAATAAAAAATAGATCCAAAACATCAAAAACAATTGATCTCATTTCAAATTGAAAACAACAGTATCATTCTCTAAAAGAGCTACAGAAGTGGAGGACAACCTTGCTTTAAAATGCTGTTAATAGAAACATTCCAAGATGGCCACTGGGGAGTAAGGACATGTGGTCCTTAGCTCTGCTCTGGGTGGGACAGAAAGCAAGCCCACCTTCGAAGTTTGGAGCTGGGCTGGGTACCGGAGAGAAACATTAAAGGCAGTGTGTAATAATAGGAGGCTTGGTGGAGGTTGCCCCCCTCTCCCTTTCCCGTGAAATGGTGTGTGGATAGTGGCGGCCGGGTGAACAGGGCATTGCCCTTTTATGCGGATGGTGGTGGGCCGACCACTGAGGAAGTTGAGCGCTGAGGAGCAGTATAATATGAAGAGATAGCCCCGCCTGATGATTGCAAAGGGATGAGGCACAGAGCCTTAGTCGCTGCCTGGCTGAAACAGACTTCCTAACAAGGGGACAGTGAGAGAGGGCCTTATCAAGCTGGTGGCTGCAGCCGTAATCGGAGAACACGCCCTGATGGAAACCACAGCAGGAGGTGTAAGGGGCATGAAACGACTTGCGATTCCGTTTTGGTTGGGAATAGAAGTAAGTGACTTTTGGGCACACGTGGGATCCCCATAGAGCACCCTTAGCTTTTTCGTAAAGGCAGTTGGCCGATAAAGAATCGAAACCTCCATCTCTACGTGTGGTGAAAGCAAAGCAGGCTGTACATTAATGCATTGTGTATGACGCCGATCAAAAAGCCGAGGCAAGGGTGGTAATGGGGAGAGGCGCAAGAGATTGTGCGGGGTGCCTGCCGACCTGAATAGGTGTGAAGCTATGATCCTCCAACGTGTGATAGTGTCACAATCTGAAGAATGACTTGAAGTCCCCGTAAGGGTATTGTCCAAATGCTTCACTTTCCCACCCGAGGCACCACTCTCCTCACCTGAGTCTTCAGGGTCTGAGGCTCCGACGCCGTGTCTGTGGGCAAGGTAATCCTTTTTACTCTTCGTTGTGAATGCTCTGACACGGAATGAAGCCGTGGTGGAACTCTGTATTGGTTACCACCTTGGCTCCGTTCCCGTATGCAGGCGGGTAAGGGGAAAAAGCCCAAAGGCGGAAAAAACCCCTGAGTTGTAGTCGTGGATTGCGATGAGAGAGGTAGTTGTCGCTGTAGTGGTAGTGAAATTCAATTGCCTCGGGATCCTTTAGGTAAACAAATCGAAGATCCTTCCGGAGAGGAAATGACAAGGAAGGAAAGAACACTGGCATGTAGCCGGTAAGCGTCAAAACGCAGCAGCAGAGGGAAACTGGCGGAGGAGAGGAGCCGCCAGGGAGACGGGAAGGAAGGAGAAAAGAAGGGAGAGAAATCCCCAGAAGGGGGAACAAGAGCGAGCGAGAGAAAAGCACTGGAAGCGTCTCACCGTGAAAACGAAAGGAGACGGTTGCAACGCAAGGAATCATGGGAAGCAGGAAGTAAATAGGCGAGACGAAGAACAGAGGAAAAAACACTAGACCGTAAACAGAGAAACGTGAAAAAAACGTGGTGGCAGTGTTAATGGCGGCGAAGCCGTAACAACGGCATCCATCGCCAACCAAGAGGGTTCATGACAGTATGCCCCCTCTTACTGCCCACCCCGCCCGGCTTACCAGGATGGCTCTGATGAAATTTAGCTACTAGGCGGGGCGCTTTGACAAAATGCACAGGTTCCCAGGAATCTTCAGACCTGGGATACCCCTTCCAGGAAATGAGATATTGTAAACGTCCCCGGTAATAGCGGGAGTCACGGATTTTAGAAACTTCATACACCTCCTGGGAGTCTCTGGGTGAAATGTCTTGCAAGGGTTTAGACCTAAAATGTGGTTCAGTTCGTGATTCTTTGAGAAGGGAGGTATGAAACACCGGGTGCACCCGGCGAAGGTAGGAGGGTAGTTGAATCTTGTAAGCCACCGGGTTGATTCTTTCTAGGATGGGAAACGGACCCAGGAACCGAGGAGACAACTTGGAGGACCGGATCCACCTTGGTAAATATTTGGTCGAAAGCCATACCTTCGTCCCTTTAGTCCAAGTGGGGGCCGTTTGGCGATGTTGATCAGCAAGGGTTTTGTAGGTTCTAAGGCTCCTCGCTAGACTGTCTCTGGCCGTCCGGTGAGCCTCAGAAATTTCCGATAAAGCAGCTTAGGCAGCAGGAGAGTTACTGGTGTGAGAAGCAATGGGCCAAATGGACTTGGGATGAAGTCCGTAGTTGCAGTAAAAAGGAGAGATACCCGTGGCAGAGTGTTTGGAGTTGTTGTAGGTGAATTCTGCCGTGGGGAGGAGTTGTACCCAATTATCTTGGAGTCTATTTATGTAGCATCTGAGATATTGTTCCAGAGTGGAATTGAGTCTTTCCGTCTGACCATTGGTCTGGGGATGGTAGCCAGATGAAAGAGCACGGTCAATACCTAACCGGGAACACAAAGCCTTCCAGAATTTAGAAATATATTGGCTACCCCGGTCCGAGGTAATCTTATCGGGCAAGCCATGAAGACGAAATATATCTCTGGCAAAAACTTCGGCCATGCGATTGGCCGTAGGTAAGCCCTCCAGTGGAGAGAAATGGGCCATCTTGGTGAATGAATCTATAGTTACCATGATGCAAGAACAGGACTCTGATAAGGGTAAATCCACAATGAAGTCAGTAGACAAGTTCCCCCATGGCCTTTGTGGTATGTCAGGCTGAGTAAGGAGACCTAACGGTTTGCCTGTTGGATTCTTTGCCATAGCGCAGACTGGGCATGCTTTTATGTATGACTGGACTTCTCGTCGAAGATTGGGCCAGAAAAACGAGCGTTTTATGAGTTCAATGGTGTTTGCCTGGCCTCGATGTCCTGCAACTCGGCTGTCATGGCACCAGTAGAGAATCCTCTTGCGGAGATGTCCTGAAGGTATGTAAAGTCGGTTCTTGTAGAACCAGAGACCATCTTTGGTATGAAACTGAGACGCCAAGCATTTGTCTCTAAAGCAGGGTTCAGAGTCTGAAGCTTCTTTGAGTTCCTGTAGAAAAGTGTGAAGAGGTGCCACTATGCGAGTAGATGGAAACATAAGTTCGGTTGAGAGATGGCCCGAACCAGCAACCGACTCCTTGCGAGACAAGGCGTCGGCTAGGACATTCTGAGAGCCTGGTAAATAGGTAATGGTGAAATCATATTGGGAAAAAAAATAAGCCCATCGCGCCTGGCGAGAGTTGGCACATTCGAGGGACTGCAGGACCTTTAGATTCTTATGATCCGTGCGAATGATGAAGGGAATACTGGCACCCAATAACAGATGTCGCCATTCCTCACAGGCCAATTTCATAGCTAGTAACTCCTTTTCAAGGACGGTATAGTGAAGTTGACTGATGGTCAGAGTGCGAGAGAGGTAGGCGACTGGATGTTCTATACCTTCGAACTCCTGGAGCAAGGCAGCACCGATGGCCGCGGAAGAGGCATCAGTTTCCACGATAAACTGTTTAGTTTGATCGGCCTGGAGCAATATGGGTGCTGAGCAAAACAAAGTTTTGAGATGTCTGAAACTAGACTCTGCTGTCGATGACCACACAAAGGTTCCAGATGATTTCTTGAGAAGTGTGGTTATAGGTAGCACCATCTCGGAGAACCGGGGTATAAATCTTCTGTAAAAGTTTGTTAAACCCAAGAATCTCTGAACCTCTTTGACAGAGGTGGGAGAAGACCACTCTAAAATGGCAGACACCTTGCGAGGGTCCATGGAGATACCCCGGTCAGACAAAATAAACCCCAAATAGGGAATGCTCGAGACCCCGAACTGGCATTTTTCAGGTTTGGCTAGTAAACTGTTCTCCTTAAGTCGAGAAAGCACTGTCCGGACATGCTCTTCGTGTTCTTCCTTGTTGATGGAAAATACAAGAATATCGTCTAGATAGATGATCACTGAAACAAATAAGAGATCCGAAAACATGCGGTCCATAAATCTTTGGAAAACTGCGGGAGCATTAACTAGCCCAAAGGGCATGACTCTATATTCATACAATCCGAAGGGTGTTCGAAAAGCCGTCTTCCATTCATCACCCTTAGCAATGCGCAATAAATGGTATGCATTGCGAAGATCCAGCTTAGTGAAAATGTGAGCACCTTGAACCGCCTCAAGAATGTCTGTGATGAGTGGCATAGGATAGCGGTCTCTGACAGTGACCTTGTTGAGACCTCTATAATCAATGCAAGGTCGTAATTCTTTGGAATCCCTCTTGGAGATGAAGAAAAAGGGAGCTCCGGCAGGAGATTTTGAAGGTTGAATGAGGCCATTGTGCAGATTCACATCCAGGTAAGTTCGTAAGACCTCCTTCTCGGATCTGGACAAGGAAAACATACGACCGAACGGAACCAGTGCGTTGGGCTCAAGATCAATAGAGCAGTCCTCAGGACGATGGGGTGGTAAAGGTGCTGGCTTGACTTCTGTGAAAACCTCTCTGAAAGCCTCACCAAGATGTGCCATATTATGGACAGTTGAGGATTCCTGACAAGAAGCAGGGGTGACCTGTAGTTGTAGATAAGATTGTTGAGGAATACAATGCTTCTTGCAAAACTCAGACTCGAAACGTAGCAAATTAGATACCCAATCTATTTGTGGGTTATGTCTCCTGAGCCAAGTGATTCCCAAAATAACTGGAAAATGGGCAGCTCTAATGATGTCAAATTTAAGACTCTCCACATGCTGGGAAATTCGGACTTCTAGCTCCTCAGTCGTCTGCGTTATGGGTCCTGAAGACAAGGGAGTACCATCTACACCCTCCACCTTCTGGTCTTCGAGTCTAGCTAGCCTTTTGAGGCCCACCTTGTCAACCCATAAGGTATCAACGAAGTTACCGGCTGCTCCGCAGTCTAAGAGTGCCAAAGTCTCTACGAGCTGATCTTGGATCATCACGCTGATATTGATAACCATGAGTCTTCAGGTGTCTTCTTTGTGGATACAGCCAAAGAAACGTAGGGACTGGAAGATTTAGATAACCACCGGTTTTCTGTCCCTTTTAAAACCGGGGTGATTCGTTTCCCGAACGCCGTGGAGGTAGTTCGGAACAGTCCTTGAGCAGATGTTTGTCAGACCCACAGTAGGCGCAAAGCCCTCTTTCTCTTCGTCTTCTTCTTTCTTCCATGGTGAGTGGTGCTCGGGTGGTTCCAATCTGCATAGGTTCTTCACTCTGTTTAGAAGATGGAGGAAGAGTGTTGGATGATGTCCCTATGGTACAGGGATTTTCTCTGTAACGTCTTCTTTCATTACGTCTCTCATGGAGACGATGTTCAATCTGTAGGACCGAGGATAAAAGATCCGAAAAAGAGGCAGGTCGGGGAGACCGGGCTAGTTCGTCCTTTATCTCCTCTTTGAGACCTCTACGAAAAATGGCAAATTGTGCCTGTTCAGGCCAACCGGCCCCTGCCGCCAGAGTCTTAAATCTAGTAATGTAGGTGAGGAGATCTGAGGCTCCCTGTTTAACATCCAGGAGATCCTCACAAGCAGTGTAGGTGAGTTCATGTCTTTCAAAGGATTCTCTGAGAAGAATCTTAAAATTCCCGTAATTCTGTAGAACCGGGTCTTCTCCTGTCACAAGAGGTGTAGCCCACGCAAGGGCATTGCCCACCATATTCGAAATGAGGAAGCCAACCTTAGCCTGATCAGAAGAAAACATATGAGGGCGGAAAGTGAAGTAAATAGTGGCAGCTTCCAGAAACTCTTTAAGTTTTTTGGGAGAACCGTCGAACTTCCCCGAAGATAGGGTCATAGGTGGCAATTCTGGGGGAGGGGAAGGTTCTTTGCCCAAAACCAATTGTTTTAATACCACATTTTCTGCCTTAACAGTCTGAAGCTCTTGAGAAAGGGACTGTACAGCTTTCCATAGTTCTTGGATTTGATCCTGCAACTGTTCTGGAGTAGCCATTGGTATCTTCGGGCGTTGCAAACTGTCACAATCTGAAGAATGACTTGAAGTCCCCGTAAGGGTATTGTCCAAATGCTTCACTTTCCCACCCGAGGCACCACTCTCCTCACCTGAGTCTTCAGGGTCTGAGGCTCCGACGCCGTGTCTGTGGGCAAGGTAATCCTTTTTACTCTTCGTTGTGAATGCTCTGACACGGAATGAAGCCGTGGTGGAACTCTGTATTGGTTACCACCTTGGCTCCGTTCCCGTATGCAGGCGGGTAAGGGGAAAAAGCCCAAAGGCGGAAAAAACCCCTGAGTTGTAGTCGTGGATTGCGATGAGAGAGGTAGTTGTCGCTGTAGTGGTAGTGAAATTCAATTGCCTCGGGATCCTTTAGGTAAACAAATCGAAGATCCTTCCGGAGAGGAAATGACAAGGAAGGAAAGAACACTGGCATGTAGCCGGTAAGCGTCAAAACGCAGCAGCAGAGGGAAACTGGCGGAGGAGAGGAGCCGCCAGGGAGACGGGAAGGAAGGAGAAAAGAAGGGAGAGAAATCCCCAGAAGGGGGAACAAGAGCGAGCGAGAGAAAAGCACTGGAAGCGTCTCACCGTGAAAACGAAAGGAGACGGTTGCAACGCAAGGAATCATGGGAAGCAGGAAGTAAATAGGCGAGACGAAGAACAGAGGAAAAAACACTAGACCGTAAACAGAGAAACGTGAAAAAAACGTGGTGGCAGTGTTAATGGCGGCGAAGCCGTAACAACGGCATCCATCGCCAACCAAGAGGGTTCATGACAGATAGTGGGGGACAATAAAGGCATTTCCCTTTGACCTTGGTGGAAAAAGGGGGTTTTGAGGAAGGCACAGCTTTGGGAAGCTGATCAAATTGTATTACTCCTATTACTAGATCGAAAGCTGTACTGAGGCTCTAAGAGGCGGGGCTAAGCTCAGAGGCCTCAGAGTATAACAGAGAACTGGAAAAGTGCTGTGCAGACCGAGATACAGCCGCCGGATAGGATTAGGAGGAAGGCTACATTAAGTATTGATGCTGAGGAAGTGAACAGGAAAGAGCTTACGAGGTGCTAGAAACAAAGCAGAGACTAAGGATCAGGACTCAACAAGAAAGACACTGCAGAGGCAGAGAAAAGAGACAATCTGGAAGTTAGAGAAATGGCATTTAGCAAAGAGGACCTCAAAGACTGTCTAAGGGAGATGGAAGGGAGGCTTACGGACACCTTTCAGCAACAATTCACGTTGCTGCGGGAAGAATTGAGATCTTCTTTAGCGGAAGTCAAAGGAGAAATGAAAGAGCTGGGTGACAGAATTGATGTTACTGTACAAGGTCTGACAGAGACATCAGGGAGGTCCAGCAGAGTAGCGAACTGTTAGAACAGTTGGCAAGAGTCTCACATATTCTAGAAATACAAACTGAAGGTTTGGAGAACTGCTCAAGGAGATCTAATATCCGCATCAATTAAGTGAGGCAATTTCAGATACTGAATTAAAAACTACAGTTCAACAATGTTTTGGGAATTTGCTAACGGAGGTACTGCCAGATGACATAGGGATTGATAGGGTCCATAGAGTTGGCCTGAGGAGAAGAGAAACTGGCGCTAGACCGAGAGATGTTGCAGTAGCATATCTTTGTATACCCAGAAAGAGAATATGAGAACAGCAGGAGATGTCACAATCAACAGGATGCAAATTCAGTTGTGTCAAGACCTGGCTCTGGTGACACTTCAGAAATGGACATTTCCTTTTGGGCTGCTATTTACCTTGGAAGGGATACAACATTGTATAACAACTTGCGCCGAAGGACTAGCATTGCTCAACAGAGAGGAAGAAGAGGGGCACGGAGAGAGATGAGTTAGACCCTCTGCTCAATGGGGAATGCGACAATGGGATTGGTCAAGGGTAAGGGGGAAGAAGGGTGGATGCAGAGCAAACTTAAAAGGTCCTCGAGGGAGGGGGTAAGAGGGAGGAGCCGAAGGGAGTTGTGAAGGCACTTCTTAAAGGAAGATCGTAAATTTTTATAAGGAAGAGGGAGGAGTTTATAAAAAAACTGTTGCAGGGACGTCATTTCACCAAAATGCCAGGGGTAGCAGAAGTGACATCACATGACCCTTGACACCCTGATGACATTACAGGAAGTGATGTGATTTGACCTCACCCCCAAGTGACATCCCAGGAAGTGATGGCAAATGACCTTCAGATTTTTCACATGCTCCAGCATCCATGTTTCCAGGTGCACTCATTGCAGCCAGATGTAAGAACCGAGGCACAGAGGCAGGCATGATTTGTCCATGATTACACATTTTGGGAATGTCATTTTCCAGATTCGACCTGGGGTCTATATGTAAAACATGCATAATGCAGTATTTGTAAGAGGGTAACCAAATACTCTCACGCAGGCTACAGCTAGTGTATGAAATGTCTATAGATCAATGGACACAGAAGTTCGGTGCTGTTTACCCAGGAGAAAAATGCTGCACGAGCAAACCCGAAAATTAAATCATTGACCAAGATTTAGTATCAACATCATTCCTTGGTTATAAATATATCTATGAGTCAGCTACCACTACGATAGAAGAAACCTATTAGACTGGTCTGCGTGCACACAGTCGAGTGAAACTGATAATGTTATCTTTGCTGGAGTATAATACCTGGGAAAGTTTCTTTCATTATACCCAAGACCCCCCATCGTTTGTATTATCTAAGCGTAATACGGGGTGCCAGAGGACTTAAAAAACCTCCAACATTTAATGTAATATCATTGCTGCACACATAAATCCATGGCACCACACAATTATTTTAAATTGAATACACCCACAAGTTGCTTCTCACCCGGGTACTCACTGGCAGACTTCAAGGCGTGCACTGCACATTACCCCTTTGTCAGACCCAGTGGTGTACAATTTTGTAGCACAAAATTTAGCAGCTCCCCTGCGGGCCATGCTGTAGGGCCCCCCTCCAAGCTCCCTAACAAAGCACAGGGCACGCCACAAACCGGGCCGGTCCGGACCACCAGGTGTGCACAATGTCCATGATGATTATGCCGCTGCAGGGGCATGCACTACTGTATGTATGTATTTTATTTTTGTATAGCGCCGGTAGCCCGAGGGCATCAGGGCGCTTGGACTTACAACAAAAGTTGTGCAACAAACAATGCATACCTATTACTACGTCAGTGAGTGCCCTTGATCACTAATTCCCTGATTCAGCATCTAAAAAGATGCGTCTTCAACCCCTTCCTGAATGCAAGGTGGTTTACTTCGGACCTAAGAGTTTCAGGAACGCTGTTCCACAGTCTAGGGGCCTGCACCAGGAAGGAACTGCCCAGCCCGGATTTCAGCTTGAACTTAGGTACGTTCAAGAGGCACTTCCCTCCCGAGCGCAGATTTCTGCTGGTAGTGTGGAGCACTAAGCTCTTTTTCAAATAATCCGGAGCTGAGCCATAAAGGCACTTATGAACCAAGCAGAGAGCTTTGAACTTTATGCGTTCTTCTACTCTGAGCCAGTGCAGAGCTAGTCTGTCTGCGGTGACGTGATCTCTTTTCTTCAGATTTTTAACTAGCCTGACCGCGTTGTTCTGAATCACCTGGCAGCTAGATAGATCCTTGGATGAAGCCCCTAACAAGAGAGCATTACCATAATCAAGCCTTGATAGTATGATGGCTCTGGCTATTGTGGCCATGTTGCCCTCATTAAGAAACGGCTTAATGGCTTTCATGAGCCTGAGGTAATATGCCATGTTTTTTTGAAGATAGCTAGTCTGGGCATGAGAATCGACCGCTGAATTGACCATCATGCCCAAGGTCTTTACTTTAGGGACCACCTGGATAATGGCATTCTTGATCTTAAAAGAATTGTACTCTGCCCCCAGAATGGCAAGCTGGCGACTGGAGCCAAACAGCATCAGCTCAGTTTTGGAGTCGTTCAGGCACATCCAATTAACCTGCATCCAGTCATCTATTATTTTATAAACCCTGGCTATCACTTCAGTGTCTGCATCGTGATGAGTACCCCCCAGTTCCAATATGAGCTGTGTGTCGTCTGCATAGTTTGTAAACGACACTCCTGCTTTCACCAGTAAGCTGCACAGAGTGCGCATATATATATTGAACAACATTGGTGAAAGGCTGGCCCCTTGGGGGACTCCGAATAAAATGTCACAGGGCTCGGAAAAGCTGCTACCCCAGTGAACTCTGGCTTGGCGGTCAGAAAGGAATGACAGAAGCCAGTCAATGGCTCCTTCAGAGCAGCCCACGTTCTCTCTAAGTGCCTTGATGAGAAGCTGATGATCCACCAAATCGAAAGCGGCACTTAGGTCTAGAAGCATTAACATCCCTAACTTGCTCTTGTCTAGTAAACTCAACATCTGGTTCTGCAAATCCAGCATGGCTGTTTCCGTGCTATGGGATGCTCTAAAGCCTGATTGTTGCTGATGCAGGATCTCCTGGTTCTCTACAAAGTAATGAAGTTGCTGAGTTGCTACCTTGTCTAATAGTTTGAGAACAAAATTTGAGTTAGTTATTGGGCGGAGGTTAGCCGGATCTTTAGGATCCAGGCCTGCTTTCTTAACAAGAGGGGTGATAGTAACTTTCTTCAGGTCTCTAGGCACTGAGCCCTCAAGAAAAGATGCGTTCACTATTCTTCGGAGGGTAGGAGCAAAAATGTCTTTGTGTTGAAGGATGATGCTAGGTGGTAGAATATTTTCTGCACATGTGGTGGGTTACATGTTATTCAGCACCTCTAGCATCTCTACCTCTGAAATGGGGTCAAATTTAAAAAACTGCTCTCTAACAGGTACCTCCACCTCTGTGGGACCAGTGTCTTGTTTAAAGGAGGCTCTTGCTTTGATGATATTTTGTCTTGCTTTTTCCGTTTTAGCTTGAAAGGCGTTTATAACCATGTTACAGTCCTCCTCGGTGGGCATAAATGGGGGGTAAGGGATGCAGGTTTTTCAATACTCTTCAAAATATCGAAGAGTTTGCTTGTTTTATTATCTGCGTGCTCAATTTCAGCGTTGAGAAAATCAGCCTTGGCTGCTTTGATCTTGTCTCTGTATTCCTTATCCTTTATTTTCCAGTTCATTTTACTGTCAGCGGATTTATCTATGATCCATTTCCTTTCCAAGGTCCGCTTTTCCTTCTTCAATGAGTGGAGCTCTGGGGTAAACCATTTTTGGCTATTGTTGTTTTTCCTAGCTAGTTTTGAAGTAAGCGGTGCCTCTGACTCCACTAACTCAAGAAGATGCTTGTTATATATGCCTAGAAGATTGGTACATGAATCATGATCCTGAAAGGAGCCTACTATTTTATCCAAACAGGATTTGACTTGTAGCTCATTTAGATTTTTAATGTTTCTATGGCTAGTTTGATGTGAGGATTGGGCTTGTGTACATAATATGGCAGTTTCAAATTAGCCGAGATCAGGTAATGGTCGCTCCAAATGCAGGGCGTGGTTCTACAATTTTGCAGGGATATGTTATAGCCACACAGCCAGTCTAACTGGTTTCCCTGAGGGGTGGTGGGGTCTTTGTTGAGAACATTAAAGTCCAGGATATTCAGTGCTTTTTCCAGAGCAATGGCTCCTTTATCCTTCTTGTTCCCTCGCCAGAAATTCAGGTCTACTGCAAGTGAAAGAAGTATACATGTTTTTCATTCAAAGCTTAAATGTTTAACATTATATAGAAAGAAGGGGGCAGTGCCTGGTCCACGAATATACCAGTGTTGGCTGGTGAGTTTTTGGAGGCTGTAAATATTTGCCACAAGTAAGTGATTGCAACCGAGCATAGGTAGGGAGCCCGAAATAACGAAAATGGTTTTGGTTGGGGGGAGGCTCGGGCGGGTTCTTCTCCCTCCCCAGAGAAAATGTTTTGGGTAATGGGTTAAAATGGTGCATTACACAGCACCATTTCTGAGAAAATGTGGGTAAAAGGTAAACAATTTGGGTAAAAGGGCAACAATCAGTTTTGTAGTGTGCAGGGTAAATCATGAAAAAAGTACAATAGATGCAAGTCACCAAAAGGGCACTGGGCATTTCCGAATGTATTATCATGCCGGTCTCTGCAATGTATGCCAGCATACAAAACATGTTTATGCTGACTGTGCCCATACATTTCTATGCTAACTCCACCAACATATGCTAGTATTTCCATATAAGACCATACTCATGTTCGCTTTAAGATGTTTTTGTATAGTATCATTACTGGCAGAGGCACAAAACTGGCTCTGCCAATATATGCCAGTACTCCTATGTAAGAACATACTCCAGTCGGTTTGACCATTAAAAGTGACATGTCACAATATGAAAACCTATCCAAACTGGTTCCAATGTAAGCCAGTCTAGACCCATAAGAACACTTATCATGCTTGATTCATCATAGATGCTCAGTTAATAAAAAGTCATGCTACAGTAAATAAATATACAGGCTGCTTCACCGAAACAGTCTAGCGAGGTAACACTACTTATCATGCTTGCTTTTTTAAAGATGCCAAGTAATAAATGTCATGCTACAGTAAGCAATGGCTAGACTGACTGTACAAAAATGCCACCCTAGCCAGGGAATGACTCACATGAACCTACTAGTAAAACATGCAAAGTCAATAAAGGATGTGGCAAAAATGCTCCCGTGATCCCCAGTCTCCCAGAGCCTTGCACACACGTGCATCCCCTTTCACCCACCAGTCACAACCATACATCCCCTCTCATATTCGCTAACACTGGATTCACAACACAAGCACACACCAAACCCCACCATGAAGATTCAAACACACACTATGGCATGCATACTCATTCGCCGACCAGTTACTCACTTACACCTTCTCTTACAGGCCCTCATTGCATTCTCTACACAGGCGCACACCCACCCAGAACAATAAAAAACACACCATCACATTCATACCCATTCACCCACCAGTCACTCACTCATGCACCTTTTCTTACCTCCACCCATTGCATTCTCTACACAGGCACATTGGATACATTTTTGATATACCTTAATGAACAACATCCACGCATCAAGTTCACTATGGAAGTTGGAACACCAAGCATTAATTTGTTAGATGTTCTCATTACGCCGAGTGGCCACAAACGTACTAATTCTGTGTACCAAAAACCCACTGAATGTAATAACACATTGCTTTACACAAGTTATCATCCTGACCATCTAAAAAACAACTTACCATTGAGCCAATTTTTGAGAATGCGAGGAATTACCTCATGAGATTAGACCTATTGCGAAAACATTGAAAAAGTGACCAATAAATTCAAAAACAGAGCCTATCCCGACAATGTATTGGAGAAGGCTAGAAACAGTTGCTGAACGCAAACCAGAACCAGTCTCTTACCAGTGAAATAAAACAGGATAAGGATCCACCCTTTATACACTTGATGCGATACTCCAAACAGAGCTGGCAAATTAATCGGCGTATGAAGAAGAATTGGAAGATCACGAGATTATATCCTCAACTGTGCAAATTATTTCCCAAACCACCATTAATCGCATGTACACAAGGCAGAAACTGAGAGACGATCTGGTGAAGACCGAAAAAAGAGACCACAGTAGACAAACCTTTTTGGGTAAACCAAAGCTTGCATTGCAGTCACTACAACAACATCCAATAAAGGAGACCAGGTAAGACATCCCAAGACTGGCCATAAGATTTACATTAAACAATTTGCTACCTGTGACTCCAAATTTCTAATATATGGCCTAATTTGCCTATGTGGCAAGTTTTATGTCGGCCAGGCCACTCTCAAAGATTGACAGAACATAAATCCCACATCCGTAAAAACAATCAGAGATCTCCAGTGGCCAGACACTTTACAGAAATGCGACATTCTATTGCACAACTTAGGTATGTTGTATTAGAAATTATAAAAACTTCACCTAGAGGAGGGGATATGAATTCCAATACTAGCTGGATACATAGACTGGATGTAATGGCCCCAATAGGATTAAATGAAGAATACTGTTTAACACCATATCTTTGAGTACATACCACACAAATTGACACTCTCTCGACATTCACCTAATGGATCATATTGTCGCATTGACATGGACTTAGTGAACACCTCCCAATGATCCAAATATAGTATGTGCTTGTTGCATTACTGTGCATTACAGATTCATGCACATTGAATCAATATACTGTTAATACTTTATTGTAATTATGTTTATACATTGTTCAATTAGACATATGTGATTATGTGATTAATGTGTGCATCAACAATGAAGTAAACACAGCACTCTATGTTGGAAACTGATTTAATCTATTAACAGCGTTTTATTTTAAAATACATTTGTATTATCATTTTTCAAAGAAACATCTTTAAGCCCCCTACCCTCCCCTTTCACCGGACTCCCACTACCCCATTACCCCTACACCCCCCCACCCACTCCCAGGCAGAGTAACTTTTGCATTAAATCAATTTGACAACAAATATTCTACATTACACAATGTTCAATATCCTCAGGTTATGTGGACACCATTGCTGTACAAAGTCACCATTGAGATAATCCAAGACCACCGTCCATTCATGAAGACATTTTTCCTGTTCCCCCGGAAGATTATATGTCATCCACTCCAAGGCGATGAGCCCCCACAATCTAATTAACCAGTCCCTCACCCCCGGTGACTTTTTCTGCTTCCAAACACTAGCGATGACCAACCATGCTGCTATCACCATTAATATGAAAGCCTTACTTTGCATTTTAGTAGGTAAGCTATTATCCAGGTCAAACAGTCCACACATCTAATTCTTAGGTGTCCATGCTACTATCGGGGGAACCACTTTTTAAATCTGGTTCGTAACCTCTTCCCAAAACTTCTTCAAGTTTGGGCAGTCCCACCATATATGTTACCAGTCACCCCATCCTCTCCATCCTCACCAATAGCCATCTGTACAAGCCGGGAACATTTTATGCAATTTTTCAAGTGTGAAGTGCCATTGGTACATGACCCTATACCCTGGTTCCTTTATCTGTATCGGCCTCGTTAACTTGGGGAAATTGTTCCATAGATGTTCCCAATAATCTTTCGGTATCTCGGTCCCCAATGTCTTTTCCCATTCATGCGTGTACCCCAGACATGTCCCTTCTTTTCTTCTATCAGTATCGAGTATAACTTCGATACCATTTGTTGATTACCAGAGTGTGTGGTAATACATTTTTCAAATGTGGTAAGATCTCTCTCCGTTGCTTCCCACCACCCGGATCTGGCTAGCCAATGTCTCAGTTGGTAATAATCTAATCTGTCCTTTTCCGAAAGCCCCAATAGCTGCTTACATTCCTCAGACGAATAGATGGCCCCTCCCTGCATCATATCACACATCTTTGTACAGCCTACTCTCCGTCATTGTTTAAAGGTACCTGGTACCGTCCCCGGATTGAATTGTGGGTTCTCAAATAATGGAGTAAATGGTGATGGGCGTGTGGATAAAGCTCCTTTATCTAGTAGGCGATCCCATATATCCAGAACCACTGATAGTATCTGGCTTGCCTGTGCATTGAAAGGTCTATCTTGTCTATGCAACCACAATATCCCTTCCAGTGGACAACCCGCCACTGCCCTATCCATTTTTACCCATAATTTCTTAGTTTCCCCAGTAAACCATTCCCGGAGCCCCCGGAGCAGTGCGGCCTCATAGTATTTTTCGAAATCCGGTAATCCCACTCCATCGTTTTCTCTAGATGCCATCAACATTTGAATTGCCACGCTCAGTGTCTTATTTCGTCAAAGAAATCTCCTAATCTCTCTAAGCAGCACTTTAAAATACGATAAGGGAATCTTAACTGTGAGATCTTGGAAGTTGTACAATAACCTCGGGAGAGTCACCATTTTAATAGTAGCTATCCTTGAAATTTGCAACAGATTCCATTTCCCTAAATCCTCTTTCACCTGCTGCAATACTTGTGGGTAGTTACTATCAAACAGTTGGGAAACCTTCTTTGTTATACTAGCCCCAAGAATCTGATATAGCTGTCCGCCAATTTAAACAGCGAATAGGAGGGCAGAGCTTCCTTCTGTTGTAGGGATAATCCTAGATCCAAAGTCTCTGATTTTCCCATATTGACCGTAAGACCTACCACCCGTTCAGCCAATTCTTCCAACAACGCTGGTATTGAACATTCAGGTTCCAATAATGTCAACAGCATGTCATCTGCAAAAGACGCAATCTTATGCTCCTCACCTCTAAATGTAATACCCTGTATGGTCTTTCTCGCTCTAATTCTATGCAAGAATGGTTCCAAGTATATAGCATATAAAAGTGGCGAAAGCGGGCACCCCTGTCGGGTGCCCCTGTCTACTTTCTTGCTACAAGAAACCTGTTTGTTAATGGCCAACCATAATGTGGGAACATAATAGTTAGCAAATACCATCTGAATAAAGTTGGTCCCCATTGCCATCTGTTCCATTACAAAAAATAAAAAAGGCAATTCTACCCGATCAAACGGCTTTTCAGCATCTAGAGACACCAAAGGTGCGGGATTCTGTTTTATATTAACCTTTTCAATTAAGTGAGTAACCTTCCTGATATTATCCGATGACTGTCTACCCATTATAAACCCTGATTGATCCATATGTATTAAATCAGGAAGACACTGCGCTAATCTTGCAGCTAAGATGGTAGTAAACAGCTGCGTATCAATATTTAATAAGGAGATGGGTCTATACGACCCGCATTTCATCGGGTCTTTCCCAGGATTTCCAAAAACCACCACCTTGGCCCCCGACATTGTTGATGCCACTGCTCCTTTAAGACCTATCACGTTAAACAGTTCCCCTAATATTGGGGCCAGATGCTTAGCATATTTCTTATAAAAAGTTGCCGGGAACCCATCTGGTCCCGGTGCTTTATTTATTGGTAGCGCCCTGATTGCCACAATCACTTCCTCCTCAGTAGTTGCAAGTTCTCCTGTTCCTCCAACGTTATATTGAGCATACGTATCCCACTCCTATAGCGTTGTATCTCACGATAATTCGGGTGACTTGATGCGTATAGCAATTCATAAAATTGTGCGAAGGTTTCGGTTATTTCCTCTGTCCCAGTAGCTATTGAGCCATCGGGCTGTGATATTTGTTGAATCAGCTTTGCAGTCTCCATTCCCTTCCATTGTCGAGCCAACAACTTGTCTGCTTTATTAGCGTGAACATAGTACCTTTGTTTAGTGAGCAACACAGATCTCTCTGCTCTCCTAGTCCGCAATATATTCAATTGACTATTTAACTCCTTCAATTTATTGGATAATGCCCTCGTTCTATGATTAGCTACAGCCATCTGGGTATTCCGCACCTGGGTCTCTAAATCCTCTTCTATCTTAGCCCTCTCTTTCTCCTGCTGAACTTTAAGAGCTATTTCCCGGAGCTGTTCCCCAGGGGTCTTGTCGTGATAAGCTTCTAGGCGCTTGCAGTAACCTGCCCTTGCACTAACCTACTGAGCTATTTTGTGTATATTAGAGCTTATTCGAAGCGTGGAGGTAAATGCTGAAATCAGCCAGGCCTCTCGAACTGGGTGAGCCCACATGCTTGTAAGGGGTTAACTGCGAAGGCCCTTTATGAAGACATACACATCTAGCCTTTGCAAGAGGCTCTACGCAGCCCTTGGGAGCCAGACACAGCTTTGCACAGCTCTGCTCGTCTTCGCTCTGTGAGTCAGGTGCACTGATAACACAAGAATGCCAGGCCTTCCCCAAAACAACGTGCACAAAGCCTGGGAGCCAAGACTGGCTGTTTCCAGTCTTGTAACTTAACAGGCGAAAACATGTTTACTGCCCGGAAGGATGACCCCAGAAGCTTCTCGAAGAGCTTTTACATCATAGTGATTGACGTGCAGCCCCTAATAAGAGAACTATACCTGGGCCAGTGAGGGAGGGACTCATCCTGGGCTGTTGGTCAGACGCGTGGACGAAGAGGAACAGTGCCTGGATGACCAGCTGTGAACTATCTGGGCCGAGACTCCTAGCATCACTTCCACGCTCTGGTGTAGGACTGTGGGGGGCTTGGCCAGTCTTCCCCTCCTCTCTCGAGGAGTGCCGGGCACCTGTAGCGGCGAGGGTCCCGGGTGTGATCCAATCGTACCGTCATCTACATTTTATAGGAGCGTAAGATAATAATTGCATATTCATCTATGACTGACAATTGATATTACCCAACTTGCACTTTTATTCCCATGTTACTGTAAATTGCTGCTTAGTTCTCATTAGACACTATAGAAATAAATGCAGGCATCATGTATTCTGTGTGATTGGCTTCTTCCAGGCTGAGTTAATCGTGCTTCGTATAACCTTACTTGTGTGGGAAGGTGATTAGGAGTGATTTATTTGCACTAAGGGCTGGTCCCAAGGGGTGCGGGTTCTCCTTTTTCACTACATTTGGCGTAGTCGATTGCAGGATTTACAAGCACGATGCCTCTCTGGAAAAAACAAGCAAAAGATGAATGTATTGTGGGAGATAGTGCACTCTGTCACATTCCAGGATAGCCGGCATCAAATGCTTGGTCGGGTGTGGCAGACATTTTGCATCGGTACTCGGCACCGAGGGCATTGGACATGCTTGAAAATGATGTTTCCCCGGCGGTAATTAGTGAGTGCTTGGAGAGTTTGCCGCTTGGGAAATGCAGACGGGAGCTAAAAGCAGCAGGAAACATAGGCTAGTTATTCCTGCAGGTGCTCAGGAAGTTGCATGAGAATGAATTGCTTAAAGATGCGCAGATTTGCAAATTAACTGATGAGATTTCCCTGCTCCAGGAGCAACAAATAATTATGAGAGAGACCCTTGAATCGTCCGTTAAGCGGGCTGATCAGATGGAGGGTAGATGTCCTCCTTAGCTGTGCGTGTAGCCACGCACAAGTGCAGACAGCGGCGGGGCAATCCATCAAAGATAAGGATTTGTGCACTAATTAGGAAAGATAACTGGGACCCAAATTTATGGTCGGGTGAAGTTAGTGACAGCGAAACTGAACAAACATGTGACTGGGATGAATCTGTTGAAGTCAGGCTTGCAGAGTTAGACTGCTCTGACGAAGAGGAGCTGGAATGTGTTCCAAAGAAATGTGTTTATCCAGCGCAGCCGTTAATCACTAACAAGTCAAAAGGCCAAGCTGACGGTGGAAACATTCAGAATACTAGAATTGTTTGTGATTATACACAGACTGAACTTTTAGATGTTGCCAAATTATTCAGACAGAAGGCAGGTGAAGCACTTCTGAAGTGGTATCTTTGTTTGTGGGATACAAGTGCCAAGGCAATCTTCTTAACCCCAGAAGAACTGTTAAAGATGGGTTCACTCACTACTAATGTAATGCTGGGGCAGATAGTGCCCGGTGCGCTCGGGCAGCAAGGCTCGCATTCCTTGTTTAATTGGCTTCAGACTGCCCTATTGAATTTGTATGGGAGTCCGATGGATATGGAAGAGAATTGGGGCATTTGGGGATCAATAACAGAAGCAACAGATCAGCTTAGAGAGATGGGTTTACAGTGTGCACTGTACAGTGCAAATTTTGCAGGGCCTGACATGGAGTTATTTACAGCTGGAATGCGCGCTCGCTTGCTGAGAAACGCTACGAGCCATATGAAGGGAGCATTGCTTTAATTGCTGGGTCCAACGCAAGGCAAACCCATTGGTGCAGTGGCACTTCTGTTAGGGCAATTAGAAGGGCTGGATGTGCACAAAGCGGCGCGCCTAGTGGCTGCGAGTAATGACTCAGAGAAAAAGCGTGGCAAAAATGTAAAGTCGAAAGAGAAAACTGATACCATCGAGGTCACACGCAGACAAATGTGGGTGGACGTGCTAAAAGCGGGAATTCCAAGGGAAGAGATGGACGGTAAACCCACACCTGTGCTGCTTGAGAAATGGAAGAAATTGAGAAAACAGGGATCAGGAAACGCTAAGCCCTCGGCACCCCCTGAAGAAGAGGTGTTGAAGCCCAAAGTGCGAGCAAAAGGTTACCCTGAATTAGCAAAGGACAAGTGGGAGGTCCCAGACCCCATTTTTGATTGAAGGGCTGGCTCTGTCTTTGAGGTACGGTTGATAAAGAGAGCCAGTCCCAGAGACAGACGCCCTTTTGTGCCACTTACATTGTATTTGGATGAGAAAGTAAAACACGTCTTGGCTCTATTAGAGACAGGAGCTGAGGTAACCATTTTGAATGGCAATCCCAGTAAATTATCTGGTCCCAGAGTCCTAGTCAATGGGTATGGGGGAGCAGAAACCGTTGCAAAAGCTTTTAATGTAAAAATGTCAATTGGCGAGGGATTGCCTTTCACAGCAAATGTCTTGATTGCAGATATACCGGAATATATCCTTGGCATGGATGTGTTGTTGGGCAAAAGTGTGACTACAGATTTAGGTGAATTTGTTTTTGGCAATCGGAAAGTCCATGTGAGAGTTGTTAACCCTGTGGTGGTTGGGCATGCCAAATGGTCCCCCTTGCATTTACCTCCTCCTGCTGAGCCAGTGTGTGTGAAACAGTACAGGTTGCCAGGAGGACATAAAGAGATCGGTGAAACTATTGAATCATTGGTAAAAGCTGGCATAATGAGGCCGGCAGTCAGTCCATTCAACTCGCCTATCTGGCCTGTCCGCCGCCCAGATGGGGCGTGGCGTCTGACAATTGATTACCGCATTTTGAATAAGAAGGTGCCGCCCTTAGCTGCGGCGGTGCCAGACATCATTACTCTGATTGAAAACCTTTACGAAAGAAGTGGGTGAATGGCATGTGGTCCTTGACCTGGCCAATGCATTTTTCTCCATTGATATTGACACTGAATCACAAGACCAATTTGCTATCACTTGGGGAGACAGACAATTTACCTTTACTAAATTGCCCCAGGGGTATTTGCATAGTCCCACTCTGTCATGGATTGATTGCCAGAGACTTAAAGATGGTGCAGTTGGATGATGTGTATGTTGCTCATTACATTGATGACATCATGCTGATCAGTGCTGAGAAAGAACATGTAGAAAAAGCTGATGAAAAGTTGATCACACACATGCAAGACCGGGGGTGGGCCATAAATCCCAAAAAGGTACAGGGGCCTGCTCAAGAGGTGAAATTTTTAGGTGCAATCTGGTCTGGGTCAGTAAAGAAAATTCCCGACCCTGTAATTGACATGGTTCAGCAGATGGCTCCACCAGCAGATAAAAAAGAGGCACAAAGATTTATTGGGTTAATGGGTTTTTGGAGAAATCACATACCTCACTTAAGCCTGATACTGAAACCCATATACAAAGTCACCAGACAGAAACATGATTTTACATGGGGCCTGGAGCAACAGTCTGTCTTTCAGCAGGCTAAGGACGCTTTGCAGAATTACATCACGCTGGGCCCCATGACAAAAACTGATCCATTTGAACTAGAAATTCTTGTCTACAATGATGTTGCTGTGTGGAGCTTGTTGCAAAAGCAAGGGCAGAAAAGAGGGCCGCAAGGGTTCTGGTCAAGAAAGCTCACAGATCCTATGACAAGATACACTCCGCTTGAGAAACAAGTTGCTGCAGTGTACTGGGCTCTAGTCGTGACTGAAAGAATCACAGGCGAGCAACCAGTGACAATTTGCACAGAAATTCCGATCATGGGCTGGATGCGCGACACTGCTGCAAACGGGAAAAGTGGCAGAGCGCAAGACGTCACTCATGTCAAATGGAAATGGTATTTACAGCAACGTGCGAAAGCTGGCCGCACAGGAGTTTCCAAACTGCAACAACAAATGCTGGAGGCAGTAGATCTGGAAGCGATGCCTGAACCGAGCACCCCTGTGGTGCTGCCAGAATCTCCCTTCAAAGTCCCACCCGCCTATGATACATTGACGGAGGAAGAACAAAAGTCTGCATGGTTCAAGGACGGCACCGCAAAGTATGATAAAGGGCAAAGACACTGGCAAGCTGTTGCATTCCATCCCCACCGAGAAACACTGCTAATGAGAGAAGGTGTGGGAGGATCCAGTCAATATGCTGAACTGCAGGCGGTGGCCTCTGTGATTGAACAGGCAAAAGAGACAGAGACTGCATACATATACACGGATAGTTGGACCACGTATCAAGGCCTGACGCATTGGGCACCGGCATGGAGAAGAGACGGCTGGCAGATCAAGAACACTCCGATCTGGGGAGGGCCGGACCGCTGGGAGGAGATGTGGTGCAAAGGTAAGAGGTGCAAAATCTGCATTGGGCATGTCGATGCACACATGCCCCCTGACACTTCACTGGCTCCCCTGTTCAACAAGGAAGTGGATCAAATGGCAAAGATTCGCCCAGTGACAACACCTGAAGAAGCTGAGGTATTGCAAGGAATGGCGGACTGGGCACACCAAAACTCAGGGCATCTAGGGCAAACAGGAACATATCAATGGGCTAAAAGGAGACAATTGCCCATTACCATGGATCAAGCCAGACAAGCTGCCTCCCAATGCTCCGTGTGCTGCGAAGTGAAGCACTACCCTCTGGAGAGAAAGCCTCAAGGCCCTTTGAGAAGAGGTGAAAGAGCTGCTAGCGTATGGCAAGTTGACTACATTGGCCCCTTACCACCCGAGAATGGAAAGCACTATGTGTTGACCATGGTAGACACATACTCTGGACTGATGTTAGCTTATCCAGTCGCCCATGCAGATCAACGGGCTACCTTGCAAGGAATGGAATACCTCATCAGGCACTATGGCATCCCGGATTAAATCCAATCAGACCAAGGCAGCCATTTTGCTGGACACAATGTGCAAGACTGGGCGTTAGAACAAGGCATCAAATGGACAATGCACATCAGCCGGTACCCAGAATCCTCTGCTTTGGTGGAACACAGCAATGGGCTGCTCAAGCAACAAATAAAGAAGCTGACTAAGACTCACACTCTCAATGGGTGGTCCAAACACTGGCACAAGCGCTGTTTGAACTGAACAATCGTCCGCTGGGAAACCGCCAGACACCCTTTGTGAGACTGACAAGTGAAAAGGTGGAATCCACAAAGACTCTTATTGTGTGGAAAACCGACAAAGAAGCAAAGCTGCCTGTGCAAGCCACTGCAGGCAGCATTGGGCTTGATCTATCTATCTGTGAGGATGATGTTATACCAGGGGGGCAAACCAAATCCATCTCGCTGGGTATTGGTATCAAATTGCCATCTGGCACTTATGGACGCATTGCTGCACGATCCAGCCTGGCGAAAAAAGGCATTGACATTTTGGGAGGTGTGATTGATCCTGACTATAGAGGGACTGTTTCGGTACTCTTACATAACGCTGGTGCATCTGCAGTACCATTAACCAAATATGACGAATTGCACAATTGATTTGCGAGCAAGCAGTTGTTCCCCTAGTGGTTGAAAGTAAGCAAGCCCCAGACACTACACTGAGGGGGTAAGGAGGCTTCGGAAGCACAGGAAAAAAGGTGTGGGTTCACCAGCCAAACAAAGAACCTGAGGCTGAGGAAGTGTTAAGTCAAGGTGTTGGAAGTACTTATGTTGTACTTTTGCAAATTTCTGACATGCCTGTTTATATTCCCGCTACTAGGCTCACACCACGAACGTAGAGCAGTATGAAGGGGATGGGATTTGCCTTGCTGTGGGTGCTCCTGGCCTGCCAAGCAAACGCTTTCTCCGTAAAGAATGGGTTGATGCAAGACGCTACATGGACTCTGAGAATCGCATGCACTACACTTGATGCTCCAGTCCTGCGTGATAACTACAACCGCACCGTGACCTGTGAGAAAAGCGCTACAAATGAGTATCCACATGGAACTGCAAAAGTGATAACTTGGCATATTGTCGGACACCTTTTGTCACTGACTTATATGACTGGTGCTTATGAAATCTTAGGCCCAAACGTTTCAGTGAATGGATCCAATAATTTGTTTGATGTTTCATGTTTCTGTTTCTTCTGTCCCAAGAACTGCAGCGAGTGTACTCGCCAAGATTTTTTGGACTATAACTTGACTAAATGCATTTCATACAATTGTACGTTGAAACAGCCACTGCCGGATGGTAGTATGGTGTTTGTATCTAAAACTGATATTGTATATGGCAGGCATCCCATTTGGAGAATGGTTTTCTTCAAGTCACACAAAGTAGAAACTGTAAACATGCTAGATTTTCCAGTAGTTAGACAACACTTAAACTGCAGACACGTGATGCACCCGTCTATCATTACAGAGGTGCACATAGACATAGATTTATCACGAGGCAATGTTTCCTTAGTACTATCAAGCTGCTACAAATGGAGTCAATTTCTATGGCCCATCGCCAAATTGCGCGTAGCTAGGGGGTTTGATTCATTGATTGCGGGGGCAGCAGGGGTGGGGACTGGAGCTTTAAATGCTTTTGACATAGAAACTGTGCGCAATAAGTTAGCCACTATGGGTTCTGATGCTAGCGCCGCTATAAAACTCCTGGCCCAGTGGGGCCCATTGATAAGCCCTACCCTGCGCAACACTGCTACAAGTATTGGCAACCAATGGAAATGGCAGAATTTTAGCTATGAAGACATTTTTTCTGCCATAGGGCATGTCAACAAGACTGCTAAAGACACACAATGCATTTTATGGCAAACTTTGTTAAATCAGCAGGTGTTGGCTTTCTGCTCCGAATGGGGGCGACTATCCTCAACCCACTGGCACACAGAGCTACAGTTACCAGCAAACATATGGATTAAACCGCTTGCTTTTGATTTCATGAATAACACATGCCATGCTTTAATGCAAGTTAGTAGAACCGCTTATGCTTTAGAAATATGGTGTCCTTTTATAATATTGCCTATGAAAATCAATGGTTCTTGGTGGGTGCCGCAAATACGAGGGGAATGGTTAGACAGCCAAAACTACAACATCCACAGTCACACCTGCATGCCCTGGGATCAGGGGTGGGTGTGTCCCCAAACGGGGAGGATTCCTGACCCATGCATGCATCCCGTAGCAGGGGAGTGCACCTGGATGCAAGACCACATTAATGGGGCTGACATTTTCCAAATAGATCAGCAGAAAGCTCGCATAGTTACTAATCATGCCTTGCTTATTAACAATTACAGGTTATTAGGGAATCCTCAAGTATTTTGCGTAGATCAGGTTGTGACTATCTTATACATTGTTACTCACACCTTATATTCATTAACCCAGTGGTCTCACACTACTTTGCATGCCAAGCTCATGCATTTGCTTAACTGGACTCTACCCTATGGGGTGATTACTGCCTGGCTTCAAGCTATTAGACAATTTGTCGAAACTGCTTGGAAAGATTTCCAGACACTAGCTACCTCAGTTATTTCTGCAGAGTGCAAGCTGATGATAGACAGGAACCAATTAATCAAAACTGCTGACCATCTGCAATCAGTTACTACTCACCACTGGTGGGATGTATTCACTGGATGGCCTCCCTCCTCCACTAAGCTGCTTAATATAATGCTGCATCCATTGCTGTGTCTGCTGATTTCCCTAATATTCATTCTTATCGTTTTCATTGGGCTCTTGCGCAGAATGCCTTTCCTTTATACTAGAATGACTGTGCTAGAAAAACGCTTAATCGGCCTACAGAACACCGTAATGCTTCTAAATCATGGAACTGAGTCAGCATTTTCAGGCCTCACTTCGAAATGAGTGGAATGTTGTGATAAGCTTCTAGGCGCTTGCAGTAACCTGCACTTGCACTAACCTACTGAGCTATTTTGTGTATATTAGAGCTTATTCGAAGCGTGGAGGAAAATGCTGAAATCAGCCAGGCCTCTCGAACTGGGTGAGCCCACATGCTTGTACGGGGTTAACTACGAAGGGCCTTCATGAAGACATAAACATCTAGCCTTTGCAAGAGGCTCTACGCACCCCTTGGTAGCCAGACACAGCTTTGCACAGCTCTGCTCGTCTTCGCTCTGTGAGTCAGGTGCACTGATAACACAAGAATGCCAGGCCTTCCCCAAAACAACGTGCACAAAGCCTGGGAGCCGAGACTGGCTGTTTCCAGTCTTGTAACTTTCCAGGCGAAAACATGTTTACTGCCCGGAAGGATGAGCCCAGAAGCTTCTCGAAGAGCTGGTACGTCATAGTGATTGACGTGCAGCCCCTAATAAGAGAACTATACCTGGGCCAGTGAGGGAGGGACTCATCCTGGGCTGTTGGTCAGACGCGTGGACGAAGAGGAACAGTGCCTGGACGACCAGCTGTGCACTATCTGGGCTGAGACTCCTAGCATCACATCCCGCTCTGGTGTAGGACTGTGGGGGGCTTGGCCAGTCCTCCCCTCCTCTCTCGATGAGTGCCGGGCACCTGCAGCGGCGAGGGTCCCGGGTGTGATCTGATCGTACTGTCATCTACATTTTATAGGAGCGTAAGATAATAATTGCATATTCATCTATGACTGACAATTGATATTACCCAGCTTGCACTTCAATTCCCATATTACTGTAAATTGCTGCTTAGTTCTCATTAGACACTATAGAAATAAATGCAAGCATCATGTATTCTGTGTGATTGGCTTTCTTCCAGACTGAGTTCATCGTGCTTCGTATAACCTTACTTAAGGGCTGGTCCCAGAGGGGTGTGGGTTCTCCTTTTTCACTACAGGTCTAACCTCTCCCCCTGGATGTTCAACCAATACCTGGCACTTCTTGCCCACCACATTGCTGCTCTCTGCCCCAAATTTCAGTGCTATGCGGATGACACTCCGCTCATTTTCAGGCTCCCTTCTGCCACTTCTACCTCTCTCATCTCTGACTGTCTGTCTACCATCCAGGAGTGGTGTGCCGCCAACGTTCTCTGCCTTAATGCCAGTAAGACTGAGATTCTGCTCATTGGGACATCTGTGCCCTCCTTTCCTGTCACTCTCTGGCCAGCCTCACTTGGCCCTCGTCCTGCTCCCACCTGTGAGGCTAAAAACTTCGGGGTCATCTTCGACTCCACCCTTTCCTTCTCTCCTCACATCTCTGACGTCTCTAAGAAGTCACATTACCAGCTGTACCTCCTCAGAGGTATTCTTCCTTTCACTAGAAGCTCACTCTCTCTAGAGCAGAGCTCTGGTTCTCTCTAGACTGGACTACTACAACAGCCTCTTTATAAATCTGCCTGCCTCTACTCTCTGCCCTCTGCAACTCATCCAAAACAGGACTGCGTGACTTGTCCTTGGCCTCAAACCCAGGGATCGTATCTCTCCAGGACTGAAACCTCTGTACTGGCTCCCAGTGACTGCGAGGATTAAGTTCAAAACCCTCTTCATTGTCCGCAAGGCCTTCTGGGGCCTGGAGCCTCAATACCTTCAACTCTCTCTTCCTAAATATCTTCCTTCTCTGGCTCTTCGCTCATCCGCCTCCAACTCCCTCAGGGTTAGTCGCTTCTCCAAACAGCAAGCTGGCGGTAGATCTCTTTCTTCTGCTGGGGCCTCCGTACCCCTCTGAAACTTGAGTAGAACCATCTTTGGTTCCGGAAGCCCCTCAAGACCCCCCTCTCTGTTTTTGCTTTCTCTCCTCCTCTCCCCTGCTGATCTCCTGGCTGAATCTGAAACTGCACTGGTTTACCTGGCAACCCTCTGATCTCAGGCCCAGATCTCCTCCCCGCCACCTGCACACCTGCACTGCCCCCCTGTCATCCCTTGCACCCTGGGACTGTTCCTGTATCCCTACAGCCCCTACTAGCACTTGACACCTGATGTCTGCACTTACCCTTGCACTTGCCACCAGCTGGCTGCACTTTATTTATTTATTATTTATTGTCTTATTTATTTTACTGTTATCCTACGCACTGCACCACCCCCCGCTCTTCCACCTGCACTTTTCCCCTTCCCCCATCGCCTGCACTTGCGCAATCTCAATGTCACCTGGCCTTGTAGGATCGCTGTCTCTGTCTTCCCTCTGTTTCCCCTCGCTTGCCTCATCGCGCCTTGAAAAAGTTGTGTATAGGCGCGTAATAAATGCCATATCATATCATATCATATCATAGGTTCTCCTCTAATCACTGCCTTAAAAGCAGCCCATATACCCAGGGGCGAGACTGATTGAGTTCTATTAATGGAAAATTATTCTTCTATTTTGAATCTTACTTTCTCATCTGTTCCTTCATCATATAGTAATTCCCTAGCGAACGTCCAAGCCCACAACCCAGCCTGCTGTCCAATCTCTAGAAACCAAACGATTAAAGGGGCATGATATGAGAGAGCATTACACCCAACCCATATTTCTCTCACTTCCCCCAATAAATTTCCTGAAACCCACACATAATCGATTTTGTAGAGGGATTGATATATATGTGAAAAACATGTATATCCCTTTTCATCCCCCCTCTTCATTCGCCATACATCCTGCAGTGTCATGTTTTCAAAGCTTCTTTTTAATGCCATTGAGGGTTGTACCGTTTCTTTACCCCCACCTCCACTCCTATCTACCTTGGGTTCCCAGGTCATATTAAAATCTCCCATATGTAATATTTCCCCACTTACTAAATCTTCCAGGCTGCTTACAACCTCACGCAAACATTTCCCCTGACCCACATTGGGTGCATAGACCGTTGCTAAGGTGATTAATTTATGTTCTATTTGCATCAGCACAAACAAATACCTCTGTCTTCGCTTTGTATCGCACCACCAATGCTTTTAATGAATCTCTAAGTCCTATTACCCTCAAGGTCTTCCTAGCTGCGTTGGATTGGTATATTCTAGAAAATAGCTGAAATTTCCCCACTGGTTTATCCACTTTCCTAATGTGTGTCTCTTGTAACATAATGATATCCATTTTTTCCTTTTTAAGTATAGCTTCCACCTTTATCCGCTTCACCAGGGAATTCAATCCCCGTACATTATATGTTATAATCTTGAATGTACACTATGTAGAAATATTCCATTTTAAATTCAGAAACTTCCCCTATAAAGATAATTGCATCTTCCATTTGTCCTCTGCCCCCTCCCCAACCTACCCTCCCCACCGCACGACCCAACCTTTCCACCCCCCTAACCCATCCCATCCTAGGTCCAGGCCCACGATCCTCTGATACCCTCAGGAGACAACCCCCGAGCTAAGGCCTGATGTAATACCTGGGGACACACCCTCCGGGAAGTATCCTACCACCTCCCTTGGATTCCTAGACATACTCTGCCAGTCCTCCGCCTGATGGTCCCTTGAGCCAACTGATGATCGTGTGTGCTCACTATGAGGTGTTCAGGCCTATTTGCTCTGCATCACTTTCTTTATGATTCCTGGCTGATTCCAGAGCAGAGCTCGTTGTGAGCCATGTGTGCATTTCCACAACACAACATAGTAGCATCCTTATGGCAGCTCAGCTGCATTGACATAGTTGAAATTGCGCAAAGCTACGTGTCATCGCATGTCTGATTGGTAGCATACACAGCACATGACTGGCCCAATTCACAGTTTAAGGTCACGCTCCTCCTGTAACTCGGCTGTGGCTGCCTCACTTACTGCTCACTCCGGATTTTCAAGGATTTTAATGTACACACATCACTGGGGATGAGATATTCTTAGATTGGGAATTTGCCTTACACATTTAAACATTGTTACACATAAAGTATAATTAAAGACATTTCAATAAAACACGCAAGTGACCATTTATTCCCCACACTAGAGAGATAATTTTTTGTAGGAATGAAATGTAAACTTTCTTTCTTTGTTGAAAGTGAGCCACTGCCACAAAACAGTCCCCGTGTCACCCTGAGTTGATTGTGTTGGCAGCTATAGAGATTAGGACGACTTTTGCAGGATTTCCATCAGGAATATCGCCTCCTGTAATTACGTTATCACATGTGGTAAGGGTCCACAATGATTATGAGTTTACCACCGCAAGAGTGATAAAATCATGCCGGACATGCAGTATTTTAGAACTACATCATGCAGTATTTCTGAAATACTGAATATCTGTGTTTGTTCAAATGTTGTTTTAAAAACTTTATTTATTGAGTACTTGACATTACAGCAGACATTGGGCCTGATTACGAGTTTGTCAGTATAAAATCAAAATTACCGGCATGCCAGTGCTACAGTGTCTGTCTAGCACTGCTGCCGGAATCAACGGTAGATTCTGAGTCAGCATGCATGCGCATTCCGGCATGCCGGTAACGGGCCCAAAATGCCCCATACCGGCATCCTCGCTGACGCTGACTCCGGCTCTGGCTTCACGCATACCACTGTTACCAGCACCGGTATTACCAGCACCGGAAATAACGTTATCGCCGGAACAGGAAATGTACCGGCGGCCATTACAAAAACACAATCCATTGCAATCCTCAGTGCACAGGAGTGTGGGTGAAAACACTGAGCAGTTACCAACACCAAGAAACATGTCTGCCAGGCAACCTGCAGTCCATCGCTACAAGCCAAGGTTCAATGAACCTGAACTCAACATGCTTGTCTACACCCTGGTTGAGCACTCAGATGAAGTGTTTTGCACCAATCTGCGGCGCCAAATGCAAATCCGTAAGAAGGCAATATGGGAGCAGGTTCCCCTTAAAGTTTCAGCGGTGGGGACAACACCCCGGACTGTGCGAGACTGCAAGAAGTGGTGGGAAGACCTACGTCTCCATGTGCGCAACCTCCTTGCTGCACAGCACAGCCAGGGCATGGCCACAGGAGTGCGGCGGCATGGGAGGAAACGTGCAGTACCATCCTGCACATGGAGGCAATAGAGGGAGTTGGAGAGGCGGAGACGGGAGATGATGTCGTTGAGTCCCTGTAAGCCCAAAGTCACATCACACACCTTGTAGCCCCAATGCAAATGGCTAGGTCAATATGTCAAGTTTGTGGAACCTTATCCCTGCTGCCATGCTACCCACCGTCATGCACAATGTACTTGCCTGCAACCCGAAAACAAACACCACTGGCACATCCCACTAGTCCCCTGTATCGGCCACACAAGAAGCATCTGCATGCACACAGACACACATCACCCAGACAATGCCCAACTGCTGTCGTCACCGCTGTGCAACCACATGCCCGAAAGCCACGTCATGACAAGATGCACACATCAATGACACATGTGGCCTATTTGTCACATCTACCATGTCCCATCACGCTGAATCACCATCAATGCAGCAATAGCCATAGGCAGCAGTCACAAGAGCAAAAAAAGTGGGCACCAAACTTATTTATACATGTAGTCCAAAGTAGTTGTGTATCTTCTATTATTGAAGTATTTTATAGGAGCTGACTGAAATAAGTCTAGAGACACCCAAACTTTAAATAACAGTGAGGCAAAAAGCTGTGTTACCTGCGTTTTAAATTGTGTTGCGGTCATCTTTTGGCGTCTCTATATGAGTGCTCAAGCGATGGTGAAAGCGTCCGTACTGCAGCGTGGGCACTGTAATGTAGATCACAAGGGCTAGTAAGGGCATATGTCCCAAGTTAATATCACTCATTGACCCTTGCAACCAAGATTCCCTTGCTTCGTGTCTCCTTTTCACTCACCTGCTGGCGTTCGCCGTGAGGACGAACATGAACGCATCTGAACTTCCTGTTTGGGTCCATTGCAACAGTATTATTTTGTGTGATCCGCCGACAAGCGCGACGGTAAAAATCCGGTTGATGTACACTCTATTCTATTGGTGTGATATTTACCCGGAAGCTCAAAGCTGCATCGGGATGTGGAGATATTATTAATTCATTGTTCATGCATCCGGGCAGCACTATGTGTTGTACAAATCTTATGAGCAATTGTAAGCGTGCCAGGTCGCCATGGGGATCAGAGCGTTGGAGCTACGCTCTGTGGCTAGGATCTCCATGGGAATCTTGTTGGCAAGGTCAATGAGGGATATTAATTTAGGACATATGCCCTTGCTAGCTCCTGTGATCTACATTACGGCGCCCAAGCCGCAGTAAGGATTTTTTCACCATCGCTTGAGCACTCGTATAGAGACGCCTAAGTGACACAAAAAATGACCTCAACACAATTGAAAACGCAGGTAACACGGGTTAGATTTTTTTCATACATATGGATAACCCTATGCTGTATATGTTAATCATACAATTGACACGCTTTTCTCTAATTTCTCCTTTTTGTTCCAAGTACTGAAAACAATATGAAACATGAAGTTATGGTATGTGTTTTACTTTACATCATCTATTTTCGCAAAATTGTTGACTTGATGTTAATGTACGATTGTAGACTAGGAGGTTCGCCCTGATGAAGGAATGATTTTCCGAAATGCATTGGCAAAAGGACCTATATAGATACATGTACCGTTGTCTGCCTCACTAAGATGCAATTAGTGAACAGAATTAAATATAGCCAATTTGAAAATTGATGACTACTGCCGTTTAACTTCAAATGACAATTGCAGTATTTTAGAACTACATCATGCAGTATTTCTGAAATACTGAATATCTGTGTTTGTTCAAATGTTGTTTTAAAAACTTTATTTATTGAGTACTTGACATTACAGCAGACATTGGGCCTGATTACGAGTTTGTCAGTATAAAATCAAAATTACCGGCATGCCATTGCTACCGTGTCTGTCTAGCACTGCTGCCGGAATCAACGGTAGATTCTGAGTCAGCATGCATGCGCATTCCGGCATGCCGGTAACGGGCCCAAAATGCCCCATACCGGCATCCTCGCTGACGCTGACTCCGGCTCTGGCTTCACGCATACCACTGTTACCAGCACCGGTATTACCAGCACCGGAAATAACGTTATCGCCGGAACAGGAAATGTACCGGCGGCCATTACAAAAACACAATCCATTGCAATCCTCAGTGCACAGGAGTGTGGGTGAAAACACTGAGCAGTTACCAACACCAAGAAACATGTCTGCCAGGCAACCTGCAGTCCATCGCTACAAGCCAAGGTTCAATGAACCTGAACTCAACATGCTTGCCTACACCCTGGTTGAGCACTCAGATGAAGTGTTTTGCACCAATCTGCGGCGCCAAATGCAAATCCGTAAGAAGGCAATATGGGAGCAGGTTCCCCTTAAAGTTTCAGCGGTGGGGACAACACCCCGGACTGTGCGAGACTGCAAGAAGTGGTGGGAAGACCTACGTCTCCATGTGCGCAACCTCCTTGCTGCACAGCACAGCCAGGGCATGGCCACAGGAGTGCGGCGGCATGGGAGGAAACGTGCAGTACCATCCTGCACATGGAGGCAATAGAGGGAGTTGGAGAGGCGGAGACGGGAGATGATGTCGTTGAGTCCCTGTAAGCCCAAAATCACATCACACACCTTGTAGCCCCAATGCAAATGGCTAGGTCAATATGTCAAGTTTGTGGAACCTTATCCCTGCTGCCATGCTACCCACCGTCATGCACAATGTACTTGCCTGCAACCCGAAAACAAACACCACTGGCACATCCCACTAGTCCCCTGTATCGGCCACACAAGAAGCATCTGCATGCACACAGACACACATCACCCAGACAATGCCCAACTGCTGTCGTCACCGCTGTGCAACCACATGCCCGAAAGCCACGTCATGACAAGATGCACACATCAATGACACATGTGGCCTACTTGTCACATCTACCATGTCCCATCACGCTGAATCACCATCAATGCAGCAATAGCCATAGGCAGCAGTCACAAGAGCAAAAAAAGTGGGCACCAAACTTATTTATACATGTAGTCCAAAGTAGTTGTGTATCTTCTATTATTGAAGTATTTTATAGGAGCTGACTGAAATAAGTCTAGAGACACCCAAACTTTAAATAACAGTGAGGCAAAAAGCTGTGTTACCTGCGTTTTAAATTGTGTTGCGGTCATCTTTTGGCGTCTCTATATGAGTGCTCAAGCGATGGTGAAAGCATCCGTACTGCAGCGTGGGCACTGTAATGTAGATCACAAGGGCTAGTAAGGGCATATGTCCCAAGTTAATATCACTCATTGACCCTTGCAACCAAGATTCCCTTGCTTCGTGTCTCCTTTTCACTCACCTGCTGGCGTTCGCCGTGAGGACGAACATGAACGCGTCTGAACTTCCTGTTTGGGTCCGTTGCAACAGTATTATTTTGTGTGTTCCGCCGACAAGCGCGACGGTAAAAATTCGGTTGATGTACACTCTATTCTATTGGTGTGATATTTACCCGGAAGCTCAAAGCTGCATCGGGATGTGGAGATATTATTAATTCATTGTTCATGCATCCGGGCAGCACTATGTGTTGTACAAATCTTATGAGCAATTGTAAGCGTGCCAGGTCGCCATGGGGATCAGAGCGTTGGAGCTACGCTCTGTGGCTGGGATCTCCATGAGAATCTTGTTGGCAAGGTCAATGAGGGATATTAATTTAGGACATATGCCCTTGCTAGCTCCTGTGATCTACATTACGGCGCCCAAGCCGCAGTAAGGATTTTTTCACCATCGCTTGAGCACTCGTATAGAGACGCCTAAGTGACACAAAAAATGACCTCAACACAATTGAAAACGCAGGTAACACGGGTTAGATTTTTTTCATACATATGGATAACCCTATGCTGAATATGTTAATCATACAATTGACACGCTTTTCTCTAATTTCTCCTTTTTGTTCCAAGTACTGAAAACAATATGAAACATGAAGTTATGGTATGTGTTTTACTTTACATCATCTATTTTCGCAAAATTGTTGACTTGATGTTAATGTACGATTGTAGACTAGGAGGTTCGCCCTGATGAATGATCATTTTCCGAAATGCATTGGCAAAAGGACCTATATAGATACATGTACCGTTGTCTGCCTCACTAAGAAGCAATTAGTGAACAGAATTAAATATAGCCAATTTGAAAATTGATGACTACTGCCGTTTAACTTCAAATGACAATTGCTAAATACATTTGAACCGGTATCCGAAGGAAACATACTTTTCTTTAAAACCCTTAGTTGGGGTAATACTAGAGAGCGACTGAATAGCTGGTTCTTATTACCTAGCTTTTTGCCTCACAGCATGCACAAGTGAAATACATCGGTTTCACAATCAAACACAACATGTCACACAGCTTGTGTGGCATGGTCATAAAACCTAAAACTGTGAACACAACTACCCCAGTCAACAGACAATGTGCACACCACAGCCACACACCAAACATGCACCACACTGCATCCCCCACACATGCATGTGTGCACCATGCAATGCCCTCCAGCATGTCCTTGTAATGCACATGATTCTGAAAGTACTAGCATTGATGTCTGTCTGATGGATCCACACCCATCACTAATGCCCTGCCTCACTGTCCCCCACAAGCACAACATCTGACGGGGAATAGGCAACTACATCCCGGGTTACCAGGGCATGGCCCCGCCGCAGGGAAAACACCACCACGACCCAGGAAGCCAGCACATCCACCACCAGATCGGAGCATGCTACAACATCTTTGGCACAGCCCACACGCCTCCAGGAAGCACCTGCAGCCAAGCAACCCCGTCAGCAGAAGGCACCTGCAGCCAAGCAGCCCCACCAGCAGAAGGCACCTGCAGCCAAGCAGCCCCGCCAGCAGGAAGCACATGCTTCCCTGGCCTGCCACCAACAGGATGAACCTGTTTCCAGCCACTCCCCCACCACCAGGATGAACCTGTTTCCCTGCCCATCTACTCCCCAGCAGGATGAACCTGTTTCCCCACCCGCCACCCCTCAGCAGGATTAACCTGCACCACTTCCACAAGGGTTTGGAGCCGACAGCATTGTGGAGGGCAGTGTGCATGACATACACAGCGACAATAGCTATGGGGATGGTGCTGAATTCCGTCCCATGGGCCCTCTGAGTCCACCACCCATACCACAACCTGGACTACATAATGCACGTGACATTGAGGGGCGCCTCACCAGGATGGAGGAACGGCAGCAGGCAATGCACGCAATGGTGCAGCAATACCTTGCTGAAGCACAACTCAAGTGCCAAACGATGCAGGACAGCGCATGGAACACTGCACGAATGCTGGGCAGAGCAACAGAGGGGGTGTACCACCTGGTGAGGTGCGTGAGGGAGGGCAATGGTACCATCTCATCCCTCGTGGAGTCAATCAGTGTGTTGGTTCGGGCAATTGCCGAACAACGCCACATCACCACGCCACTGGCCCCATCCTCGAGCACAACACCCTTGAGTTCTATGCGAAGCAGCCCTGTGCGTCATTCCCAGCGGCTCGATCACCCAGCAGAGGGACACTCCCCTCCTTCTGAAAGGGGTCATAAATAGGTCAAGGTTCTTGTGCGTGTGGGGAGGGAGTAGTTGGGGAGGGGTTGTGGGGATAGTTGGGGAGGGGGTGTGGGGATAGTTGGGGAGGGGATGTGGGGATATTTAGGGAGGGGTTGTGGGGTCAGTAGTGCGGGATTGTAGCGGTAGGCAATGACAATCACATTTGTACATAGTTATTCATGTCACAATACACCTGGTGTTTCAAAAGAAACATGACTGCACATTGCTTATTCAGTGTGAGTGCATTTATTGTGTACAGTGTCCAGTGCCCAGTGTGATCCATGTCCAGTGCAGTGTCTGTAATAGTTCATCAAAAGTAGTGTTGAATTAATTCTTGCAGTATGGCACGTCCATCATTGCCATTATGGCGCTGTGAATTATCCCCATCCTCATCGTCCTCAGCCTCTGGGGGCAACATGTCCATGTCAGGGGGAGAGGGACGTTGCGCCGGATGTACATGTTGTACACCATGGCACATACCAGCACAATTTTGCCCACCTTCTCTGCGCTGTAAATGAGGGCTCCCCCAGATCTGCTGAGGCGGCAGAACCTGGCCCTCAACAGGCCAAATGTATGCTCGATGGTGCAGCAAGTGCGTACATGTGCACAGTTGTACGCCTCTTCGTGCCTGTTGTGGGGTTGCCTGATGGGGGTCATGAGCCATGCCATCAGGGGATACCCAGCATCACCTGCACGGGAGCAAGGGAAAAAGTACATGTCATTTTTGTGGTCATTCCATGTTGGCACAGGCTGTACAGTGTTCATTTGAGAAGACAACCATGCACAGGGAATTATTACTTTACATGGCATAGGTTATTTCCTGTGTACCCCTGAGGGAACCTAGGCCAAATGCATGTGGGGGGATGTTTTGTGCAGTTGCTGTCACATGGACCATTCACTGTCAACCTGCCCTCTGACTAATCCCGTACAACTGACACCAATGGATGTAAATGTCATTAATGTTTTACCAATGAAAGTGGACTGTGCCTATACAGTGGGACTTTAGACATTCAGATGATTTAAATTTGTTATTTAGTGGTATTCACGGTATGCAGTCTATATCTACAGGACTTCATGTAAACATCCATCTACATCATAACACAAATGACGAGGTCACATATCGATTGGTAGTATGTGTGAGGGGTAAGGGTTATGTAATAACATTACGGCTGGGTGGGTGTTTGCATGGATGATTGAAGCTTAATTGGGTGAGGTTGCCAGGTCTCAATCATTTATTGGTGGTAGTCAATGATTGTTGCATTTAGCAAATTTGGACTAAACTCATTCTACTTGAGGGTGTCCCTTAAGGAGACATGACAAGAGTACTGACCAGCGGTGTACCTGTGAAATGTGCGTGCAGTCACAATTCATTTCAGTGCGGCAGATAGTTTTATCTCTGGCTGACCATCATGACTTGTGTATTTACTTTACTGTGTTTTTGAATGTCATTCATTGTCAGTAATGTGTGGTGCATTCTGATACATGTGGTTTGAGTTTTCTGCAGGCCCAAATACACCTATGCTGTTAACTGCCCCCCAGCCCCGATGCAACACTCCTCATGGCCTTGTGGCTAGACTGTCCCAGATGCCAGGTTGCCTATGTTGTTAACTGCCCCCACCCAATTCAACACTCCTCATGGCCTTGTGGTTAGACTCACCCAGCAGCCAGGTTGCCTATGTTGTTAACTGCCTCCTCCCTAATTCAACACTCCTCATGGCCTTGTGGTTAGACTCACCCAGCAGCCAGGTTGCCTGTGCTGTCAACTACCCCCCCAAATTCAACACTCCTCATGGCCTTGTGGTTAGACTCACCCATTAGCCAGTTTCCCTATGCTATTGACTGCCCCCCCCAATTCAAAACTCCTCATGGCCTTGTGGTTATATAGACTCACCCAGCAGCCAGGTACGATGTCCAGCGTGTCGTGCCATGCAGCAGGGCAGCATGGAGATGCGCAGAACCATTGAGTCATGTGTGGAGCCGAGCCAGGGAATATTGCGCAGTAATGTGTGATTATTTTGCGGCAATCGCACACTATCTGTACGTTGAGGGAATGGTAAAGCTTCTTGTTGCGGTACACTAGCTCCACAGCATGCCGGACAACCAGCTCCACAAGTGTGCATTCGACCGCACCTATTACATTAGGCATTCCTGCAAGTGCATGGAATGCTATTTTTGTTGCATTCACCTCTTCAGCATTCTGTGGTAACCTGATGTGGTCACGTACGTGGGACAGGAGTGCATCTAGCACCTGGGAGAGCACACAGGAGAAACAGGGTTGGGAGATTCCATGCAGCTGCCCCATTGTGTGCTGATAAGTGCCTCTGGCAAGGAAGTGTAGCACAGACACTACCTTCAGCAATGGGGTGATGGCTGTCTGGATATTGATTAGGCTCACCAGCTCATCATGCATCAGGTCCACTATAGTTGTGATGGTGTCCCTGTCTAGCCGGTACAGGGTCTGGATCTGAGCGGGGGTGAGATTGAATGGGGTGGCCCTTAGGCGAGGGATTGGTGGCTGCCTGCGGGGTACAACTGGCTGCACATTGTGTATCTGCTGGGCCATGATGGTGCTAATGGTAGCATTGTGGATTTGGAAGGGGTCTGGGGTGTGTGAGTGGTCCTTTTGTGCTGTGCCACAGACCATTGGCTCCACCTTTGCTGATTGTGAGCACCTGTGGCAGGTTTCTACACACCAGAATCCTGTTAACGCCTGGTCTGCAATGCCGGTGTTTCCGGCATCATTGTACCCATTCTTAGCGGCATGTACATGCCGGTGGTTGCGTGTCCATGCACCGCTTAATGTGGACTTACTTACGCCATGCCGGTATCACTGGCACGGCTGCTGCATGTCAACACTGATACCAGCAATGGCGTTGCTGGGCACGGCGGGTCCCTGGCTATGCCGGTAACATCAGCATTGCGACTCAGACTACACCGGTCCGGTAAAGGGTGCCAGTACGGAAATAACAGCAACGCTATTTCCAGACCGACATACTTGTAATGAGGCCCATAGACTTAAGCATTTTCGACTACAGCAGATACAATGCAACACAGGTCAGAGGTGTGAACAGCTGTGATTACAACATTGTAGGCAGGGAAAGAGGGAAAACAGCCATAACAGAACAGCATGTTGGGCACCGGGGACAGCAAAACATCAGTTGTGGGATGAGTTCGGGTTATTTAGTCCAGGCCTTGGGTTGACAACAAATAACTGTGAAAGGGGGGGCCATATGTCTCTGGGTTTACAGTTCAAAGGCTGCTGAGAGGACCGATGCTCTTCAATATTTGAGGCCCATGTGACAGTTCGGAGCCATTGAGCTACCATTGGGCTGGTGGGGCGCAGTCAGAGCAGCAGTACTTCTCGGACAGGCAAAACAAACAGAGGCTATCTAGCTTACAGGAGTCACAAGGTAGTTGTTTGTATTGAAGGAACAGACAATTTCACGGGGTAGCCCGGTTAAATATCACTGACATGACCTTGCAGACTACATTCCAGTAATCCCCCTATCCAGGGCAGCTCCAGAGCATGAGAAGGTATCCTGCCCCCTCAGCGTGGCATCTGGGACATAGGTAGGGAAAATAGAGTTCATCTGGCCACGGTATAATGGAATCTATGTAGAACCTGAAATTGTATTAGCCGGAACCTGAAATCGAAGGACACTGCACGGGTCTGCGAACACATATATTCCCAAATTTCATCTGTAATGTTCATTTCGAGATCCCTGGCCACAGCCTCCTGGAGCCTAGTCAAAGGTTTACTGTTGCGGCTCTGAAGTGCATTATATAGTGTGGCTATCCTCTTACAGAAGTCCCCCTAATAATGGCGTCTAGTATTGGCTCATCGGGTGGCTGTATTGGGAACTCAGACCAGGTTTTTTTAGAAGCGTTTTTAGAAGCGTGGCAAAGCCCTGCATATTGTAGCCATTGCTTGATTGATCAGGGTGGACAATGTGTTCCATATATGGAGCCAAACGCAGTGCCAGCACCTTTGCGAAGATTTTAACATCAGAGTTTATACGTGAGAGGGGGCGGTATGACCCGCATTGTTCTGAAGGCTTGTCTGGCTTTAGCAAAACAGAAATCACTGCTTCCCGTAGATTGGAGGGGAGAACTCCTAAGGTGAACGCTCCTTTCATAAAGAGGCCGGCCTAGGGAGGATTTGAAGTGTTTATAGAACTGCAGGGTAAGGCCGTCTGGCCCAGGGGCTCTATTAGGTGGAAGCGCATTTATGGCTTGGGATATTTCGTCAGAATAGGACGGTGCAGGTATATTTTGGCGTCCTTGTGATGCTGGAAATGCATCGGAGGGACAGGGCCTCCGTATCTTTGTCCTTTATGTTATGTAAATGAAGTTATGTTATGCACATCAGTAAGTACATTACCCTGCACCTTTGTAAGTATTTGCCTGTCTCTGAATGCCTCTAGTTAAGCATATGAGCTAGGTACATTCTAGAGTGTAGAATCCTGTAATTGTTGTTGCTCAAGTGTTGACAGTTATGCCCGGTTTGCTGTATTAGTTAGGGGTCTTGCAGATATGTTCCTGAGCAAGTCAATAAACCACTTGAGAAAGTTTAAACAGTATTGAGGTATGCTATAATTCTGAGGCGCTGCGAATAACAAAGATTCGAAACTGGAACACAAGTCCAGTATGATGGGTCTACCCAAATGGTGAGACAAGGGTTGCTGCACGTATGAGGGACTAGCAGGTACCTCAAAACTGCTAATTGATTGTAAGAGAAAACTCAAAAAGTGTCACCTCTAAGTCGTTGCGCAGCCATACTGTCACACCGAGATTACTGCGATGTCTATGGACACCTCCGTCCCCAAGCACCGGTCAGGGAGAAATCAAAGAATGCTCCCTAACCAGTTATTGAGACCACAGGTGCACAAGAGGCAGGAGCGTGGGTACCAGGTAGCTGCAAGGGAAGCAGGTTAGGAAATCGTGAATACAAGGTCAATAATCACAAAGGGCAATAGTAGGAAGGAAGTAAGAACAGCACCTACCAATGTTGTAGTGAGAGGAGGGAGCGGGTAGACCCCAGGTGGTGGAGAATAATAGAACACCCAGAGGAGGACGGGTAACCTGGTTCCCCTTGATGAATGCACCTGAAGTAGTGCTCAACGTTCAAAGGACAGAGTCCACAAAAGCAGAACGATATCCAGAGGCAGTCCTAAGTCCGTGAGCCAAAGTTCCAAAATCCTGAGAAGCAAAAGTTCCAAAACACCAATTCCGAGGTACAAGCGAAGGCAGTCCAGTAACACGAAGCACGAGGTCAAAAATCCAAGAAAACAGAGTTCCAAGCAACAAATCCAAGGGAAAAAACGAAAGCAGTCCAATTCCAAAACTCAAGGTCTAACAGCTAGAAGAACGGGATCCAAGCAAAACGAAACGCCACTCGAACACTGTTAAACAGCTGAGAAGCGGAGTAGTCCGTGATCAGTGTTCCTTTATGCCGGAGACCAGATCATGTGACTGCTTCCCCATCAGGTCACATGGGTGGCATGGCGTGTCACGTGATGCAGAGGAGCAGGAAGCGGCAACGGGATTCGTTGGGCGAAATCTCCTAGTATCACGTGACCGGTATCGGATGGCACGTGGCCAGGAAGTGGTGCCGGCGGTTTGTGATGCTCTCCATTGGGGCCACAATCGCCAGGAGCCTGATTGATGTTTTCCCAGTGCGGAACTCCGCGCGTGATGGATTCTAGGGATGCAAATCCGCGTGGAACGTCTGGAGCAGGTCTCAGGTGGGGTGGTCTGGATTGTACGTGTGGGTCGTGTGGGTGTCATGACAGAACCCCCTCCCAAGGGCCCACAACCGCGTGGGCAAGATGGATGATCCCGATGAAACCTAGCAACTAGGAGGGGGGCATGTACATTAGAGGTGGGCTCCCAAGATCGTTCCTCAGGACCAAAACCGAGCCAATCCACCAGATAATACAGCACCCCTTTTCGGAGGCGTGAGCCCAGAATATTCTTGACTTCATATTCGGTAGAGGAACCCTGCACGAGTGGAGAAGGTGGCAGAGGTGGTCTGGTATGAGGGAGGCAGGGCTTCAACAGGGAGGTGTGGAATACCGGGTGGATGCGCCATGAAGGGGGCAAAGACAAGCGGAAGGCCACCTGATTGATGACCCTGGTGATACGATATGGGCCTACAAAACGAGGAAGGAGTTTACGACAACCCGGTATCCGTAAATGTCTAGAGGACAACCAGACCTTGTCACCAACCGAATACTTAGGGGCATCTGCACGCTTCTTATCGGCAGCGGAGCACATAGTGGCCTGTGCTTCTCTCAGGTGAGTGAGGGTCTGTGCATGCACGTCTTCCAAGTCCCTGAGACAAGAGGCCGCAGCCGGAGCAAGAGCCATGGAAAAATCAGGTATGGGTAAAACCCGGGGATGTTGGCCGTAAATGGAATAAAACGGGGAGAACCCAGTGGCAGTATGAGGTGCGTTATTGTATGCAAACTCCGCTAAATGTAGTACTTGGTACCAGGTGTATTGATGCTGCAAAGAGAGACAGCGGAGATACAGCTCCAATGTTTGATTAACGCACTCTGTTTGGACATCAGTTTCGGGGTGATAAGAGGAAGAGTACCTGGCATCTATGCCCAATAGGCTGGTGAGGGTGCGCCAGAATCGGGAGGTGAATTGCGAACCTCTATCGGACACTATAACAGAGGGCAACCCAAAAAGACAAAAAATGGATCGAAAAAACAACCTGGCTAGTGTCAGGGCGGTAGGGATACCGATACAAGGAATGAACCGCACCATCTTGGTGAATGCGTCTACCACCACCCATATGGTATCATGGCCTTGGACTTTCGGTAAATCAGTGATGAAATCCATGGTAACCATATGCCAGGGGCGCGGCGGTATGGGTAAAGGTTGTAGAAATCCTAAGGGGCGTCCCTTCCTGTTTTTACATTGTGCACAGATGGAACAATTCGAGACATAGGTGGTTACATCTCTGCGCATGGTAGGCCACCAACACCCTCTGTGCAACAATGCAAGAGTTCTTTTCTGCCCATGATGTCTGTTAATTGGAGCATCGTGTGACCACTCAAGCGCCTGAATACGGGTGCCCTGGGTGGGAAGGTATAACCTGTCCTGCATGAAAGGTAATCCTTCATGAAACGTTAAGTCCCATTCGTTGGTGTCATGGTCATGAAGGAGTACCCACTGGCGGATGGATTCAAGAAGGTCGACAGGAGGGGTACAAAGACAGATCACATGTTTGTCAAGCAGAGTCTCAGGAAAAACAGGAAGGGATACTCCACCCGGCAGACGCGACAAGGCATCCGCCTTGCCGTGACCTGTACCTGAACGGTGCCGTATAATGAAATTGAAGGAAGAGAAGAACAAATGCCAGCGGACTTGCCGACTGTTCACACATTTAAGGGTCGCTAGGTCCTGCAAATTACGGTGTCAGAATACACTGTGATCGGGTGTTTGGCCCCTAATAAATGGTGTCGCCATACCTGGAAAGCATCCTTGACTGCTAAAAGTTCCTTTTCGGTGACAGTATAGTGTTGTTCCGTAGCAGTGAATTTACGTGAGTGATAAGCAACAGGGTGCAGCAATCCCGTGGCAGGACAATTCTGAGACAGGACTGCTCCCAAAGCGAAAGAGGAAGCGTCTGCTTCCACCACAAAAGGTAGGTCAGGGTTTGGGTGTTGCAAGATAGGGGCAGACATAAAGGCAGCTTTCAGTGTCTCGAATGCCTTGTCTTGTAATGGAGTCCAAATGTAGGGTGCCCGTGGACTAGTAAGGCTAGTCAGGGGGGCTGCGATGGAGGAAAATCATGCAATGAATCTCCTATAAAAATTTGCAAGACCAAGAAATGATTGTAAGGCTTTGACTGTTGTAGGTACTGGCCACTTCAGAACAGCATCGACTTTAGCTGAAGTCATAGAGAGACCCTTGGAAGTAATGTGGAACCCTAAGAATTCCACCTCTGTGACATGAAACAAACATTTCTCGGGTTTAGCAAACAGGGCATTGGTTTTGAGCCTGTGGAGTACTTCTTTGACATGGAATACATGAGTTGTGGGGGATGAAGAATAGATTAGGTTATCATCCAGATATACAATAACATATGCATCCATAATATCATGAAATATGTCATTCATGAATCTCTGAAACGTTGCGGGGGCATTACAGAGACCAAAGGGCATAACGGTGTATTCAAACAGTCCATGTCTGGTACAAAAGGCCGTCTTCCATTCATCTCCTTGTTTTATTCGTACTAGATTGTAGGCACCCCTGAGATCAAGCTTGGAAAAAATAACTGCATGAGTCAGGTTGTCCAGGAGTGGAGTAATAAGAGGAATTGGGTACCGATTCTTTATAGTGATTTGGTTAAGGCAACGATAGTCCACACAGGGGCGTAAGTCGCCTTCCCTTTTGGGCACAAAAAAATGGGACTCACAGCGGGAGACTGGGATGGGCGAATGTGCCCGATCCTCAGGGCGGTATGAAGGTATTGTTTCAGGGCCTGGTCTTCCGTAGGGGATAGGGAATATATTCGGCCACAAGGTATGACAGCATCTGGAATGAGGTCGATGGGGCAGCCATACGACCGGTGTGGTGGGAGATGTTCAGCTCGTTTTTTATCAAAGACGTCAAGATAATCCTGGTACTCTATAGGAATACCGGAAACAGTGGCCCCCACAACGTGGCCTTGAGGTTCACAATCTATGGTTTGCTCGTCATTGAGCTGGAGATGGGCCAATGCACCTAATACCTGCGATGGAGAGGTCACCGGATTAGTGGTCACCAGGCAGTGATTTTGGCAATAGTCGGACTCAAAAAACTATTTACCATGTGCCCAGTCAATGACAGGATTATGAGTTCATAGCCATGGGAGACCCAGTATAAGCCCGAATTGTGGGGTAGTAATCAGGTCAAATGAAAGGGTTTCTCTATGTGTTACTTGTATGACTAGAGTCAAAGGTGCGGTTTGTTGTTTTATTGGACCTGATATGAGTGAAGACCCATCAACAGCTTGCACAGGTTCTGGTCGCTGCTTGTTTAATAGATGAAGATTGAGTGAAGCGGCCAAGGTTTTGTCTACATAGTTACCCATAGCCCCAGAGTCGATGACTAAGCGTACTTGGTGATGAGCGCTGTCTACTGAAATCAGAAGGGCTGGATATGCAAGGGACCGACGAGTCCTGAGACTGTTTCCGAGGGGGAGAGAGAAGGTGAACCCGCCAGATCCCCCTCATTTAGGGACAGGCTCTCTGAAAAACCAATGACTTAGGTTTGGGGCGTCGGGGGCATTCTCTGACATAGTGGCCATTCAGGCCGCAATAAAAACATGCATTAGAGGACCTACGTTGCTCTCTTTCTGAGGCTGTAATAGGGCTGCGAATACCACCTATTTGCATGGGTTCGTCCTGAGTATTATTGGTTGGCAGGCTGGTTGAGAAGGGCACGGATTTCCCGGTCTCGTGTCTTCTCTCGGCCCTTCGGGCATCCACTTGTAGGGATAAATACACAAGTTCGGGGTATTGGTCTGGTAAGGATGGTATTACAGCTAATGCATCTTTCATAGCATCATTGATACCACGATAAAACACCACAGCCTTTTTGTTTTCTGGCCATGCTGTCTCTACTGACAACTGGTTGAAACAGGTAATATAGTCAACCAGTGTTGTCTTACCCTGGCTCAATTCAAGCAGTTCTAAGTCCCGAGCCTGTGCTTTATGCCTGGTATCAAAAACTCTGGTAATTTCCGTGATCAATAGGTCAAAATCATACAGCACAGGACTATTGGTCTCGAGTAGTGGGTTGGCCCAGGCGGCAGCTATTCCCCCCAAGTGTGAAAGTGTAAATGCTGCCTTCGTAGTGGAGTCTGGGAAGGCCTGTGGGCGACACAGGAAGTGGAGCTTTCACTGATTTATGAAAGTTCGGAACTTCCGGGGATCGCCCTGAAACTTCTCGGGAGAGGCCAAGGGAAAAGGAGTCAGGACATAACCAGGCGTAGGGTTTGGAGCAGGAACAGGTGGGGCCCCCTGGGGGGAGGGCGTCCCCGAACTCGGGGTCAGGGGGAAGCGCATGACGTTCGCTCTGTATCGTGGCCAGCCGCTGATGGATAGCGGCTGTGGCGGCTGACATGTCTGCTCTAAGAACTGTAATGGCTTGGACCAAGGCAGCTACCTGATCCCCGGCGGCGGCATCCATAGTCAAGGCAGAAAGGCTTCTCAGTCTGTCACGCCGAGATTACTGCGATGACTATGGACACCTCCGTCCCCATGCACCGGTCAGGGAGAAATCAAAGAATGCTCCCTAACCAGTTATTGAGACCACAGGTGCACAAGAGGCAGGAGCGCGGGTACCAGGTAGCTGCAAGGGAAGCAGGTTAGGAAATTGTGAATACAAGGTCAATAATCACAAAGGGCAATAGTAGGAAGGAAGTAAGAACAGCACCTACCAATGTTGTAGTGAGAGGAGGGAGCGGGTAGACCCCAGGTGGTGGAGAATAATAGAACACCCAGAGGAGGACGGGTAACCTGGTTCCCCTTGATGAATGCACCTGAAGTAGTGCTCAGCGTTCAAAGGACAGAGTCCACAAAAGCAGAACGATATTCTGAGGCAGTCCTAAGTCCGTGAGCCAAAGTTCCAAAATCCTGAGAAGCAAAAATTCTAAAACACCAATTCCGAGGTACAAGAGAAGGCAGTCCAGTAACACGAAGCATGAGGTCAAAAATCTAAGAAAACAGAGTTCCAAGCAACAGATCCAAGGGAAAAAACGAAAGCAGTCCAATTCCAAAACTCAAGGTCTAACAGCCAGAAGAACGGGATCCAAGCAAAACGAAATGCCACTCGAACACTGTTAAACAGCTGAGAAGCGGAGTAGTCCGTGATCAGTGTTCCTTTATGCCGGAGACCAGATCATGTGACTGCTTCCCCATCAGGTCACATGGGCAGCAATGGCGTGTCACGTGATGCAGAGGAGCAGGAAGCGGCAACGGGATTCGTTGGGCGAAATCTCCTAGTATCACGTGACCGGTATCGGATGCCACGTGACCAGGAAGTGGTGCCGGCGTTTCGTGATGCACCCCATCTCCATCGGGGCCACAATCGCCAGGAGCCTGATTGATGTTTTCCCAGTGCGGAACTCCGCGCGTGATGGATTCTAGGGATGCGAATCCGCGTGGAACGTCTGGAGCAGGTCTCAGGTGGGGTGGTCTGGATTGTACGTGTGGGTCGTGTGGGTGTCATGACAGAACCCCCTCCCAAGGGCCCACGACCGCGTGGGCAAGATGGATGATCCCGATGAAACCTAGCAACTAGGAGGGGGGCATGTACATTAGAGGTGGGCTCCCAAGATCGTTCCTCAGGACCAAAACCGAGCCAATCCACCAGGTAATACAACACCCCTTTTCGGAGGCGTGAGCCCAGAATATTCTTGACTTCATATTCGGTAGAGGAACCCTGCACGAGTGGAGAAGGTGGCAGAGGTGGTCTGGTATGAGGGAGGCAGGGCTTCAACAGGGAGGTGTGGAATACCGGGTGGATGCGCCATGAAGGGGGCAAAGACAAGCGGAAGGCCACCTGATTGATGACCCTGGTGATACGATATGGGCCTATAAAACGAGGAAGGAGTTTACGACAACCCGGTATCCGTAAATGTCTAGAGGACAACCAGACCTTGTCACCAACCGAATACTTAGGGGCATCTGCACTCTTCTTATTGGCAGCGGAGCACATAGTGGCCTGTGCTTCTCTCAGGTGAGTGAGGGTCTGTGCATGCACGTCTTCCAAGTCCCTGAGACAAGAGGCCGCAGCCGGAGCAAGAGCCATGGAAAAATCAGGTATGGGTAAAACCCGGGATGTTGGCCGTACATGGAATAAAACGGGGAGAACCCAGTGGCAGTATGAGGTGCGTTATTGTATGCAAACTCCGCTAAATGTAGTACTTGGTACCAGGTGTATTGATGCTGCAAAGAGACAGCGGAGATACTGCTCCAATGTTTGATTAACGCACTCTGTTTGGCCATCAGTTTCGGGGTGATAAGAGGAAGAGTACCTGGCATCTATGCCCAATTGGCTGGTGAGGGTGCGCCAGAATCGGGAGGTGAATTGCGAACCTCTATCGGACACTATAACAGAGGGCAACCCAAAAAGACAAAAAATGGATCGAAAAAACAACCTGGCTAGTGTCGGGGCGGTAGGGATACCGATACAAGGAATGAACCGCGCCATCTTGGTGAATGCGTCTACCACCACCCATATCGTATCATGGCCTTGGACTTTCGGTAAATCAGTGATGAAATCCATGGTAACCGTATGCCAGGGGCGCGGCGGTATGGGTAAAGGTTGTAGAAGTCCTAAGGGGCGTCCCTTCCTGTTTTTACATTGTGCACAGATGGAACAATTTGAGACATAGGTGGTTACATCTCTGCGCATGGTAGGCCACCAACACCATCTGTGCAACAATGCAAGAGTTCTTTTCTGCCCAGGATGTCTGTTAATTGGAGCATCGTGTGACCACTCAAGCGCCCGAATACGGGTGTCCTGGGTGGGAAAGTATAACCTGTCCTGCATGAAAGATAATCCTTCATGAAACGTTAAGTCCCATTCGTTGGTGTCATGGTCATGAAGGAGTACCCACTGGCGGATGGATTCAAGAAGGTCGACAGGAGGGGTACAAAGACAGATCACATGTTTGTCAAGCAGAGTCTCAGGAAAAACAGGAAGGGATACACCACCCGGCAGACGCGACAAGGCATCCGCCTTGCTGTGACCTGTACCTGAACGGTGCCGTATAATGAAATTGAAGGAAGAGAAGAACAAATGCCAGCGGACTTGCCGACTGTTCACACATTTAAGGGTCGCTAGGTCCTGTAAATTACGGTGGTCAGAATACACTGTGATCTGGTGTTTGGCCCCTAATAAATGGTGTCGCCATACCTGGAAAGCATCCTTGACTGCTAAAAGTTGCTTTTCGGTGACAGTATAGTGTTGTTCCGTAGCAGTGAATTTACGTGAGTGATAAGCAACAGGGTGCAGCAATCCCGTGGCAGGACAATTCTGAGACAGGACTGCTCCCAAAGCGAAAGAGGAAGCGTCTGCTTCCACCACAAAAGGTAGGTCAGGGTTTGGGTGTTGCAAGATAGGGGCAGACATAAAGGCAGCTTTCAGTGTCTCGAATGCCTTGTCTTGTAATGGAGTCCAAATGTAGGGTGCCCGTGGACTAGTAAGGCTAGTCAGGGGGGCTGCGATGGAGGAAAATCATGCAATGAATCTCCTATAAAAATTTGCAAGCCCAAGAAATGATTGTAAGGCTTTGACTGTTGTAGGTACTGGCCACTTCAAAACAGCATCGACTTTAGCTGAAATCATAGAGAGACCCTTGGAAGTAATGTGGAACCCTAAGAATTCCACCTCTGTGACATGAAACAAACATTTCTCAGGTTTAGCAAACAGGGCATTGGTTCTGAGCCTGTGGAGTACTTCTTTGACATGGAATACATGAGTTGTGGGGGATGAAGAATAGATTAGGATATCATCCAGATATACAATAACATATGCATCCATAATATCATGAAATATGTCATTCATGAATCTCTGAAACGTTGCGGGGGCATTACAGAGACCAAAGGGCATAACGGTGTATTCAAACAGTCCATGTCTGGTACAAAAGGCCGTCTTCCATTCATCTCCTTGTTTTATTCGTACTAGATTGTAGGCACCCCTGAGATCAAGTTTGGGAAAAATAACTGCATTAGTCAGGATGTCCAGGAGTGGAGTAATAAGAGGAATTGGGTACCGATTCTTTATAGTGATTTGGTTAAGGCAACGATAGTCCACACAGAGGCGTAAGTCGCCTTCCCTTTTGGGCACAAAAAAATGGGACTCACAGCGGGAGACTGGGATGGGCGAATGTGCCCGATCCTCAGGGCGGTATGAAGGTATTGTTTCAGGGCCTGGTCTTCCGTAGGGGATAGGGAATATATTCGGCCACAAGGTATGACAGCATCTGGAATGAGGTCGATGGGGCAGTCATACGACCGGTGTGGTGGGAGATGTTCAGCTCGTTTTTTATCAAAGACGTCAAGATAATCCTGGTACTCTATAGGAATACCGGAAAAAGTGGCCCCCACAACGTGGCCTTGAGGTTCGCAATCTATGGTTTGCTCGTCATTGAGCTGGAGATGGGCCAATGCACCTAATACCTGCGAAGGAGAGGTCACCGGATTAGTGGTCACCAGGCAGTGATTTTGGCAATAGTCGGACTCAAAAAACGATTTACCATGTGCCCAGTCAATGACAGGATTATGAGTTCGTAGCCATGGGAGACCCAGTATAAGCCCGAATTGTGGGGTAGCAATCAGGTCAAATGAAAGGATTTCTCTATGTGTTTCTTGTATGACTAGAGTCAAAGGTGCGGTTTGTTGTTTTATTGGACCTGATATGAGTGAAGACCCATCAACAGCTTGCACAGGTTCTGGTCGCTGCTTGTTTAATAGAGGAAGATTGAGAGAAGCGGCCAAGGTTATGTCTGCATAGTTACCCATAGCCCCAGAGTCGATGACTAAGCGTACTTGGTGATGAGCGCTGTCTACTGAAATCAGAAGTGCCTGGATATGCAAGGGACCGAAGAGTCCTGAGACTGTTTCCGAGGAGGAGAGAGAAGGTGAACCAGTCAGATCGCCCTCATTTAGGGACGGGCTCTCTGAAAAACCAATGACTTAGGTTTGGGGCGTCGGGGGCATTCTCTGACATAGTGGCCATTCAGGCCGCAATAGAAACATGCATTAGAGGACCTACGTCGCTCTCTTTCTGAGGCTGTAATAGGGCTGCGAATACCACCTATTTGCATGGGTTCGCCCTGAGTATTATTGGTTGGCAGGCTGGTTGAGAAGGGCACGGATTTCCCGGGCTCGTGTCTTCTCTCGGCCCTTCGGGCGTCCACTTGTAGGGATAAATACACAAGTTCGGGGTATTGGTCTGGTAAGGATGGTATTACAGCTAATGCATCTTTCATAGCATCATTGAGACCACGATAAAACACCACAGCCTTTTTGTTTTCTGGCCATGCTGTCTCTACCGACAACTGGTTGAAACGGGTAATATACTCAACCAGTGTTGTCTTACCCTGGCTCAATTCAAGCAGTTCTAAGTCCCGAGCCTGTGCTTTATGCCTGGTATCAAAAACTCTGGTCATTTCCGTGATCAATAGGTCAAAATCATACAGCACAGGACTATTGGTCTCGAGTAGTGGGTTGGCCCAGGTGGCAGCTATTCCCCCCAAGTGTGAAAGTGTAAATGCTGCCTTCGTAGTGGAGTCTGGGAAGGCCTGTGGGCGACACAGGAAGTGGAGCTTACACTGATTTATGAAAGTTCGGAACTTCTGGGGATCGCCCTGAAACTTCTCGGGAGGGGCCAAGGGAAAAGGAGTCGGGACATAACCAGGCGTAGGGTTTGGAGCAGGAACAGGTGGGGCCCCCTGGGGGGAGGGCGTCCCCGAACTCGGGGTCAGGGGGAAGCGCATGACGTTCGCTCTGTATCGTGGCCAGCCGCTGATGGATAGCGGCTGTGGCGGCTGACATGTCTGCTCTAAGAACTGTAATGGCTTGGACCAAGGCAGCTACCTGATCCCCGGCGGCGGCATCCATAGTCAAGGCAGAAAGGCTTCTCAGTCTGTCACGCCGAGATTACTGCGATGACTATGGACACCTCCGTCCCCATGCACCGGTCAGGGAGAAATCAAAGAATGCTCCCTAACCAGTTATTGAGACCACAGGTGCACAAGAGGCAGGAGCGCGGGTACCAGGTAGCTGCAAGGGAAGCAGGTTAGGAAATTGTGAATACAAGTCAATAATCACAAAGGGCAATAGTAGGAAGGAAGTAAGAACAGCACCTACCAATGTTGTAGTGAGAGGAGGGAGTGGGTAGACCCCAGGTGGTGGAGAATAATAGAACACCCAGAGGAGGACGGGTAACCTGGTTCCCCTTGATGAATGCACCTGAAGTAGTGCTCAGCGTTCAAAGGACAGAGTCCACAAAAGCAGAACGATATCCAGAGGCAGTCCTAAATCCGTGAGCCGAAGTTCCAAAATCCTGAGAAGCAAAAATTCTAAAACACCAATTCCGAGGTACAAGAGAAGGCAGTCCAGTAACACGAAGCACGAGGTCAAAAATCTAAGAAAACAGAGTTCCAAGCAACAAATCCAAGGGAAAAAACGAAAGCAGTCCAATTCCAAATCTCAAGGTCTAACAGCCAGAAGAACGGGATCCAAGCAAAACGAAACGCCACTCGAACACTGTTAAACAGCTGAGAAGCGGAGTAGTCCGTGATCAGTGTTCCTTTATGCCGGAGACCAGATCATGTGACTGCTTCCCCATCAGGTCATATGGGCAGCATGGCGTGTCACGTGATGCAGAGGAGCAGGAAGCGGCAATGGGATTCGTTGGGCGAAATCTCCTAGTATCACGTGACCGGTATCAGATGCCACGTGACCAGGAAGTGGTGCCGGCGTTTCGTGATGCACCCCATCTCCATCGGGGCCACAATCGCCAGGAGCCTGATTGATGTTTTCCCAGTGCGGAACTCCGCGCGTGATGGATTCTAGGGATGCGAATCCGCGTGGAACGTCTGGAGCAGGTCTCAGGTGGGGTGGTCTGGATTGTACGTGTGGGTCGTGTGGGTGTCATGACAGAACCCCCCCCCAACCCCTGTGCTTCTCTCAGGTGAGTGAGGGTCTGTGCATGCACGTCTTCCAAGTCCCTGAGACAAGAGGCCGCAGCCGGAGCAAGAGCCATGGAAAAATCAGGTATGGGTAAAACCCGGGGATGTTGGCCGTAAATGGAATAAAACGGGGAGAACCCAGTGGCAGTATGAGGTGCGTTATTGCATGCAAACTCCGCTAAATGTAGTACTTGGTACCAGGTGTATTGATGCTGCAAAGAGAGACAGCGGAGATACAGCTCCAATGTTTGATTAACGCACTCTGTTTGGCCATCAGTTTCGGGGTGATAAGAGGAAGAGTACCTGGCATCTATGCCCAATAGGCTGGTGAGGGTGCGCCAGAATCGGGAGGTGAATTGCGAACCTCTATCGGACACTATAACAGAGGGCAACCCAAAAAGACAAAAAATGGATCGAAAAAACAACCTGGCTAGTGTCGGGGCGGTAGGGATACCGATACAAGGAATGAACCGCACCATCTTGGTGAATGCGTCTACCACCACCCATATCGTATCATGGCCTTGGACTTTCGGTAAATCAGTGATGAAATCCATGGTAACCGTATGCCAGGGGCGCGGCGGTATGGGTAAAGGTTGTAGAAGTCCTAAGGGGCGTCCCTTCCTGTTTTTACATTGTGCACAGATGGAACAATTCGAGACATAGTTGGTTACATCTCTGCGCATGGTAGGCCACCAACACCATCTGTGCAACAATGCAAGAGTTCTTTTCTGCCCAGGATGTCTGTTAATTGGAGCATCGTGTGACCACTCAAGCGCCTGAATACGGGTGCCCTGGGTGGGAAGGTATAACCTGTCCTGCATGAAAGGTAATCCTTCATGAAACGTTAAGTCCCATTCGTTGGTGTCATGGTCATGAAGGAGTACCCACTGGCGGATGGATTCAAGAAGGTCGACAGGAGGGGTACAAAGACAGATCACATGTTTGTCAAGCAGAGTCTCAGGATAAACAGGAAGGGATACACCACCCGGCAGATGCGACAAGGCATCCGCCTTGCCGTGACCTGTACCTGAACGGTGCCGTATAATGAAATTGAAGGAAGAGAAGAACAAATGCCAGCGGACTTGCCGACTGTTCACACATTTAAGGGTCGCTAGGTCCTGTAAATTACGGTGGTCAGAATACACTGTGATCTGGTGTTTGGCCCCTAATAAATGGTGTCGCCATACCTGGAAAGCATCCTTGACTGCTAAAAGTTCCTTCTCGGTTACATTATAGTGTTGTTCCGTAGCAGTGAATTTACGTGAGTGATAAGCAACAGGGTGCAGCAATCCCGTGGCAGGACAATTCTGAGACAGGACTGCTCCCAAAGCGAAAGAGGAAGCGTCTGCTTCCACCACAAAAGGTAGGTCAGGGTTTGGGTGTTGCAAGATAGGGGCAGACATAAAGGCAGCTTTCAGTGTCTCGAATGCCTTGTCTTGTAATGGAGTCCAAATGTAGGGTGCCCGTGGACTAGTAAGGCTAGTCATGGGGGCTGCGATGGAGGAAAATCATGCAATGAATCTCCTATAAAAATTTGCAAGCCCAAGAAATGATTGTAAGGCTTTGACTGTTGTAGGTACTGGCCACTTCAGAACAGCATCGACTTTAGCTGAAGTCATAGAGAGACCCTTGGAAGTAATGTGGAACCCTAAGAATTCCACCTCTGTGACATGAAACAAACATTTCTCGGGTTTAGCAAACAGGGCATTGGTTCTGAGCCTGTGGAGTACTTCTTTGACATGGAATACATGTAACGCTCACCTGATTCCCGTAGAGGCGCCGGTCTTGACTGGGCGTATACCGTATCTTCAAAGGTGATGTGTAACACACGGCTGGCTCTTTGGGCTGGACCTCTGTGCACTGTATGTCTGACTTGAAGGGTAAGATGTCTGCAGATAGAAAATATGGGATTAAGGAACTGGGTTATTGAATGTCTCTCTCTTCTTCCCTTTCTCTTCTCCTGTAGAACCCCAAAGGTTAACGCTCTCACCTTAGGTAAGTGAACGCCGTGCTCTCCATCTGCCTCGGGGCAGGGTGCTGTAACCAGTTTCTTCACTGGATAAGGGGAGCAGGCCTCTTGACTTCAGAGGACTGCTGTCCGTCGTTTACTGCACGAACGGTAAGTTTCGAGTAATTCTAATGTCTTTAAAGTCTTTAGTAATGATGTTTCTTGTTTTGCAGGGTTCCGGCGATGGCGGATGACGGGCTGAAGTGAGTTGAAGATGGAGCCCGTGTGATGAACAGAAGCGCCTGGAAGCACGTAAGTAAGCGCTTGTTGCCTGCTTCACGATGCGCTCTAACTGTCTTTTTATTTTGCAGGTACAAGTTCGGAGCGGCTGCAGGGTGCCGGAATACCCACTGGGTTAGATGTGGAAAGGAGTAATGGCACGTGAGTATTAAAGTTCCCCAATGTCTTTAAACGCACCTTGTTTTGTCTTTCAGATGCGGGATGCAGCGCCGAAGGCCTCCGGAGCGTGCGAAGAGTTGGTAAGCTTTTGTCTTTCAGATGCCGGAATGCAGTGTGAAGACCTCCGGAGCGCACGAAGAGTAGGTAAGCCTTTGTCTTTCAGATGCCGGAATGCAGCGCGAGGCGTTGGTGACAGCCGATGGACCAGGTAAGTGAAGAGCTGTCACTGAAGACCGTAATGCTAACCTGTTCTTTCTTGTCTTTATAGGTGTTGCTGAAGACTGGATTCAGGATGGTAAGCCTTTTTCCTTAGGCCCAGGATCAGATGCAGAAGACACGATGAGCGTTCTGCTGCAGAGGATGCAGAATAACGCAAAGCAAGATTCATCCATCGGGTGTGGTTTAAATAGCCTTCTGTAGTGCTTAGGTGTCTCCTTCCACAGCCACGCCCAGGTAAGAAAAGAGTTCCTGCTTTCCAGAAGAGTTCCAGTGTTCTGAATCTAGGGAGTGGCTCCTGCCCCACCCAACAGGAAAAGTAGTTCCAAACAGAAGAGGATCAGAGGCTCAACTGGCAGACAAGTAAGCAGCATGGTCTGCTGCAGGTAAGTCCACCCAAGCATTATGAGCCCGGCGCTTCCAGCGCTGGGACTGGGCATATTTATGAGCCTGGTGCCACTGGCGCCAGGACTGGGTCCAAAAGGTCCCAATTGGGACTGGTTGGCACTCGGAACCTGGGTTATGGATCTGCTTCCAAGGGAGTTGGGAAAACCCTGACCTTTTGGAAGCAGAGATCATGACAATACATGAGTTGTGGGGGATGAAGAATAGATTAGGATATCATCCAGATATACAATAACAGATGCATCCATAATATCATGAAATATGTCATTCATGAATCTCTGAAACGTTGCGGGGCATTACAGAGACCAAATGGCATAACGGTGTATTCAAACAGTCCATGTCTGGTTCAAAAGGCTGTCTTCCATTCATCTCCTTGTTTTATTCGTACTAGATTGTAGGCACCCCTGAGATCAAGCTTGGAAAAAATAACTGCATGAGTCAGGTTGTCCAGGAGTGGAGTAATAAGAGGAATTGGGTACCGATTCTTTATAGTGATTTGGTTAAGGCAACGATAGTCCACACAGGGGCGTAAGTCGCCTTCCCTTTTGGGCACAAAAAAATGGGACTCACAGCGGGAGACTGGGATGGGCGAATGTGCCCGATCCTCAGTGCGGTATGAAGGTATTGTTTCAGGGCCTGGTCTTCCGTAGGGGATAGGGAATATATTCGGCCACAAGGTATGACAGCATCTGGAATGAGGTCGATGGGGCAGTCATACGACCGGTGTGGTGGGAGATGTTCAGCTCGTTTTTTATCAAAGACGTCAAGATAATCCTGGTACTCTATAGGAATACCGGAAACAGTGGCCCCCACAACATGGCCTTGAGGTTCGCAATCTATGGTTTGCTCGTCATTGAGCTGGAGATGGGCCAATGCACCTAATACCTGCGATGGAGAGGTCACCGGATTAGTGGTCACCAGGCAGTGATTTTGGCAATAGTCGGACTCAAAAAACTATTTACCATGTGCCCAGTCAATGACAGGATTATGAGTTCGTAGCCATGGGAGACCCAGTATAAGCCCGAATTGTGGGGTAGTAATCAGGTCAAATGAAATGGTTTCTCTATGTGTTTCTTGTATGACTAGAGTCAAAGGTGCGGTTTGTTGTTTTATTGGACCTGATATGAGTGAAGACCCATCAACAGCTTGCACAGGTTCTGGTCGCTGCTTGTTTAATAGAGGAAGATTGAGAGAAGCGGCCAAGGTTATGTCTACATAGTTACCCATAGCCCCAGAGTCGATGACTAAGCGTACTTGGTGATGAGTGCTGTCTACTGAAATCAGAAGGGCCTGGATATGCAAGGGACCGATGAGTCCTGAGACTGTTTCCGAGGAGGAGAGAGAAGGTGAACCCGCCAGATCCCCCTCATTTAGGGACGGGCTCTCTGAAAAACCAATGACTTAGGTTTGGGGCGTCGGGGGCATTCTCTGACATAGTGGCCATTCAGGCCGCAATAGAAACATGCATTAGAGGACCTACGTTGCTCTCTTTCTGAGGCTGTAATAGGGCTGCGAATACCACCTATTTGCATGGGTTCGCCCTGAGTATTATTGGTTGGCAGGCTGGTTGAGAAGGGCACGGATTTCCCGGGCTTGTGTCTTCTCTCGGCCCTTCGGGCGTCCACTTGTAGGGATAAATACACAAGTTCGGGGTATTGGTCTGGTAAGGATGGTATTACAGCTAATGCATCTTTCATAGCATCATTGAGACCACGATAAAACACCACAGCCTTTTTGTTTTCTGGCCATGCTGTCTCTACCGACAACTGGTTGAAACGGGTAATATAGTCAACCAGTGTTGTCCTACCCTGGCTCAATTCAAGCAGTTCTAAGTCCCGAGCCTGTGCTTTATGCCTGGTATCAAAAACTCTGGTCATTTCCGTGATCAATAGGTCAAAATCATACAGCACAGGACTATTGGTCTCGAGTAGAGGGTTGGCCCAGGCGGCAGCTATTCCCCCCAAGTGTGAAAGTGTAAATGCTGCCTTCGTAGTGGAGTCTGGGAAGGCCTGTGGGCGACACAGGAAGTGGAGCTTTCACTGATTTATGAAAGTTCGGAACTTCCGGGGATCGCCCTGAAACTTCTCGGGAGGGGCCAAGGGAAAAGGAGTCGGGACATAACCAGGCGTAGGGTTTGGAGCAGGAACAGGTGGGGCCCCCTGGGGGGAGGGCGTCCCCGAACTCAGGGTCAGGGGGAAGCGCATGACGTTCGCTCTGTATCGTGGCCAGCCGCTGATGGATAGCGGCTGTGGCGGCTGACATGTCTGCTCTAAGAACTGTAATGGCTTGGACCAAGGCAGCTACCTGATCCCCGGCGGCGGCATCCATAGTCAAGGCAGAAAGGCTTCTCAGTCTGTCACGCCGAGATTACTGCGATGTCTATGGACACCTCCGTCCCCATGCACCGGTCAGGGAGAAATCAAAGAATGCTCCCTAACCAGTTATTGAGACCACAGGAGCACAAGAGGCAGGAGCGCGGGTACCAGGTAGCTGCAAGGGAAGCAGGTTAGGAAATTGTGAATACAAGTCAATAATCACAAAGGGCAATAGTAGGAAGGAAGTAAGAACAGCACCTACCAATGTTGTAGTGAGAGGAGGGAGCGGGTAGACCCCAGGTGGTGGAGAATAATAGAACACCCAGAGGAGGACGGGTAACCTGGTTCCCCTTGATGAATGCACCTGAAGTAGTGCTCAGCGTTCAAAGGACAGAGTCCACAAAAGCAGAACGATATCCAGAGGCAGTCCTAAGTCCGTGAGCCAAAGTTCCAAAATCCTGAGAAGCAAAAATTCTAAAACACCAATTCCGAGGTACAAGAGAAGGCAGTCCAGTAACACGAAGCACGAGGTCAAAAATCTAAGAAAACAGAGTTCCAAGCAACAAATCCAAGGGAAAAAAAGAAAGCAGTCCAATTCCAAAACTCAAGGTCTAACAGCCAGAAGAACGGGATCCAAGCAAAACGAAACGCCACTCGAACACTGTTAAACAGCTGAGAAGCGGAGTAGTCCGTGATCAGTGTTCCTTTATGCCGGAGACCAGATCATGTGACTGCTTCCCCATCAGGTCACATGGGCAGCATGGCGTGTCACGTGATGCAGAGGAGCAGGAAGCGGCAACGGGATTCCTTGGGCGAAATCTCCTAGTATCACGTGACCGATATCGGATGCCACGTGACCAGGAAGTGGTGCAGGCGTTTCGTGATGCACCCCATCTCCATCGGGGCCACAATTGCCAGGAGCCTGATTGATGTTTCTCCAGCGCGGACCTCCGCGCGTGATGGATTCTAGGGATGCGAATCCGCGTGGAACGTCTGGAGCAGGTCTCAGGTGGGGTGGTCTGGATTGTACATGTGGGTCGTGTGGGTGTCATGACACATGCGAAGTTGAAAGGAACACATATAAACTGTGTTGTATAACAAGACAATGAGCACAAAGTGACAAGTAGTCAAATCCAAAAATATCATGACCCAAAATTCCCAAACGAGGTGGCAATTATCATAACATTCTCTTGAGGAGGGAACAAAATTGGATTTTTAGACTAAACACGCATAAAAGCGGTCTGAAGGAACAAATCCAATGGAATGAGCTGGCAGTTCTCCCACGTTGATCCATCGATAGTGTCACTATAATTCCTGTGGATATGCATAAGTCCTTGACCCTCTGATATAGTAGACGCCACAGTTCTCAGATGAGAGGGACCCCCAACGATAGTAACTGATCCCCTGGGTTGCCATATGTGCACAATTGGTGAACATAATGTATTTCTTGTTAAAACCCTGTAATATGCATTTATGGGTAAGTGTATCCTCTTTGGACATTGAGCTGGTATGGTATCATCTGAGAAGTGAACTTTCTAAGAAATAGGGTCGGTGGACTCATTCCCTCCCCCCCTCCCTTTTTTTCCCCCATTCCTAACTTTCTGTGTGGGATCTGTTTTGTGACTGTCTGCTATGCATTATTAATACCTTTGTTAACAAAGCATTATCAATGTCATTCATAACGCAATGTATAATCAGTGTCACTGTAAAATGTCCAATGATGAGAGACTGTCAATCTGTACAGAAGCATTTATCACTTCACTCTCCATCTGTTTAGATACACCAGAACATTGGGGCATGTGCCTGTTAGGGCCGCTAGACACGCCCATTAATTCTGTGCTCATCTTTCGAGTCTTTACCATTTGCTAACAAACAAGAAAAAAGAGTAGGAAAGATAGTAAGTTTTCAAATATTTGTTATTCTTTTGAGCAAGGTAGGCGCACCAGTGCGATATGAAAAGGGTTCCACTAAGCTCCGTAAACATATCGGCCACATTGCAGCTGCCTGACCAAAGATGGCGACGCCGTTGACCAAAACCAACATGGCGTCGCAACCATAGAGTGTTTATGGACGCGAGCCACTAACATAGGATACCAGTCTCATGCAGCCCGTTATGAACAGTAGCTGCAGAGTGACCAGGGCAGCAGACCCGACAGTGTTTTTCACACGTCAGGACTCAAGGTATGAACTAATTGATTTTGCACTTTTTTTCTGTTTCTGCCCTGCCGACGCATCACGCCAGCATTCAGACATTTCCAGTGTCATATATCTATTCACAACGCTGACACACTTGCGGTGTGGGTTTCTTTCCCTGTAGGAAAGCAGCAATACAGCCGCTTACCCAGCCGATTCCACGGCGCCTCCAGCCTTCTCCTCCTTTTCTTGCACGATGAGCTACGTGCGTTAGAAGCACAGAAAAGAGCCGGTAAGCACCCCAAGAATATGCACTGCATTTCTCTGTGCAAAAGAGACGTACATTTCTGTGAGTTAGTTATAGTGCCATGTAAATGGAAGTTCCTTCCATTGTTCCTTTTATCTCCTTGTTGGCCGCAGGGAATAAGGGAAATTGCACATTGCGTACTAGGACTGGCACCAAAAGTCAGCGCCATAAGCCTGAACATGGCGGTACGATAAAATTCTAAAAATTCCAAAATAATTTTTGCACATATCCATTGCACAAAAGGGTTATTGGGTGGACCAATTTGTGCCCACTATGCCTGTATAAGTCGGACTATGAGGAGCACCCCTGAGCACGCGCCCCCCCTCCCCTTTTTCCCCTTTCCTTGTTGAGTGCTATTTAAGGTGCAGTTTTGAATTCTAATCCGCAGCCTTGTCTTATCAGTCGATATTTTAGTCAGAATTCTTCGAGACACTTTTTTCCAGCACTGTATTTAGAGGAAATTAGCACACACATGCTACACTAAGGGACTTTATGAGTGATTCATCCCTTCTGTTTGTCTAACTTCTTTGTAGGAGTAAGAACACACACCACTGGGAGAAAAGTTTTTTCCGTATGGGAGTCAACCCCCTCTTGAAATCAACATCCTGAAGAAGATGACCTAAACAAGTGTGGTTATGAAACCGGTCGACCCCGTTATAGTATGAGCTGGTCTCATGCTTTTTTATGACCTATGTAATAAAGCAATCTGACATAGTCCAAAAGAATTTAATGAGACCTGAGTTGCGTATTAGGTCTGTTTTATGAAGTTTATATCTAAATAAGGACCTTATTGTTAAGGATCCTGATGAGTGTGTTGTATCAGTAATAGGTGTTAGATTTTTCTAGTAGCTAGCACAACGTTGTTTAATTAAATATAACAGAACACAACGTTATGCATAGAAAGCACTAAAAAAATCTAGAACTGGGCATTGTCTAATGTAAAATGCCCCATTTTTTCTAGCTGTTGTTTCTAGCTGTTATTAAAACACTAAAGGCCTCATTCCACGGTAGGCGGTAGGGATTTAACGTTACCGGTAATGTAATACCGGTAACGTTAAATCCCCATGCCAATCACGACCTGGCTCACCGCTATTAGCGGCACTGCTAAGTACGGTGCCACTAATAGTGGGCAGGCCGCGTGCGCGTGACCCTCCATCCCATAAATAACGCCATGCCGCTAATAGCACACCATCACAAGGCGAGCGGACATGGTAATAGCGGCATGGTAAAGGCCCCCAAACCCCTTACCGCCATGATGCTAATACCGGCATCGCGAACCACCCGTTAATAGAACTGAGCATTGTTCCCACCTGCCACAGGTGGACACAATCAGCACAAGTGGAGGCAATGGACACTGTGGCAGCTCAAAAGGAGCACACCACACCCCTTCCCACACCAAGATGGTTCCAATACTGGCAGCATTACATGGCCTAGAGGACCTCATTGCAGTGCTGCTGCTACAACAACAGGCTGCACAAAGGAGACGAAGGAGGAGGAGGAGGGCCAGACAGGCACAGCAAGCACCACCACGCCACCTATTCATACCACAGAGGCACCCACCAATTCCCAGGATCGGAGCCAGTCCATTCAACCTAACACCTGAGCAGATACACACCCTGTACCGTCTGGACCGGGACACCATCACCAGCATCGTGGACATGATACACGACGACATTGTGAGCCTCATAGACATCAGAACTCCCATCCCCCCTCTACTGAAGGTGGTGTCAGTGCTCCACTTCCTGGCCACAGGAACCTACCAGCATACAGTGGGGCAGATGCATGGCATCTCCCAACCAGTATTCTCACGCACACTGAACCAGGTACTCGATGCCCTCCTGAAGCATGCACCCGAACACATTTCCATGCCCCGGACTGCCCAGGAGATTGCAAACACCAAAGTTGGCTTCTATACACTGGCAGGCATTCCAAGTTGCATTGGGGCCATCGACTGTACACATGTAGAATTGGTTGTACCACATCACAATGAATTAGTGTACCGAAACAGGAAGCAATTCCACTCAATCAATGTCCAAATGGTATGTGACGCAAACAATATAATCACACATTGCTGTGCCAGATTTACCGGATCTACCCATGATTCCATGGTCCTGCGGAACTCAACTATCCCCCGCTACATGGAGCGACAAACGGCACAACGTTCGTGGCTACTTGGTGACTAGCAGGGCAAGCACATGGCAGTGTGATTGGGGGGGTAGAGAGATCCTCCAACTGGGTGTGCATGGGGGGTAGAGAGATCCTCCAACTGGGTGTGCATGGGGGGGTAGAGAGATCCTCCAACTGTGTGTGCATGGGGGGTTAGAGAGATCCTCCAACTGGGTGTGCATGGGGGGGTGGGGGGGAGGGGTAGAGAGATCCTCCAACTGGGTGTGCATGGGGGGGTAGAGAGATCCTCCAACTGGGTGTGCATTGGGGGGGTAGAGAGATCCTCCAACTGGGTGTGCATTGGGGGGGTAGAGAGATCCTCTAACTGGGTGTGGCCTGTAGTCCGTTGCACAAATGCACATACAGATGTACGCTAATGGGCATCTGTGAGGGCAGCAACGTACTTGGGAGGAACGGACATGCAAGTATATGGCACACGACACAGCTGCCAATCCAAACCCATTGACATTAAAGATCAATCCTCATCCACATTGCACGACACTCCACGCAATGGAATGCACATATGACATCCATGACATCAACATAGTCATGCAGCATTCCTACAGCACATCAACAATGCATTGTGTCCTTGGATGCATGCATTGGGACCCCCCTAGCCATGGCAATGCACCACGAACACATGGCACCCTGAGGCGTTGCCTCTCAGCATGGCAAGATCAATGTTGGAAGCACTGTACACCACCAGTGTGGTACCAAATCTGCCTGGCCACAGGGACACCAATTACCTGGCCTCACCCAGGACATGGGAATTACTGTAGGAGGCATCAATGGGGCATGTCTACTTGCATGCTTGTGCTCACCTTTGCACAAAGCAGTCACACAGACCATATTCATTGATGCAGTTGAATGTGCACATGATTCTCAATGATAGGTCAAAGTATGTTACATGAACAGGCCACACATGTGCCGAAAAGTAACAGGAACCCATTCCTCCCCCCATATAGGTGATGCCGGCTATCCCCTGAAGAGGTGGCTCCTCACACCTGTAGGGAACCCAAAGAACAGGCATGAAGAAGAATACAATCGTTCCCATACCCGTACTCGCCTTGTCATTGAGCAGACTTTTGCACTTCTGAAGTCACGGTTTAGGTGCATAAGCAGGTCTGGTGGCGCACTCCTATATGGCCATGAGAAGGTGGCAAAGATCACCAAGGCATGTGTCATGCTGCACAATATGTGTATGAGACGGAATGTGCCACTGCCCCCTGAGGTTGAAACGGAGGCACCTGATGAGGATGATGATGGGGATGAGGATGGAGGTGAAGGGGATGCAGGTCATGCAAGAGGGGATGGCCAGGAGGGACGCGCTGTGAGACAGCATTTGATCAACCAATTGTTCTGAGTTACATGTAGTCATACTGTCACCTGTATATGGCTGGTGGGGCACTGGTGTCGGTTTGTTTGCTCACAATGGACCTTGGCGTCAATAAATTGATCATACACAATGAAGGAGTCCAGGCCTGTGTTTTGCTCAAACAACTGTGTATTAATGAACAGAAACAGAAAAATGTGCAACTCCCCATCCATCCCGCCACCCTTACAACTGTCCCATCACACCCTTCCCCCCACCCCCCACAACTGTCCCATCACACCCTTCCCCCCACCCCCCACAACTGTCCCATCACACCCTTCCCCCCACCCCCCACAACTGTCCCATCACACCCTTCCCCCCACCCCCCACAACTGTCCCATCACACCCTTCCCCCCACCCCCCACAACTGTCCCATCACACCCTTTCCCCACCCCCCACAACTGTCCCTCATAAGTCTTCAACAATGCATGTGTTCTGGCATGCACCGAGGTCAATGGACGTTCACGCCCTATTGTTCATTACCAGGGCCAGCATTTGGGGGCTGGCTGGAGGTGCGCCTGGTGGTGCGTGAAGACCGTCTCAGTGGACTTGTCTGCCACGAACTGCAGGTTGAAGAGGTGGCAGACTGTCCTTGTGTAAATTGGCGCTCCATTGCATCTGCGATGCGGGTCAGCACCTCCCGGACGCGTGTTAGCTTGCCACACAGCCTGTCCGTGCAGGACTCCATCCCCTCCCTGGAGTGCCTGGATGTCTCAGGGAGGTCAGCCCTGAGACGGGCAACCCCCTCCACATGTTGACTGACAAGCACTGTTAGAGCCTGCTGGCGCTGGATGACGGTGGCCAGGTCAAGGGCAGTGGCGGCCTGTGGTGGTGTGTCTGCTGCGCATCCGGATGCCTGCCGGTCTGCAGATGTCGCCTCTGGGGGGCTACTGAAGGCCTCTAATGACTCGTCAGCAGTGACGTGTGAGCCAGGTGTGGGGGCGGGGGATTGCTCTGGGGTTACAGCAGGGCTTGGGGTGTGCATGGGCAGATCTAGATATGTGGGCTTATCCACGTCGGACAATGGGCCAATTGCTGCAGCCTCCCCTGCCGAACTGGCTGCAGCTGAGGGTGGACTCTCAGTGGTGGGGATTTGGGGGGGGGAGTGGACCTCTGGAGCCGGGGCAGTAGGGTGTTGCTTGGCAATGGCAGTGGCACGCAGGTCTTGTTGTGGAGGCTGCAATCGGGGCCTTGGCCCTTTTCCCCTGGATGTCATTGGGGCATCCTCGCTGGGCTGTGGCCTTCGCTTCTTTTGCACAGGGGGTGCCTGGGTAGCTCCCTCGCTGTCTGAATGCGACCCTGTCGGGGACAAGAAGGGGGATGTCATTGGTTATGGTCGCATTTACTCAATGCAGGCTACATCATGATTACATTTGGGCCCATTTCAAAATCATTGTGGAGGATGCAGGTGAGGTGTCATTTCAGTGCCTCATCCATGCAGTGTTGTGTGTGGCACTTGGCTCTGTTGATGTATGCATGTGCGGGTGCTGGGCCAAACATGCAGTGATCCCGGGCTGACATTTGTGGGGACCTATACATTCACATTGCATGCTTGCATCAGTGCACTTACCTCCATCAGATGTGTCTTGCATGCCGTGCTCCATCCTTCCGACACCCTCAATGCATTCTACCCCGATGAGGTTTGCACAAGTCTCTTCCCACTCCTTCAACTTGATGGGAGACCCTGATCCTCCAGCAGTGGCACTTTTGTGATTCTCAGACAGGATCATCCTGACCCGGAGTCTCAGGTCATCCCATCTTTTTCGGGAGTCGCGTACGGTGCGCGTGCTGCTGCCATCGGCACTCACTCTGGTTGACACTTCCTCCCAGATGGCCTTCTTCTTTAGGAGGGTCTCCGTCTGCATGTCATTAGCAAAGACCACTCCTGCATTGTCTGCTAATGTCTGAGTTAGCATGACTAACTCCTCAGGGGAGAACTTCTCCTTCCGCTGCCTGTCTGTGGATTTCTTTAGTGCCTTGGGCATGGTAAGGGTGTGACGATGGTTTCCAGCAGGGTAACACGTACAGGTCCAGGGGGCAGAGGATGGCAATGGATTGTGTTTTTAAAGATGGCCGCCGCGCTCTTTCCCGTTCCTGTGCGATGACGCTATTTCCGGTTCCACTTTTTAGCGGTCACCGCTAATAGCGGTCACCGCTAATAGCGGACACCGATATTTGCATGCTGCGCGAAGGCGGAGGTGCTATCTGCACCTTCGGGGAGGCCGGTAAGGGACTTTTTGGTCACTTTAGCGGCATGGCGGTAGGGTCATTAACGGCATGGCGCAATGCTCGTGTCCGCGTACTCGTAATGTTACGCTATTAGTGCCCTCTTGCGAGGGCGGACACGTTAATTGCGCCATGCTGCTAATTTACGATTTTTAGCGCACAACGCGTAATGAGGCCCTAAGTCTGATTTTTAACAATTTTGTTTTGTTTTCTCTGTAAGAATTGGAATTAGTCACCGCCATTCTTTCCTCTGTATTAGTGATGCCATACCCTTTCTGAGGGATGGCCCCCTAGTAAGTGTTGTTAAAAGTGTAATAGGTTCATTAGAATAACTTCTCCATAGACCGTGATAGGGTGTTAACAACCTTATCAGTCCGCCATATTTTCTCTCAGAGTTGGATACATTTTTATCCTTTCTTTCACTTGTAGCATTGATTTGAAGACGGAAATTCCCTAAACTACTTGTTCACCAGTATTCCAATTGGACAAGGTATTTCCTTTTTATTTCCATTTAAGTATTTTCATGAGACAAGGCTGAATCACAATCATGCACTTCTTTTTGTGAGCAAACGTAAATATCCTTTTCTTTATTATTTATTTTTTGTATCTTAGCCACTGTAGCATACATACATCATCAGAGCTGGCTATTTTCTCATGATGAGTGCGGCATTTGCACTTCCAGATCGATCCGTATATGGTAATATCTATTTGCACACTTATATTGACTAATGCACCCTCATCACTTTTTGGGTGGCATGCTGGTAGTTAACCAATATTAATTTACTGTTCTTTACACATTAGCACTTCTGGCAATTTAGTGATGAACTTTTGGGATCTTGGTATGATACTCATTCTTTCCCCTATAGATAGACAACATATGTTATATGTAATTCAATCATAGTTTGGCACCCTCAGTATTTTAATGTTATATATGTGTGTTCATTAGGGTTCTAGCTCATTGTGTCTTTCATATTTTTCTGTCTTTAATTGATGGCCACAATCAAGATGGACTTTTTCTTTGGGATTTTGACCAATGAATGTTCTACCACCTATGGTAACAAATCCATTTTCATTTTATTTATATGCAATGTTTAATTACATTACTGTTTCAACATGACTCCATGTGCTTTAACATGTTGTAATGTTCATTTGCCTTTTGTTTTGCGTTTCTTCGATGGGTACTGGCCCCCATCCCTTCCTCTCTCTGTTTTTTATATAATCACATTATAATCTCATTGTCCTTTTATGTTACCTCATGATATCATGCAATATCTACATATACTGATTTGTGTATGTCACTATTATAGTTTTGCCTTGAAAAAGACCCGATGTTTGGGGTTGAAACACGTGTTGGCAGTTCTGTTCTATGCACTCACTCATATAAACAGTTCAAAATAGCATTGGCTCATGATATTTTTGGATTTTACTACTTGTCACTTTGTGCTCATTGTCTTGTTATACAACACAGTTTATATGTGTTCCTTTCAACTTCGCATGTGCCATGACACCCACACGACCCACACGTACAATCCAGACCACCCCACATGAGACCTGCTCCAGACGTTCCACGCGGATTCGCATCCCTAGAATCCATCACGCATGGAGTTCCGCGCTGGGAAAACATCAATCAGGCTCCTGGCGATTGTGGCTCCGATGGAGATGGGGTGCATCACGAAACGCCAGCACCACTTCCTGGTCACGTGCCATCCGATAACGGTCACGTGATACAAGGAGATTTCGCCCAACGAATCCCGTTGCCGCTTCCTGCTCCTCTGCATCACGTGACACGCCATGCCGCCCATGTGACGTGATGGGGAAGCAGTCACATGATCTGGTCTCCGGCATAAAGGAACACTGATCACGGACTACTCCACTTCTCAGATGTTTAACAGTGTTCGAGTGGCGTTTCGTTTTGCTTGGATCCCGTTCTTCTCGCTATTAGACCTTGAGTTTTGGAATTGGACTGCTTTCGTTTTTTCCCTTGGATTTGTTGCTTGGAACTCTGTTTTCTTGGATTTTTGACCTCGTGCTTCGTGTTACTGGACTGCCTTCGCTTGTACCTCGGAATTGGTGTTTTGGAACTTTTGCTTCTCAGGATTTTGGAAATTTGGCTCACAGACTTAGGACTGCCTCTGGATATCGTTCTGCTTTTGTGGACTCTGTCCTTTGAACGCTGAGCACTACTTCAGGTGCATTCATCAAGGGGAACCAGGTTACCCGTCCTCCTCTGGGTGTTCTATTATTCTCCACCACCTGGGGTCTACCCACTCCCTCCTCTCACTACAACATTGGTAGGTGCTGTTCTTACTTACTTCCTACTATTGCCCTTTGTGATTATTGACCTTGTATTCACGATTTCCTAACCTGCTTCCCTTGCAGCTACCTGGTACCCGCGCTCCTGCCTCTTGTGCACCTGTGGTCTCAATAACTGGGTAGGGAGCATTCTTTGATTTCTCCCTGACCGGTGCTTGGGGACGGAGGTGTCCATAGACATCGCAGTAATCTCGGCGTGACAGACTGAGAAGCCTTTCTGCCTTGACTATGGACGCCGCCGCCGGGGATCAGGTAGCTGCCTTGGTCCAAGCCATTACAGTTCTTAGAGCAGACATGTCAGCCGCCACAGCCGCTATCCATCAGCGGCTGGACACGATACAGAGCGAACGTCATGCGCTTCCCCCTGACCCCGAGTTTGGGGACGCCCCCCCCAAGGGGGCCCCACCTGTTCTGCTCCAAACCCTACGCCTGTTTATGTCCCGACTCCTTTTCCCTTGGCCCCTCCCGAGAAGTTTCAGGGCGATCCCCGGAAGTTCCGAACTTTTATAAATCAGTGTAAGCTCCACTTCCTGTGTCGCCCACAGGCCTTCCCAGACTCCACTACGAAGGCAGCATTTACACTTTCACACTTGGGAGGAATAGCTGCCGCCTGGGCCAACCCACTACTCGAGACCAATAGTCCTGTGCTATATGATTTTGACCTATTGATCACGGAAATTACCAGAGTTTTTGATACCAGGCATAAAGCACAGGCTCGGGACTTAGAACTGATTGAATTGAGCCAGGGTAAGACAACACTGGTTGACTATATTACCCATTTCAACCAGTTGTCGGTAGAGACAGCATGGCCAGAAAACAAAAAGGCTGTGGTGTTTTATCGTGGTCTCAATGATGCTATGAAAGATGCATTAGCTGTAATACCATCCTTACCAGACCAATACCCCGAACTTGTGGATTATCCCTACAAGTGGACGCCCGAAGGGCCGAGAGAAGACACGAGACCGGGAAATCTGTGCCCTTCTCAACCAGCCTGCCAACCAATAATACTCAGGGCGAACCCATGCAAATAGGTGGTATTCGCAGCCCTATTACAGCCTCAGAAAGAGAGCGACATAGGTCCTCTAATGCATGTTTCTATTGCGGCCTGAATGGCCACTATGTCAGAGAATGCCCCCGACGCCCCAAACCTAAGTCATCGGTTTTTCAGAGAGCCCGTCCCTAAATGAGGGGGATCGGACGGGTTCACCTTCTCTCTCCTCCTCGGAAACAGTCTCAGGACTCGTCGGTCCCTTGCATATCCAGGCCCTTCTGATTTCAGTAGACAGCACTCATCACCAAGTACGCTTAGTCATCGACTCTGGGGCTACGGGTAACTATGTAGACATAACCTTGGCTGCTTCTCTCAATCTTCCTCTATTAAACAAGCAGCGACCAGAAACTGTGCAAGCTGTTGATGGGTCTTCACTCATATCAGGTCCAATAAAACAACAAACCGCACCTTTGATTCTAGTCATACAAGAAACACATAGAGAAACCCTTTCATTTGACCTGATTACTTCCCCACAATTCGGGCTTATACTGGGTCTCCCGTGGCTACGAACTCATAATCCTGTCATTGACTGGGGACATGGTAAATTGTTTTTTGAGTCCGACTATTGCCAAAATCACTGCCTGGTGACCACTAATTGGTGACCTCTTGTCATGATGCCTACCTCTAAGGAGCCAGGCCGGGCCCAGCAACCCCAGAGGCAGACATCATTTTCCCCAGGGAAGTCTCAGCGGGCCCAAGTCGGGGCCCTTTGGACTCAGTCCTGGCGCCTCAGGCGCCAGGCTCATAGCGGACCCCAGTTCGGCGCCTTAGGCGCCAGGCTCATAGAAGAGGATATGTATTTAAGTGCTTGGGTGCACACTTACCTGATGCAGACCTTGCTGCTTCATCCAGGCCCTCTTGAGGCCTGAATGGGGCTACTTAACCTGTAGGACTACTTCACCACCCGGGTGTGGTCGGGGAAGGATACATACCTGATTTGTGGAAGGATACATACCAGGAACTTCTTCCAAGGCTATTTAAACCCCACCCGAACAGCCACACATGCTTCGCGTTGTTCTGCACCTAGCAGCTGGACTCTCACCGTGTCAGCTCCAGCATCCTGACTTCAGCCACGCCTGCCAGCACCCTGGAACACCTGCAAGGGGAGAAAGGAAGAGAATAGGAGAAGAAAAGCCCTTACCTGCTAAATCTGCATCCCGGAGTCATTTCTCCAACGGCCCTGAAAAGGAAGACATCATTTTAAAGGCATTTCGTTTCGATCGCTGCAGCGCTGCATTTTACTCACCTTTGCAAGGCGCTTCCATCTTCAGCAGCGATCTTCCGGATTCAGCTACGCCCCGGCGCCTAGAGGAAAAAAGACAAGAACAAAGGTGAGAGGGAGAAAAGGAATAAGGAAAGCTCAGTTTCCTTTTAAGTCTTACCTGTTGGATTATTCCCACTGCATTTCGGGTCCTGCTGCTTCCTGGCATCTCCGGACCCCGGCCCCTATGGGGAAAAAAGACAAAGACATTGAATGAGCGAATGCAAAGACATTACCTGAGCGCTCATCCAGAACTGTTTCACTTCGGGTCTGCGCCATATCTCCGGCACTCCGAACCCCGGCCCCTAAGGGGAAAAAGACATAAGCATTAGCGCTTGCTGCAATTAGACAACGAACATTATTATTAAGCTTGAACTTTTGAACAGAACTTTTACAGCGCCTTACCTGAACAGTCAAGCTTACCTGAACTCCCATCAATCCTCAATCCAGTGAAGTAACTGGGTTTCAACGCGCCCCTGCATCAGAAGCAGGATGGAGAGCTCATCCTTCCAAACCCTAAGGAGGGTATCCAACGAGCCAGGCAAGCCAGAATAGAGGGGCCCTTCCTGTCCATCTTCAGTGTTCTGTGCCTTCGACGCCTCGCCTCCGTGGGAACCAGGTGAGCGTTACACCTCTCCTTCGCAGGTATTAGGTGTATTGGCCCATCTCCAGCTCAATGACGAGCAAACCATAGATTGCGAACTTCAAGGCCACGTTGTGGGGGCCACTGTTTCTGGTATTCCGATAGAGTACCAGGATTATCTTGACGTCTTTGATAAAAAACGAGTTGAACATCTCCCACCACACCGGTCGTATGACTGCCCCATCGACCTCATTCCAGATGCTGTCATACCTTGTGGTCGAATATATTCCCTATCCCCTACGGAAGACCAGGCCCTGAAACAATACCTTCATACCGCCCTGAGGATCAGGCACATTCGCCCATCCCAGTCTCCCGCTGTGAGTCCCATTTTTTTTGTGCCCAAAAGGGAAGGCGACTTACGCCCCTGTGTGGACTATCGTCGCCTTAACCAAATCACTATAAAGAATCGGTACCCAATTCCTCTGATTACACCACTCCTGGACAACCTGGCTCATGCAGTTATTTTTTCCAAGCTTGATCTCAGGGGTGCCTACAATCTAGTACGAATAAAACAAGGAGATGAATGGAAGACGGCCTTTTGTACCAGACATGGACTGTTTGAATACACTGTTATGCCCTTTGGTCTCTGTAATGCCCTCGCAACGTTTCAGAGATTCATGAATGACATATTTCATGATATTATGGATGCATATGTTATTGTATATCTGGATGATATCCTAATCTATTCTTCATCCCACACAACTCATGTATCCCATGTCAAAGAAGTACTCCACAGGCTCAGAACCAATGCCCTGTTTGCTAAACCCGAGAAATGTTTGTTTCATGTCACAGAGGTGGAATTCTTAGGGTTCCACATTACTTCCAAGAGTCTCTCTATGAGTTCAGCTAAAGTCGATGCTGTTCTGAAGTGGCCAGTACCTACAACAGTCAAAGCCTTACAATCATTTCTTGGGCTTGCAAATTTTTATAGGAGATTCATTGCATGATTTTCCTCCATCGCAGCCCCCCTGACTAGCCTTACTAGTCCACGGGCACCTACATTTGGACTCCATTACAAGACAAGGCATTCGAGACACTGAAAGCTGCCTTTATGTCTGCCCCTATCTTGCAACACCCAAACCCTGACCTACCTTTTGTGGTGGAAGCAGATGCTTCCTCTTTCGCTTTGGGAGCAGTCCTGTCCCAGAATTGTCCTGCCACGGGATTGCTGCACCCTGTTGCTTATCACTCACGTAAATTCACTGCTACGGAACAACACTATACTGTCACCGAAAAGGAACTTTTAGCAGTCAAGGATGCTTTCCAGGTATGGAGACACCATTTATTAGGGGCCAAACACCAGATCACAGTGTATTATGACCACCGTAATTTACAGGACCTAGCGACCCTTAAATGTGTGAACAGTCGGCAAGTCCGCTGGCATTTGTTCTTCTCTTCCTTCAATTTCATTATACAGCACCGTTCCGGTACAGGTCACGCCAAGGCGGATGCCTTGTCGCGTCTGCCGGGTGGTGTATCCCTTCCTGTTTTTCCTGAGACTCTGCATGACAAACATGTGATCTGTCTTTGTACCCCTCCTGTCGACCTTCTTGAATCCATCCGCCAGTGGGTACTCCTTCATGAACATGACACCAACGAATGGGACTTAATGTTTCATGAAGGATTACCTTTCATGCAGGTCAGGTTGTACCTTCCCACCCAGGACACCCGTATTCAGGCGCTTGAGTGGTCACACGATGCTCCAATTAACGGACATCCTGGGCAGAAAAGAACTCTTGCATTGTTGCACAGATGGTGTTGGTGGCCTACCATGCGCAGAGATGTAACCACCTATGTCTCAAATTGTTCCATCTGTGCACAATGTAAAAAGAGGAAGGGACGCCCCTTAGGACTTCTACAACCTTTACCCATACTGCCGCGCCCCTGGCAGACGGTTACCATGGATTTCATCACTGATTTACCGAAAGTCCAAGGCCATGATACGATATGGGTGGTGGTAGATGCATTCACCAAGATGGCGCGGTTCATTCCTTGTATCGGTATCCCTACCGCCCCGACACTAGCCAGGTTGTTTTTTCGATTAATTTTTTGTCTTTTTGGGTTGCCCTCTGTTATAGTGTCCGATAGAGGTTCGCAATTCACCTCCCGATTCTGGCGCACCCTCACCAGCCTATTTGGCATAGATGTCAGGTACTCTTCCTCTTATCACCCCGAAAATGATGGCCAAACAGAGTGCGTTAATCAAACATTGGAGCAGTATCTCCGCTGTCTCTCTTTGCAGCATCAATACACCTGGTACCAAGTACTACATTTAGCGGAGTTTGCATACAATAACGCACCTCATACTGCCACTGGGTTCTCCCCGTTTTATTCCATGTACGGCCAACATCCCCGGGTTTTACCCATACCTGATTTTTCCATGGCTCTTACTCCAGCTGCGGCCTCTTGTCTCAGGGACTTGGAAGACGCGCATGCACAGACCCTCACTCACCTGAGAGAAGCACAGGCCACTATGTGCTCTGCTGCCAATAAGAAGCGTGCAGATGCCCCTAAGTATTCGGTTGGTGACAAGGTCTGGTTGTCCTCTAGACATTTACGAATACCGGGTTGTCGTAAACTCCTTCCTCGTTTTGTAGGCCCATATCGTATCACCAGGGTCATCAATCAGGTGGCCTTCCGCTTGTCTTTGCCCCCTTCATGGCGCATCCACCCAGTATTCCACACCTCCCTGTTGAAGCCCTGCCTCCCTCATACCAGACCACTTCTGCCACCTTCTCCACTCGTGCAGGGTTCCTCTACCGAATATGAAGTCAAGAATATTCTGGGCTCACGCCTCCGAAAAGGAGTGTTGTATTACCTGGTGGAATGGCTTGGTTTTGGTCCTGAGAAACGATCTTGGGAGCCCGCCTCTAATGTACATGCCCCCCTCCTAGTTGCTAGGTTTCATCGGGATCATCCATCTTGCCCACGCGGTCGTGGACCCTTGGGAGGGGGTTCTGTCATGACACCCACACGACCCACACGTACAATCCAGACCACCCCTCCTGAGACCTGCTCCAGACGTTCCACGCGGATTCGCATCCCTAGAATCCATCACGCGCGGAGTTCCGCACTGGGAAAACATCAATCAGGCTCCTGGCGATTGTGGCCCCGATGGAGATGGGGTGCATCACGAAACGCCGGCACCACTTCCTGGTCACGTGCCATCCGATACCGGTCACGTGATACTAGGAGATTTCGCCCCACGAATCCCGTTGCCGCTTCCTGCTCCTCTGCATCACGTGGCACGCCATGCCGCCCATGTGACCTGATGGGGAAGCAGTCACATGATCTGGTCTCCGGCATAAAGGAACACTGATCACGGACTACTCCGCTTCTCAGCTGTTTAACAGTGTTCGAGTGGCGTTTCCTTTTGCTTGGATCCCGTTCTTCTGGCTATTAGACCTTGAGTTTTGGAATTGGACTGCTTTCGTTTTTTCCTTTGGATTTGTTGCTTGGAACTCTGTTTTCTTGGATTTTTGACCTCATGCTTCGTGTTACTGGACTGCCTTCGCTTGTCGCTTGTACCTCGGAATTGGTGTTTTGGAACTTTTGCTTCTCAGGATTTTGGAACTTTGGCTCACGGACTTAGGACTGCCTCTGGATATAGTTCTGCTTTTGTGGACTCTGTCCTTTGAACGCTGAGCACTACTTCAGGTGCATTCATCAAGGGGAACCAGGTTACCCATCCTCCTCTGGGTGTTCTATTATTCTCCACCACCCGGGGTCTACCCGCTCCCTCCTCTCACTACAACATTGGTAGGTGCTGTTCTTACTTCCTTCCTACTATTGCCCTTTGTGATTATTGAACTTGTATTCACGATTTCCTAACCTGCTTCCCTTGCAGCTACCTGGTACCCGCGCTCCTGCCTCTTGTGCACCAGTGGTCTCAATAACTGGTTAGGGAGCATTCTTTGATTTCTCCCTGACCGGTGCTTGGGGACGGAGGTGTCCATAGACATCGCAGTAATCTCGGCATGACAGCATTGGATGCGCAACGACTTAGAGGTGACACTTTTTGAGTTTTCTCTTACAATCAATTAGCAGTTTTGAGGTACCTACTAGTCCCTCATACGTGCAGCAACCCTTGTCTCACCATTTGGGTAGACCCATCATACTGGACTTGTGTCCCAGTTTTGAATCTTTGTTATTCCCAGCGCCTCAGAATTATAGCATACCTCAATACTGTTTAAAGTTTCTCAAGTGGTTTATTGACTTGCTCAGGAACATATCTACAAGACCCCCAACCAATACAGCAAACCGGGCATAACTGCCAACACTTGAGCAACAACAATTACAGGATTCTACACTCTAGAATGTACCTAGCTCATATGCTTAACTAGAGGCATTCAGAGACAGGCAAATACTTACAAAGGTACAGGGTAATGTACTTACTGATGTGCATAACATAACTTCATTTACATAACATAAAGGACAAAGATACAGAGGCCCTGTCCCTCCGATGCATTTCCAGCATCACAAGGACGCCGAAATAAACATGCACCGTCCTATTCTGACGAAATATCCCAAGCCATAAACGCGCTTCCACCTAATAGAGCCCCCGTGCCAGACGGCCTTACCCTGCAGTTCTATAAACACTTCAAATCCTCCCTAGGCCGGCCTCTTTATGAAAGGAGCGTTCACCTTAGGAGTTCTCCCCTCCAATCTACGGGAAGCAGTGATTACTGTTTTGCTCAAGCCAGACAAGCCTCCAGAACAATGCGGATCATACCGCCCCCCTCTCACGTATAAACTCTGATGTTAAAATCTTCGCAAAGGTGCTGGCACTGCGTTTGGCTCCATATATGGAACACATTGTCCACCCTGATCAATCCGGGTTCGTCCCAGGCCGCTCCACAGCATTAAATCTGAGACGCCTCTTTAATATCCCTGCACAAATTGACCCAAAGTCTCAAGCGGTAGCTGCTGCCCTGGATGTACAGAAGGCCTTTGACTCGGTTTCGTGGCAATTTATGTGGGCGGCCCTGAAAAAATGCAATTTTGGGCCTGGGCTTGTATCATGGGTTTGTTTATTTTACACAATGCCCACAGCAAGAGTCAATATCAGTGGTGTCCTCCCCCCCATCAATATAAATAGTGGGACCCGACACGGCTGTCCACTGTCTACCCCATTGTTCACTATAATAATGGAGCCGTTCGCAGACGCAATCCATAGAAGGCATGCATTTAGGGGGATCCGCCTGACTGGTGGGCCGGAGATCATCTCGTAATATGCTGATGACGCCCTGCTCTTTATCCACAATCCCACTAGGCCTGGCGCTAAAGGTCATGCAGGAAGTACTCTCCTTTGGTGTCCTGTCCGCGCTGTGAGTAAATTGTGCTAAATCAGCACTGTCCCTGCTTACTGATTCCATGACCCACCCTCCTGACCTTCTGGAATTTGCTTGGTCCCTAGTGGAGATCAAATACTTAGGGGTGACCGTAACTTTTCACAACACATCCCCTATGCCCGTAACTATGGGACACACCCACCTAAGCTTGAGGCCAGGTTACAGGCCTGGGCCAGACTTCCGCTTGCAGCAGCGGGCCATGTGGCACTTCTTAAAATGATTATTCTCCCCAAGCTACTGGACTATTTCTCGAACGTCCAGCTGTGGCCGGGATGAACATTCTTTGACACACTAAAAAAGGCGATTGACAACTTTATGTGGCATGCTTGCATTATCTGGCTTAAGTGGGATACCTTATTGGTTCTTATGCATAGGGGTCCTAGCCGCCCCAGATTTCGAAAGATACTAGATTGCCACACAGGCACATTATGCAGCCTATTGGTTTGATGTAGACTCTAGGCACCCACACGTAAAGATTGAAGGCTTCTCGGCGGCCCCTTGTGATGTCCGCTCATTGACACTCCCATCTAAACACATAGATGTTGATACCTTAGACCCCAGTCAGGTGACTGCAATCGCTTGGGGGATGCTGTGGAATCTGGTGGGCAGCCCCCCCCCAAATCAGAGGAATCTCACCTTATGGAACTTCTTTCCATCCCTCCCTAACGTAAGTGGGTTAGAATCAGACCAGTGGTCCTTAGATGGATTTGAGACGATGGGTGACGTACAGGATGGAGAGAGACCTCTATCACCTTTCAGGATAGGCCCGCCACCCCAGCCCCGCAGACACGCGCAGCAATGGCTACAATATGCAGGGCTTTGCCACGCTTCTAAAAACGCTTCTAAAAAAACCTGGTCTGAGTTCCCAATACAGCCACCCGATGAGCCAATACTAGACACCATTATTAGGGGGACTTCTGTACGAGGATAGCCACACTATATAATGCACTTCAGAGCCGCAACAGTAAACCTTTGACTAGGCTCCAGGAGGCTGTGGCCAGGGATCTCGAAATGAACATTACAGATGAAATTTGGGAATCTATGTGTTCTCAGACCCGTGCAGTGTCCTTCGATTTCAGGTTCCGGCTAATACAATTTAAGGTTCTACATAGATTCCATTATACCGTGGCCAGATGAACTCTATTTTCCCTACCTATGTCCCAGATGCCACGCTGAGGGGGCAGGATACCTTCTCATGCTCTGGAGCTGCCCTGGATAGGGGGATTACTGGAATGTAGTCTGCAAGGTCATGTCAGTGATATTTAACCAGGCTAATGAACCCACCCCGTGAAATTGTCTGTTCCATCAATACAAACAACTACCTTGTGACTCCCGTAAGCTAGATAGCCTCTGTTCGTTTTGCCTATCCGAGAAGTACTGCTGCTCTGACTGCGCCCCACCAGCCCAATGGTAGCTCAATGGCTCCGAACTGTCACATGGGCCTCAAATATTGAAGAGCATCGGTACTCTCAGCAGCCTTTGAACTGTAAACCCAGAGACATATGGCCCCCCTTTCACAGTTATTTGTTGTCAACCCAAGGCCTGGACTAAATAACCCAAACTCATCCCACAACTGATGTTTTGCTGTCCCCGGTGCCGAACATGCTGTTCTGTTATGGCTGTTTCCCCTCTTTCCCTGCCTACAATGTTGTAATCGCAGCTGTTCACACCTCTGACCTGTGTTGCATTGTATCTGCTGTAGTCGAATATGCTTAAGTCTATGGGCCTCATTACAAGTATGTCGGTCTGGAAATAGCGTTGCTGTTATTTCCGTACCGGCACCATTTACCGGACCGGTGTAGTCTGAGTCGCGATGCCGATGTTACCGGCATAGCCAGGGACCCGCCATGCCCAGCAATGCCATTGCTGGTATCAGTGTTGACATGCAGCAGCCGTGCCAGTGATACCGGCATGGCGTAAGTAAGTCCACATTAAGCGGTGCATGGACACGCAACCATCGGCATGTACATGCCGCTAAGAATGGGTACAATGATGCCGGAAACACCGGCATTGCAGACCAGGCGTTAACGGGGATTCTGGTGTGCAGAAACCTGCCACAGGTGCTCACAATCAGCAAAGGTGGAGCCAATGGTCTGTGGCACAGCACAAAAGGACCACTCACACACCCCACACCCCTTCCAAATCCACAATGCTACCATTAGCACTAGCAGTACTGGAGCTGGAGGACAAGCCTGCACAGCTAATCATTGAGGAGGCAGTGAGGTGGAGGATGCAGCAGAGGCGCATGAGGAGAAGGAGGACCATCATGGCCCAGCAGATACCCAATGTGCAGCCAGTTGTACCCCGCAGGCAGCCACCAATCCCTCGCCTAAGGGCCACCCCATTCAATCTCACCCCGCTCAGATCCAGACCCTGTACCGGCTAGACAGGGACACCATCACAACTATAGTGGACCTAATGCATGATGAGCTGGTGAGCCTAATCAATATCCAGACAGCCATCACCCCCTTGCTGAAGGTAGTGTCTGTGCTACACTTCCTTGCCACAGGCACTTATCAGCACACAGTGGGGCAGCTGCATGGAATCTCCCAACCCTGTTTCTCCTGTGTGCTCTCCCAGGTGCTAGGTGCACTCCTGTCGCACGTACGTGACCACATCAGGTTACCACAGAATGCTGAGGAGGTGAATGCAACAAAAATAGCATTCCATGCACTTGCAGGCATGCCTAATGTAATAGGTGCGGTCGAATGCACACTTGTGGAGCTGGTTGTCCGGCATGCTGTGGAGCTAGTGTACCGCAACAAGAAGCTGTACCATTCCCTCAACATACAGATAGTGTGCGATTTCCGCAAAATAATCACACGTTACTGCGCAAGATTCCCTGGCTCGGCTCCACACATGACTCAATGGTTCTGCGCAACTCCATGCTGCCCCGCTGCATGGCACGACACGCTGGACATCGTACCTGGCTGCTGGTTGAGTCTATATAACCACAAGGCCATGAGGAGTGTTGAATTGGGGGGGCAGTCAACAGCATAGGGAAACTGGCTAATGGGTGAGTCTAACCACAAGGCCATGAGGAGTGTTGAATTTGGGGGGGCAGTTGACAGCATAGGCAACCTGGCTGCTGGGTGAGTCTAACCACAAGGCCATGAGGAGTGTTGAATTAGGGAGGGGGCAGTTAACAACATAGGCAACCTGGCTGCTGGGTGAGTCTAACCACAAGGCCATGAGGAGTGTTGAATTGGGTGGGGGCAGTTAACAACATAGGCAACCTGGCTGCTGGGGCAGTCTAGCCACAAGGCCATGAGGAGTGTTGCATCGGGGTGGGGGGGCAGTTAACAGCATAGGTGCATTTGGGCCTGCAGAAAACTCAAACCACATGTATCAGAATGCACCACACATTACTAACAATGAATGACATTCAAAAACACAGTAAAGTAAATACACAAGTCATGATGGTCAGCCAGAGATAAAACTATCTGCCGCACTGAAATGAATTGTGACTGCACGCACATTTCACAGGTACACCACTGGTCAGTACGCTTGTCATGTCTCCTTAAGGGACACCCTCAAGTAGAATGAGTTTAGTCCAAATTTGCTAAATGCAACAATCATTGACTACCACCAATACATGATTGAGACCTGGCGGCCTCACCCAATTAACCTTCAATCATCCATGCAAACACCCACCCAGCCGTAATGTTATTACATAACCCTTACCTCTCACACATACTACCAATCGATATGTGACCTCGTCATTTGTGTTATGATGTAGATGGATGTTTACATGGAGTCCTGTAGATATGGACTGCATACCGTGAATACCACTAAATAACACATTTAAATCATCTGAATGTCTAAAGTCCCACTTTATAGGCAGAGTCCACTTTCATTGGTAAAACATTAATGACATTTACATCCATTGGTGTCAGTTGTACGGGATTAGTCAGAGGGCAGGTTGACAGTGAATGGTCCATGTGACAGCAACTGCACAAAACACCCCCCCATATGCATCTGGCCTAGGTTCCCTTAGGGGTACATAGGAAATAACCTATGCCATGTAAAGTAATAATTCCCTGTGCATGGTTGTCTTCTCAAATGAACACTGTACAGCCTGTGCCAACATGGAATGACCACAAAAATGACATGTACTTTTTCCCTTGCTCCCGTGCAGGTGATGCTGGGTATCCCCTGATGGCATGGCTCATGACCCCCATCAGGCAACCCCACAACAGGCACGAAGAGGCGTACAACTGTGCACATGTACGCACTCGCTGCACCATCGAGCATACATTTGGCCTGTTGAGGGCCAGGTTCTGCCGCCTCAGCAGATCTGGGGGAGCCCTCATTTACAGCGCAGAGAAGGTGGGCAAAATTGTGCTGGTATGTGCCATGTTGCACAACATGTACATCCGGCGCAACGTCCCTCTCCCCCTGACATGGACATACTGCCCCCAGAGGCTGAGGACGATGAGGATGGGGATAATTCACAGCGCCACAATGGCAATGATGGACGTGCCATACTGCAAGAATTAATTCAACACTACTTTTGATGAACTATTACAGACAAGGCACTGGACATGGATCACACTGGGCACTGGACACTGTACACAATAAATGCACTCACACTGAATAAGCAATGTGCAGTCATGTTTCTTTTGAAACACCAGGTGTATTGTGACATGAATAACTATGTACAAATGTGATTGTCATTGCCTACCGCTACAATCCTGCACTACTGACCCCACACCCCCTCCCTAAATATCCCCACACCCTCTCCCCAACTATCCCCAAACCCCCTCCCCAACTATCCCCACAACCCCTCCCCAGCTACTCCCTCCCCACACGCACAAGAACCTTGACCTATTTATGACCCCTTTTAGTAGGAGGGGAGTGTCCCTCTGCCGGGTGATTGAGCCGCTGGGAATGACGCACAGGGCTGCTTCGCGTAGAACTCAAGGGTGTTGTGCTCGAGGATGGGGCCAGTGGCGTGGTGATGTGGCGTTGTTCGGCAATTGCCCGAACCAGCACACTGATTGACTCCACCAGGGATGAGATGGTACCATTGCCCTCCCTCACACACCTCACCAGGTGGTACACCCCCTCTGTTGCTCTGCCCAGCATTCGTGCAGTGTTCCATGCGCTGTCCTGCATCATTTGGCAATTGAGTTGTGCTTCAGCAAGGTATTGCTGCACCATTGCGTGCATTGCCTGCTGCCGTTCCTCCATCCTGGCTGCCGTTCCTCCATCCTGGTGAGGCGCCCCTCAATGTCACGTGCATTACGTAGTCCAGGTTGTGGTATGGGTGGTGGACTCCGAGGGCCCATGGGACTGAATTCAGCACCATCCCCATAGCTATTGTCGCTGTGTATGTCATGCACACTGCCCTCCACAATGCTGTCGGCTCCAAACCCTTGTGGAAGTGGTGCAGGTTAATCCTGCTGAGGGGTGGCGGGCGGGAAACAGGTTCATCCTGCTGGGGAGTAGATGGGCAGGGAAACAGGTTAATCCTGGTGGTGGGGGAGTGGCGGGAAACAGGTTCATCCTGTTGGTGGCAGGCCAGGGAAGCATGTGCTTCCTGCTGGCGGGGCTGCTTGGCTGCAGGTGCCTTCTGCTGGTGGGGCTGCTTGGCTGCAGGTGCCTTCTGCTGGTGGGGTTGCTTGGCTGCAGGTGCTTCCTGCAGGCGTGTGGGCTGTGCCAAAGATGTTGTAGCATGCTCCGATCTGGTGGTGGATGTGCTGGCTTCCTGGGTCGTGGTGGTGTTTTCCCTGCGGCGGGGCCATGCCCTGGTAACCCGGGATGTAGTTGCCTCTTCCCCGTCAGATGTTGTGCTTGTGGGGGACAGTGAGGGAGGGCATTAGTGATGGGTGTGGATCCATCAGGCAGACATCAATGCTAGTACTTTCAGAATCATGTGAATTACAAGGACATGCTGGAGGGCATTGCATGGTGCACACATGCATGTGTGGGGGATGCAGTGTGGTGCATGTTTGGTGTGTGGCTGTGGTGTGCACATTGTCTGTTGACTGGGGTAGTTGTGTTCACAGTTTTAGGTTTTATGGACATGCCACACAAGCTGTGTGACATGTTGTGTTTGATTGTGAAACCAATGTATTTCACTTGTGAATGCTGTGAGGCAAAAAGCTAGGTAATAAGAACCAGCTATTCAGTCGCTCTCTACTATTACCCCAACTAAGGGTTTTAAAGAAAAGTATGTTTCCTTCGTATACCAGTTCAAATGTATTTAGCAATTGTCATTTGAAGTTAATCGGCAGTAGTCATCAATTTTCAAATTGGCTATATTTAATTGTGTTCACTAATTGCTTCTTAGTGAGGCAGACAACGGTACATGTATCTATATAGGTCCTTTTGCCAATGCATTTCGGAAAATCATTCCTTCATCAGGGCGAACCTCCTAGTCTACAATCATCCATTAACATCAAGTCAACAATTTTGCGAAAATATATGATGTAAAGTAAAACACATACCATAACTTCATGTTTCATATTGTTTTCAGTACTTGGAACAAAAAGGAGAAATTAGAGAAAAGCGCGTCAATTGTATGATTAACATATTCAGCATAGGGTTATCCATATGTATGAAAAAAATCTAACCCATGTTACCTGCGTTTTCAATTGTGTTGAGGTCATTTTTTGTGTCACTTAGGCGTCTCTATACGAGTGCTCAAGCGATGGTGAAAAAATCCTTACTGCGGCTTGGGCGCCGTAATGTAGATCACAGGAGCTAGTAAGGGCATATGTCCCAAGTTAATATCCCTCATTGACCTTGCCAACAAGATTCCCATGGAGATCCCAGCCACAGAGCGTAGCTCCAACGCTCTGATCCCCATGGCGACCTGGCACGCTTACAATTGCTCATAAGATTTGTACAACACATAGTTCTTCTTTTTAGAGCAAATTTTGGTTTGTCCTTGCAACCTGAAGTATGTGGGTATGACAATCAGACCTATTAAAAACAGATGATAGAACATCGGTCGTGCCTGAGAACTAAAAAAACTCACAGCTCCAATGGTCAACCATTTTATATCAAAAGGACATGGTCCTAAAGATTTTAAATGGACTGTTATTGAAAAATTACAAATTCCCAAACGAGGTGGCAATTATCATAACATTCTCTTGAGGAGGGAACAAAATTGGATTTTTAGACTAAACACGCATAAAAGCGGTCTGAATGAACAAATCCAATGGAATGAGCTGGCAGTTCTCCCACGTTGATCCATCGATAGTGTCACTATAATTCCTGTGGATATGCATAAGTCTTTGACCCTCTGATATAGTAGTCGCCACAGTTCTCAGATGAGAGGGACCCCCAACGATAGTAACTGATCCCCTGGGTTGCCATTTGTGCACAATTGGTGAACATAATGTATTTCTTGTTAAAACCCTGTAATATGCATTTATGGGTAAGTGTATCCTCTTTGGACATTGAGATGGTATGGTATCATCTGAGAAGTGAACTTTCTAAGAAATAGGGTCGGTGGACTCATTTCCCCCCCCCCCCTTTTTTTCCCCCCATTCTTAACTTTCTGTGTGGGATCTGTTTTGTGGCTGTCTGCTATGCATTATTAATACCTTTGCTAACAAAGCATTATCAATGACATTCATAACGCAATGTATAATCAGTGTCACTGTAAAATGTCCAATGATGAGAAACTGTCAATCTGTACAGAAGCATTTATCGCTTCACTCTCCATCTGTTTAGATACACCAGAACATTGGGGCATGTGCCTGTTAGGGCTGCTAGACACGCCCATTAATTCTGAGCTTATCTTTCGAGACTTTACCATTTGCTAACAAACAAGAAAAAAGAGTAGGAAAGGTAGTAAGTTTTCAAATATTTTTTATTCTTTTGCGCAAGGTAGGCGCACCAGTGCGATATGAAAAGGGTTCCACTAAGCTCCGTAAACATATCGGCCACATTGCAGCTGCCTGACCAAAGATGGCGACGCAGTTGACCAAAACCAACATGGCGTCGCAACCATAGAGTGTTTATGGACGCGAGCCACTAACATAGGATACCGGTTTCATGCAGCCCGTTATGAACAGTAGCTGCAGAGTGACCAGAGCAGCAGACCCGACAGTGTTTTTCACACGTCAGGACTCAAGGTATGAACACATTGATTTTGCACCTTTTTTCTGTTTCTGCCCGGCCGACGCATCACGCCGGCATTCAGACATTTCCAGTGTCATATATCTATTCACAACGCTGACACACTTGCGGTCTGGGTTTCTTTCCCTGTAGGAAAGCAGCAATACAGCCGCTTATCCAGCCGATTCCACGGCGCCTCCAGCCCTCTCCTCCTTTTCTCGGACGATGACCTACGTGCGTTAGAAGCACAGTAAAGAGCCGGTAAGCACCCCAAGAATATGCACTGCATTTCTCTGTGCAAATGAGATGTACATTTCTGTGAGTTAGTTATAGTGCCATGTAAATGGAAGTTCTTCCATTGTTCCTTTTATCTCCTTGTTGGCCGCAGGGAAAAAGGTTAATTGCGCATTGCGTACTAGGACTGGCACCAAAAGTCAGCGCCATAAGCCTGAACATGACGGTAAGATAAAATTCTAAAAATTCCAAAATAATTTTTGCACATATCCATTGCACAAAAGGGTTATAAGGTGGACCAAATTGTGCCCACTATGCCTGTATAAATCGGACTATGAGGAGCACCCCTTTTTCCCCTTTCCTTGTTGAGTGCTGTTTAAGGCGCTGTTTTGAATTCTAATCAGCAGCCTTGTCTTATCAGTCGATATTGTAGTTAGAATTCTTCGAGATACTTTTTTCCAGCACTGTATTTTGAGGAAATTAGCACACAAATGCTACACTAATGGACTTTATGAGCGATACATCCCTTCTGTTTGTCTAACTTCTTTGTAGGAGTAAGAACACACACCACTGGGAGAAAGGTTTTTTCCGTAAGGGAGTCAACCCCCTCTTGAAATCAACGTCCTGAAGAAGGTGACCTAAACAAGTGTGGTTATGAAACCGGTCGACCCCGTTATAGTATGAGCTGGTCTCATGCTTTTTTAAGACCTATGTAATAAAGCAATCTGACATAGTCCAAAGGAATTTAATGAGACCTGAGTTGCGTATTAGGTCTGTTTTATGAAGTTTATATGTAAATAAGGACCTTATTGTTAAGGATCCTTATGAGTGTGTTATATCAGTAATAGGTGTTAGATTTCTCTAGTAGCTAGCACAACGTTGTTTAATTAAATATAACAGAACACAACGTTATGCATAGAAAGCACTAAAAAAATCTAGAACTGGGCATTGTCTAATGTAAAATGCTGCATTTTTTTCTAGCTGTTGTTTCTAGCTGTTATTAAAACACTAAGTCTGATTTTTAACAATTTTGTTTTGTTTTCTCTATAAGAATTGGAATTAGTCACCTCCATTCTTTCCTCTGTATTAGTGGTGCCATACCCTTTCTGAGGGATGGCCCCCTAGTAAGTGTTGTTAAAAGTATATGATGTAATGAGAATACACATGTAATAGGTTCATTAGAATAACTTCTCCATAGACCGTGATAGGGTGTTAACAACCTTATCAGTCCGCCATATTTTCTCTCAGAGTTGGATACATTTTTATCCTTTCTTTCACTTGTAGCATTGATTTGAAGACGGAAATTCCCTAAACTACTTGTTCACCAGTATTCCAATTGGACAAGGTATTTCCTTTTTATTTCCATTTAAGTATTTTCATGAGACAAGGCTGAATCACAATCATGCACTTCTTTTTGTGAGCAAACGTAAATGTCCTTTTGTTTATTATTTATTTTTTGTATCTTAGCCACTGTAGCATACATACATCATCAGAGCTGGCTATTTTCTCATGATGAGTGCGGCATTTGCACTTCCAGATCGATCCGTATATGGTAATATCTATTTGGACACTTATATTGACTAATGCACCCTCATCACTTTTTGGGTGGCATGCTGGTAGTTAACCAATATTAATTTACTGCTCTTTACACATTAGCACTTCTGGCATTTTAGTGATGAACTTTTGGGATCTTGGTATGATACTCATTCTTTCCCCAATAGATAGACAACATATGTCATATGTAATTCAATCATAGTTTGGCACCCTCAGTATTTTAATGTCATATATGTGTGTTCATTAGGGTTCTAGCTCATTGTGTCTTTCATATTTTTCTATCTTTAATTGATGGCCACAATCAAGATGGACTTTTTCTTTGGGATTTTGACCAATGAATGTTCTACCACCTATGGTAACAAATCCATTTTCATTTTATTTATATGCAATGTTTAATTACATTACTGTTTCAACATGACTCCATGTGCTTCAACATGTTGTAATGTTCATTTGCCTTTTGTTTTGCGTTTCTTCGATGGGTACTGACCCCCATCCCTTCCTCTCTCTGTTTTTTATATAATCACATTATAATCTCATTTTCCTTTTATGTTACCTCATGATATCATGCAATATCTACATATACTGATTTGTGTTTGTCACTATTATAGTTTTGCCTTGAAAAAGACCCGATGTTTGGGGTTGAAACACGTGTTGGCAGTTCTGTTCTATGCACTCACTCATATAAACAGTTCAAAATAGCATTGGCTCATGATATTTTTGGATTTTACTACTTGTCACTTTGTGCTCATTGTCTTGTTATACAACACAGTTTATATGTGTTCCTTTCAACTTCGCATGTGTCATGACACCCACACGACCCACACGTACAATCCAGACCACCCCACCTGAGACCTGCTCCAGATGTTCCACGCGGATTCGCATCCCTAGAATCCATCACTCGTGGAGTTCCGCGCTGGGAAAACATCAATCAGGCTCCTGGCGATTGTGGCCCCGATGGAGATGGGGTGCATCACGAAACGCCGGCACCACTTCCTGGTCACGTGCCATCCGATACCGGTCACGTGATACTAGGAGATTTCGCCCAACGAATCCCGTTGCCGCTTCCTGCTCCTCTGCATCACGTGACACGCCATGCCGCCCATGTGACCTGATGGGGAAGCAGTCACATGATCTGGTCTCCGGCATAAAGGAACACTGATCACGGACTACTCCGCTTCTCAGCTGTTTAACAGTGTTCGAGTGGCGTTTCGTTTTGCTTGGATCCCGTTCTTCTGGCTATTAGACCTTGAGTTTTGGAATTGGACTGCTTTTGTTTTTTCCCTTGGATTTGTTGCTTGGAACTCTGTTTTCTTGGATTTTTGACCTTGTGCTTCGTGTTACTGGACTGCCTTCGCTTGTACCTCAGAATTGGTGTTTTGGAACTTTTGCTTCACAGGATTTTGGAACTTTGGCTCACGGACTTAGGACTGCCTCTGGATATCGTTCTGCTTTTGTGGACTCTGTCCTTTGAACGCTGAGCACTACTTCAGGTGCATTCATCAAGGGGAACCAGGTTACCCGTCCTCCTCTGGGTGTTCTATTATTCTCCACCACCTGGGGTCTACCCGCTCCCTCCTCTCACTACAACATTGGTAGGTTCTTACTTCCTTCCTACTGGTACCCTACCTGGTACCCGCGCTCCTGCCTCTTGTGCACCTGTGGTCTCAATAACTGGTTAGGGAGCATTCTTTGATTTCTCCCTGACCAGTGCTTGGGGACGGAGGTGTCCAGAGACATCGCAGTAATCTCGGCGTGACAGACTGAGAAGTCTTTCTGCCTTGACTATGGACGCCACCGCCAGGGATCAGTTAGCTGCCTTGGTCCAAGCCATTACAGTTCTTAGAGCAGACATAGGTGGTTACATCTTAGAGCAGACATGTCAGCCGCCACAGCCGCTATCCATCAGTGGCTGGACACGATATAGAGCGAACGTAATGCGCTTCCCCCTGACCCCGAGTTCGGGGACGCCCCCCCCAAGGGGGCCCCACCTGTTCCTGCTCCAAACCCTACGCCTGTTTATGTCCCGACTCCTTTTCCCTTGGCCCCTCCCGAGAAGTTTCAGGGCGATCCCCGGAAGTTCCGAACTTTCATAAATCAGTGTAAGCTCCACTTCCTGTGTCGCCCACAGGCCTTCCCAGACTCCACTACGAAGGCAGCATTTACACTTTCACACTTGGGGGGAATAGCTGCCGCCTGGGCCAACCCACTACTCGAGACCAATAGTCCTGTGCTGTATGATTTTGACCTATTGATCACGGAAATGACCAGAGTTTTTGATACCAGGTATAAAGCACAGGCTCGGGACTTAGAACTGCTTGAATTGAGCCAGGGTAAGACAACACTGGTTGACTATATTACCCGTTTCAACCAGTTGTCGGTAGAGACAGCATGGCCAGAAAACAAAAAGGCTGTGGTGTTTTATCGTGGTCTCAATGATGCTATGAAAGATGCATTAGCTGTAATACCATGCTTACCAGACCAATACCCCGAACTTGTGGATTATCCCTACAAGGGGACGCCCGAAGGGCCGAGAGAAGACACGAGACCGGGAAATCCGTGCCCTTCTCAGCCAGCCTGCCAACTAATAATACTCACGGCGAACCCATGCAAATAGGTGGTATTTGCAGCCCTATTACAGCCTCAGAAAGAGAGCGACGTAGGTCCTCTAATGCATGTTTCTATTGCGGCCTGAATGGCCACTATGTCAGAGAATGCCCCCGACGCCCCAAACCTAAGTCATCGGTTTTTCAGAGAGCCTGTCCCTAAATGAGGGGCATCGGACGGGTTCACCTTCTCTCTCCTCCTCGGAAACAGTCTCAGGACTCGTCGGTCCCTTGCATATCCAGGCCCTTCTGATTTCAGTAGACAGCACTCATCACCAAGTACGCTTAGTCATCGACTCTGGGGCTACGGGTAACTATGCAGACATAACCTTGGCCGCTTCTCTCAATCTTCCTCTATTAAACAAGCAGCGACCAGAACCTGTGCAAGCTGTTGATGAGTCTTCACTCGTAACAGGTCCAATAAAACAACAAACCGCACCTTTGACTCTAGTCATACAAGAAACACATAGAGAAACCCTTTCATTTGACCTGATTACTACCCCACAATTCGGCTTATACTGGGTCTCCCATGGCTACGAACTCATAATCCTGTCATTGACTGGGCACATGGTAAATTGTTTTTTGAGTCCGACTATTGCCAAAATCACTGCCTGGTGACCACTAATTGGTGACCTCTCCTTTGCAGGTATTAGGTGCATTGGCCCATCTCCAGCTCAATGACGAGCAAACCATAGATTGCGAACCTCAAGGCCACGTTGTGGGGGCCACTGTTTCCGGTATTCCTATAGAGTGCCAGGATTAGCTTGACGTCTTTGATAAAAAACGAGCTGAACATCTCCCACCACACCGGTCGTATGACTGCCCCATCGACCTCATTCCAGATGCTGTCATACCTTGTGGTCAAATATATTCCCTATCCCCTACGGAAGACCAGGCCCTGAAACAATACCTTCATACCGCCCTGAGGATCGGGCACATTCGCCCATCCCAGTCTCCGGCTTTTGTGCCCAAAAGGGAAGGCGACTTACTCCCCTGTGTGGACTATCGTCGCCTTAACCAAATCACTATAAAGAATCGGTACCCAATTCCTCTTATTACTCGACTCCTGGACAACCTGACTCATGCAGTTATTTTTTCCAAGCTTGATCTCAGGGGTGCCTACAATCTAGTACGAATAAAACAAGGAGATGAATGGAAGACGGCCTTTTGTACCAGACATGGACTGTTTGAATACACTGTTATGCCTTTTGGTCTCTGTAATGCCCCCGCAACGTTTCAGAGATTCATGAATGACATATTTCATGATATTATAGATGCATATGTTATTGTATATCTGGATGATATCCTAATCTATTCTTCATCCATCACAACTCATGTATCCCATGTCAAAGAAGTACTCCACAGGCTCAGAACCAATGCCCTGTTTGCTAAACCCGAGAAATGTTTGTTTCATTTCACAGAGGTGGAATTCTTAGGGTTCCACATTACTTCCAAGGGTCCCTCTATGACTTCAGCTAAAGTCGATGCTGTTCTGAAGTGGCCAGTACCTACAACAGTCAAAGCCTTACAATCATTTCTTGGGTTTGCACATTTTTATAGGAGATTCATTGCATGATTTTCCTCCATCGCAGCCCCCCTGACTAGCCTTACTAGTCCACGGGCACCCTACATTTGGACTCCATTACAAGACAAGGCATTCGAGACACTGAAAGCTGCCTTTACGTCTGCCCCTATCTTGCAACACCCAAACCCTGACCTACCTTTTGTGGTGGAAGCAGACGCTTCCTCTTTCGCTTTGGGAGCAGTCCTGTCCCAGAATTGTCCTGCCACGGGATTGCTGCACCCTGTTGCTTATCACTCACGTAAATTCACTGCTACGGAACAACACTATACTGTCACCGAAAAGGAACTTTTAGCAGTCAAGGATGCTTTCCAGGTATGGAGACACCATTCATTAGGGGCCAAACACCAGATCACAGTGTATTCTGACCACCGTAATTTACAGGACCTAGCGACCCTGAAATGTGTGAACAGTCGGCAAGTCCGCTGGCATTGTTCTTCTCTTCCTTCAATTTCATTATACGGCACCGTTCCGGTACAGGTCACAGCAAGGCGGATGCCTTGTCGCGTCTGCCGGGTGGTGCATCCCTTCCTGTTTTTCCTGAGACTCAGCTTGACAAACATGTGATCTGTCTTTGTACCCCTCCTGTCGACCTTCTTGAATCCATCCGCCAGTGGGTACTCCTTCATGACCATGACACCAACGAATGGGACTTTACGTTTCATGAAGGATTACCTTTCATGAAGGTCAGGTTGTACCTTCCCACCCAGGACACCCGTATTCAGGCGCTTGACTGGTCACACGATGCTCCAATTAACGGACATCCTGGGCAGAAAAGAACTCTTGCATTGTTGCACAGATGGTGTTGGTGGCCTACCATGCGCAGAGATGTAACCACCTATGTCTCAAATTGTTCCATCTGTGCACAATGTAAAAAGAGGAAGGGACGCCCCTTAGGACTTCTACAACCTTTACCCATACGGCCGCGCCCCTGGCATGTGGTTACCATGGATTTCATCACTGATTTACCGAAAGTCCAAGGCCATGATACGATATGGGTGGTGGTAGACGCATTTACCAAGATGGTGCGGTTCATTCCTTGTATCGGTATCCCTACCGCCCCGACACTAGCCAGGTTGTTTTTGCGATCCATTTTTTGTCTTTTTGGGTTGCCCTCTGTTATAGTGTCCGATAGAGGTTCGCAATTCACCTCCCGATTCACGCGCACCCTCACCAGCCTATTTGGCATAGATGCCAGGTACTCTTCCTCTTATCCCCCCGAAACTGATGGCCAAACAGAGCGCGTTAATCAAACATTGGAGCAGTATCTCCGCTGTCTCTCTTTGCAGCATCAATACACCTGGTACCAAGTACTACATTTAGCAGAGTTTGCATACAATAACGCACCTCATACTGCCACTGGGTTCTCCCCGTTTTATTCCATGTACGCCCAACATCCCCGGGTTTTACCCATACCTGATTTTTCCATGGCTCTTACTCCGGCTGCGGCCTCTTGTCTCAGGGACTTGGAAGATGTGCATGCACAGACCCTCACTCACCTGAGAGAAGCACAGGCCACTATGTGCTCCGCTGCCAATAAGAAGCGTGCAGATGCCCCTAAGTATTCGGTTGGTGACAAGGTCTGGTTGTCCTCTAGACATTTACGGATACCGGGTTGTCGTAAACTCCTTCCTCGTTTTGTAGGCCCATATCGTATCACCAGGGTCATTAATCAGGTGGCCTTCCGCTTGTCTTTGCCCCCTTCATGGCGCATACACCCGGTATTCCACACCTCCCTGTTGAAGCCCTGCCTCCCTCATACCAGACCACTTCTGCCACCTTCTCCACTCGTGCAGGGTTCCTCTACCGAATATGAAGTCAAGAATATTCTGGGCTCATGCTTCCGAAAAGGGGTGTTGTATTACCTGGTGGATTGGCTCGGTTTTGGTCCTGAGAAACGATCTTGGGAGCCTGCCTCTAATGTACATGCCCCCATCTTAGTTGCTAGGTTTCATCGGGATCATCCATCTTGCCCACGCGGTCGTGGGCCCTTGGGAGGGGGTTCTGTCATGACACCCACACGACCCACACGTACAATCCAGACCACCCCACCTGAGACCTGCTCCAGACGTTCCACGCGGATTCGCATCCCTAGAATCCATCACGCGCGGAGTTCCGCGCTGGGAAAACATCAATCAGGCTCCTGGCGATTGTGGCCCCGATGGAGATGGGGTGCATCACGAAACGCCGGCACCACTTCCTGGTCACGTGCCATCCGATACCGGTCACGTGATAATAGGAGATTTCGCCCAACGAATCCCGTTGTCGCTTCCTGCTCCTCTGCATCACGTGACACGCCATGCCGCCCATGTGACCTGATGGGGAAGCAGTCACATGATCTGGTCTCCGGCATAAAGGAACACTGATCACGGACTACTCCGCTTCTCAGCTGTTTAACAGTGTTCGAGTGGCGTTTTATTTTGCTTTGATCCTGTTCTTCTGGCTATTAGACCTTGAGTTTTGGAATTGGACTTCTTTCGTTTTTTCCCTTGGATTTGTTGCTTGGAAATCTGTTTTCTTGGATTTTTGACCTCGTGCTTCGTGTTACTGGACTGCCTTCGCTTGTACCTCGGAATTGGTGTTTTGGAACTTTTGCTTCTCATCTGGGTGTTCTATTATTCTCCACCACGTGGGGTCTACCCGCTCCCTCCTCTCACTACAATATTGGTAGGTGCTGTTCTTAATTCCTTCCTACTATTGCCCTTTGTGATTATTGACCTTGTATTCACGATTTCCTAACCTGCTTCCCTTGCAGCTACCTGGTACCCGCGCTCCTGCCTCTTGTGCACCTGTGGTCTCAATAACTGGTTAGGGAGCATTCTTTGATTTCTCCCTGACCGGTGCTTGGGGACGGAGGTGTCCATAGACATCGCAGTAATCTCGGCGTGACAGCATGGCTGCGCAACGACTTAGAGGTGACACTTTTTGAGTTTTCTCTTACAATCAATTAGCCGTTTTGAGGTACCTGCTAGTCCCTCATACGTGCAGCAACCCTTGTCTCACCATTTGGGTAGACCCATCATACTGGACTTGTGTCCCAGTTTTGAATCTTTGTTATTCCCAGCGCCTCAGAATTATAGCATACCTCAATACTGTTTAAAGTTTAAAGTTTCTCAAGTGGTTTATTGACTTGCTCAGGAACATATCTACAAGACCCCCAACCAATACAGCAAACCGGGCATAACTGCCAACACTTGAGCAACAACAATTACAGGATTCTACACTCTAGAATGTACCTAGCTCATATGCTTAACTAGAGGCATTCAGAGACAGGCAAATACTTACAAAGGTGCAGGGTAATATACTTACTGATGTGCATAACATAACTTCATTTACATAACATAAAGGACAAAGATACGGAGGCCCTGTCCCTCCGATGCATTTCCAGCATCACAAGGACGCCAAAATAAACCTGCACCGTCCTATTCTGATGAAATATCCCAAGCCATAAACGCGCTTCCACCTAATAGAGCCCCCGGGCCAGACGGCCTTACCCTGCAGTTCTATAAACACTTCAAATCCTCCCTAGGCCAGCCTCTTTATGAAAGGAGCGTTCACCTTAGGAGTTCTCCCCTCCAATCTACGGGAAGCAGTGATTACTGTTTTGCTCAAGCCAGACAAGCCTCCAGAACAATGCGGATCATACCGCCCCCTCTCACGTATAAACTCTGATGTTAAAATCTTCGCAAAGGTGCTGGCACTGCGTTTGGCTCCATATATGGAACACATTGTCCACCCTGATCAATCCGGGTTCGTCCCAGGCCGCTCCACAGCACTAAATCTGAGACACCTCTTTAATATCCCTGCACAAATTGACCCAAAGTCTCAAGCGGTAGCTGCTGCCCTAGATGTACAGAAGGCCTTTGACTCGGTTTCGTGGCAATTTATGTGGGCGGCCCTGAAAAAATGCAATTTTGGGCCTGTGCTTGTATCATGGGTTTGTTTATTTTACACGATGCCCACAACAAGAGTCAATATCAATGGTGTCCTCCCCCCATCAATATAAATAGTGGGACCTGACACGGCTGTCCACTGTCTACCCCATTGTTCACTATAATAATGGAGCCGTTCGCAGACGCAATCCATAGAAGGCATGCATTTAGGGGGATCCCTCTGACTGGTGTGCCGGAGATCATCTTGTAATATGCTGATGACGCCCTGCTCTTTATCCGCAATCCCACTAGGCCTGGCGCTAAAGGTCATGCAGAAAGTACTCTCCTTTGGCGTCCTGTCCGCGCTGTGAGTAAATTGTGCTAAATCAGCACTGTCCCTGCTTACTGATTCCATGACCCACCCTCCTGACCTTCTGGGATTTGCTTGGTCCCTAGTGGAGATCAAATACTTAGGGGTGACCGTAACTTCTCACAACACATCCCCTATGCCCGTAACTATGGGACACACCCACCTAAGCTTGAGGCCAGGTTACAGGCCTGGGCCAGACTTCCGCTTGCAGCAGCGGGCCATGCGGCACTTCTTAAAATGATTATTCTACCCAAGCTACTGGACTATTTCTCGAACGTCCAGCTGTGGCCGGGATGAACATTCTTTGACACACTAAAAAAGGCGATTAACAACTTTATCTGGCTTAAGTGGGATACCTTATTGGTTCTTATGCATAGGGGGCCTAGCCGCCCCAGATTTCGAAAGATGCTGGATTGCCACACAGGCACATTATGCAGCCTATTGGTTTGATGTAGACTCTAGGCACCCACACGTAAAGATTGAAGGCTTCTCGGCGGCCCCTTGTGATGTCCGCTCATTGACACTCCCATCTAAACACATAGATGTTGATACCTTAGACCCCAGTCAGGTGACTGCAATCGCTTGGAGGATGCTGTGGAAGCTGGTGGGCAGCCCCCCCCAAATCAGAGGAATCTCACCTTATGGAACTTCTTTCCATCCCTCCCTAACGTAAGTGGGTTAGAATCAGACCAGTGGTCCTTAGATGGATTTGAGACGATGGGTGACGTACAGGATGGAGAGAGACCTCTATCACCTTTCAGATTAAGCCCGCCACCCCAGCCCCGCAGACATGCGCAGCAATGGCTACAATATGCAGGGCTTTGCCACGCTTCTAAAAACGCTTCTAAAAAAACCTGGTCTGAGTTCCCAATACAGCCACTCGATGAGCCAATACTAGACGCCATTATTAGGGGGACTTCTGTACGAGGATAGCCACACTATATAATGCACTTCAGAGCCGCAACAGTAAACCTTTGACTAGGCTCCAGGAGGCTGTGGCCAGGGATCTCGAAATGAACATTACAGATGAAATTTGTGAATCTATGTGTTCGCAGACCCGTACAGTGTCCTTCGATTTCAGGTTCCGGCTAATACAATTTAAGGTTCTACATAGATTCCATTATACCGTGGCCAGATGAACTCTATTTTCCCTACCTATGTCCCAGATGCCACGCTGAGGGGGCAGGATACCTTGTCATGCTCTGGAGCTGCCCTGGATAGGGGGATTACTGGAATGTAGTCTGCAAGGTCATGTCAGTGATATTTAATCGGGCTAATGAACCCACCCCGTGAAATTGTCTGTTCCATCAATACAAACAACTACCTTGTGACTCCCGTAAGCTAGATAGCCTCGGTTCGTTTTGCCTGTCCGAGAAGTACTGCTGCTCTGACTGCGCCCCACCAGCCCAATGGTAGCTCAGTGGCTCCGAACTGTCACATGGGCCTCAAATATTGAAGAGCATCAGTCCTCTCAGCAGCCTTTGAACTGTAAACCCAGAGACATATGGCCCCCTTTCACAGTTATTTGTTGTCAACCCAAGGCCTGGACTAAATAACCCAAACTCATCCCACAACTGATGTTTTGCTGTCCCCGGTGCCCAACATGCTGTTCTGTTATGGCTGTTTTCCCTCTTTCCCTGCCTACAATGTTGTAATCGCAGCTGTTCACACCTCTGACCTGTGTTGCATTGTATCTACTGTAGTCGAAAATGCTTAAGTCTATGGGCCTCATTACAAGTATGTCGGTCTGGAAATAGCGTTGCTGTTATTTCCGTACCGGCACCCTTTACCGGACCGGTGTAGTCTGAGTCGCGATGCCGATGTTACCGGCATAGCCAGGGACCCGCCGTGCTCAGCAACGCCATTGCTGGTATCAGTGTTGACATGCAGCAGCCGTGCCAGTGATACCGGCATGGCGTAAGTAAGTCCACATTAAGCGGTGCATGGACACGCAACCACCGGCATGTACATGCCGCTAAGAATGGGTACAATGATGCCGGACACACCGGCATTGCAGACCAGGCGTTAACAGGATTCTGGTGTGTAGAAACCTGCCACAGGTGCTCACAATCAGCAAAGGTGGAGCCAATGGTCTGTGGCACAGCATAAAAGGACCACTCACACACCCCACACCCCTTCCAAATCCACAATGCCACCATTAGCACTATCAGTACTGGAGCTGGAGGACAAGCCTGCAGAGCTAGTCATTGAGGCGGCAGTGAGGCTGAGGATGCAGCAGAGGCACATGAGGAGAAGGAGGACCATCATGGCCCAGCAGATACCCAATGTGCAGCCAGTTGTACCCCGCAGGCAGCCACCAATCCCACGCCTAAGGGCCACCCCATTCAATCTCACCCCGCTCAGATCCACACCCTGTACCGGCTAGACAGGGACACCATCACAACTATAGTGGACCTGATGCATGATGAGCTGGTGAGCCTAGTCAATATCCAGACAGCCATCACCCCCTTGCTGAAGGTAGTGTCTGTGCTACACTTCCTTGCCACAGGCACTTATCAGCACACAGTGGGGCAGCTGCATGGAATCTCCCAACGCTGTTTCTCCTGTGTGCTCTCCCAGGTGCTAGATGCACTCCTGTCCCACGTACGTGACCACATAAGGTTACCACAGAATGCTGAGGAGGTGAATGCAACAAAATAGCATTCCATGCACTTGCAGGCATGCCTAATGTAATAGTTGCGGTCGAAAGCACACTTGTGGAGCTAGTTGTCCGGCATGCTGTGGAGCTAGTGTACCGCAACAAGAAGCTGTACCATTCCCTCAACGTACAAACGTACAGATAGTGTGCGATTGCCGCAAAATAATCACACATTACTGCGCAAGATTCCCTGGCTCGGCTCCACACATGACTCAATGGTTCTGCGCAACTCCATGCTGCCCCGCTGCATGGCACGACACGCTGGACATCGTACCTGGCTGCTGGTTGAGTCTATATAACCACAAGGCCATGAGGAGTGTTGAATAGGGGGGGGGGGCAGTCAACAGCATAGGGAAACTGGCTAATGGGTGAATCTAACCATAAGGCCATGAGGAGTGTTGAATTTCGGGGGGCAGTGGACAGCATAGGCAACCTGGCTGCTGGGTGAGTCTCACCACAAGGCCATGAGGAGTGTTGAATTAGGGAGGGGGCAGTTAACAACATAGGCAACCTGGCTGCTGGGTGAGTCTAACCACAAGGCCATGAGGAGTGTTGAATTGGGTGGGGGCAGTTAACAACATAGGAAACCTGGCTGCTGGGACAGTCTAGCCACAAGGCCATGAGGAGTGTTGCATCGGGGTGGGGGGGCAGTTAACAGCATAGGTGTATTTGGGCCTGCAGAAAACTCAAACCACATGTATCAGAATGCACCACACATTACTGACAACGAATGACATTCAAAAACACAGTAAAGTAAACACACAAGTCATGATGGTCAGCCAGAGATAAAACTATCTGCCGCACTGAAATGAATTGTGACTGCGCGCACATTTCACAGGTACACCGCTGGTCAGTACGCTTGTCATGTCTCCTTAAGGGACACCCTCAAGTAGATTGAGTTTAGTCCAAATTTGCTAAATCCAACAATCATTGACTACCACCAATACATGATTGAGACCTGGCGGCCTCACCCAATTAAGCTTCAATCATCCATGCAAACACCCACCCAGCCGTAATGTTATTACATAACCCTTACCCCTCACACATACTACCAATCGATATGTGACCTCGTCATTTGTGTTATGATGTAGATGGATGTTTACATGAAGTCCTGTAGATATAGACTGCATACCGTGAATACCACTAAATAACAAATTTAAATCATCTGAATGTCTAAAGTCCCACTGTATAGGCACAGTCCACTTTCATTGGTAAAACATTAATGACATTTACATCCATTGGTGTCAGTTGTACGGGATTAGTCAGAGGGCAGGTTGACAGTGAATGGTCCATGTGACAGCAACTGCACAAAAAACCCCCCCATATGCATCTGGCCTAGGTTCCCTTAGGGGTACATAGGAAATAACCTATGCCATGTAAAGTAATAATTCCCTGTGCATGGTTGTCTTCTCAAATGAACACTGTACAGCCTGTGCCAACATGGAATGACCACAAAAATGACATGTACTTTTTCCCTTGCTCCCGTGCAGGTGATGCTGGGTATCCCCTGATGGCATGGTTCATGACCCCCATCAGGCAACCCCACAACAGGCACGAAGAGGCGTACAACTGTGCACATGTACGCACTCGCTGCACCATCGAGCATACATTTGGCCTGTTGAGGGCCAGGTTCCGCCGCCTCAGCAGATCTGGGGGAGCCCTCATTTACCGCGCAGAGAAGGTGGGCAAAATTGTGCTGGTATGTGCCATGTTGCACAACATGTACATCCGGTGCAACGTCCCTCTCCCCCTGACATGGACATGCTGCCCCCAGAGGCTGAGGACGATGAGGATGGAGATAAATCACAGCGCCACAATGGCAATGATGGACGTGCCATACTGCAAGAATTAATTCAACACTACTTTTGATGAACTATTACAGACACGGCACTGGACATGGATCACACTGGGCACTGGACACTGTACACAATAAATGCACTCACACTGAATAAGCAATGTGCAGTCATGTTTCTTTTGAAACACCAGGTGTATTGTGACATGAATAACTATGTACAAATGTGATTGTCATTGCCTACCGCTACAATCCTGCACTACTGACCCCACACCCCCTCCCTAAATATCCCCACACCCCCTCCCCAACTATCCCCAAACCCCCACCCCAACTATCCCCACAACCACTCCCCAACTACTCCCTCCCCACACGCACAAGAACCTTGACCTATTTATGACCCCTTTTAGTAGGAGGGGAGTGTCCCTCTGCCGGGTGATTGAGCCGCTGGGAATGACGCACAGGGCTGCTTCGCATAGAACTCGAGGGTGTTGGGCTCGAGGATGGGGCCAGTGGCGTGGTGATGTGGCGTTGTTCGGCAATTGCTCGAACCAGCACACTGATTGACTCCACCAGGGATGAGATGGTACCATTGCCCTCCCTCACACACCTCACCAGGTGGTACACCCCCTCTGTTGCTCTGCCCAGCATTCGTGCAGTGTTCCATGCGCTGTCCTGAATCGTTTGGCACTTGAGTTGTGCTTCAGCAAGGTATTGCTGCACCATTGCGTGCATTGCCTGCTGCCGTTCCTCCATCCTGGTGAGGCGCCCCTCAATGTCACGTGCATTAGTAGTCCAGGTTGTGGTATGGGCGGTAGACTCCGAGAGCCCATGGGATTGAATTCAGCACCATCCCCATAGCTATTGTCGCTGTGTATGTCATGCACACTGCCCTCCACAATGCTGTCGGCTCCAAACCCTTGTGGAAGTGGTGCAGGTTAATCCTGCTGAGGGGTGGCGGGCGGGGAAACAGGTTCATCCTGCTGGGGAGTAGATGGGCGGGGAAACAGGTTCATCCTGGTGGTGGGGGAGTGGCGGGAAACAGGTTCATCCTGTTGGTGGCAGGCCAGGGAAGCATGTGCTTCCTGCTGGCGGGGCTGCTTGGCTGCAGGTGCCTTCTGCTGGTGGGGCTGCTTGGCTGCAGGTGCCTTCTGCTGGCGGGGTTGCTTGGCTGCAGGTGCTTCCTGCAGGCGTGTGGGCTGTGCCAAAGATGTTGTAGCATGCTCCGATCTGGTGGTGGATGTGCTGGCTTCCTGGGTCGTGGTGGTGTTTTCCCTGCGGCGGGGCCATGCCCTGGTAACCCGGGATGTAGTTGCCTCTTCCCTGTCAGATGTTGTGCTTGTGGGGGACAGTGAGGCAGGGCATTAGTGATGGGTGTGGATCCATCAGGCAGACATCAATGCTAGTACTTTCAGAATCATGTGAATTACAAGGACATGCTGGAGGGCATTGCATGGTGCACACATGCATGTGTGGGGGATGCAGTGTGGTGCATGTTTGGTGTGTGGCTGTGGTGTGCACATTGTCTGCTGACTGGGGTAGTTGTGTTCACAGTTTTAGGTTTTATGGCCATGCCACACAAGCTGTGTGACATGTTGTGTTTGATTTTGAAACCTATGTATTTCACTTGTGAATGCTGTGATGCAAAAAGCTAGGTAATAGGAACCAGCTATTCAGTCGCTCTCTACTATTACCCCAACTAAGGGTTTTAAAGAAAAGTATGTTTCCTTCAGATACCAGTTCAAATGTATTTAGCAATTGTCATTTGAAGTTAATCGGCAGTAGTCATCAATTTTCAAATTGGCTATATTTAATTGTGTTCACTAATTGCTTCTTAGTGAGGCAGACAACGGTACATGTATCTATATAGGTCCTTTTGCCAATGCATTTCGGAAAATCATTCCTTCATCAGGGCGAACCTCCTAGTCTACAATCGTACATTAACATCAAGTCAACAATTTTGCGAAAATAGATGATGTAAAGTAAAACACATACCATAGCTTCATGTTTCATATTGTTTTCAGTACTTGGAACAAAAAGGAGAAATTAGAGAAAAGCGCGTCAATTGTATGATTAACATATTCAGCATATGGTTATCCATATGTATGAAAAAAATCTAACCCGTGTTACCTGTGTTTTCAATTGTGTTGAGGTCATTTTTTGTGTCACTTAGGCATCTCTATACAAAAAATCCTTACTGTGGCTTGGGCGTCGTAATGTAGATCATAGGAACTAGTAAGGGCATATGTCCCAAGTTAATATCCCTCATTGACCTTGCCAACAAGATTCCCATGGAGATCACAGCCACAGAGCGTAGCTCCAACGCTCTGCTCCCCATGGCGACCTGGCACACTTACAATTGCTCATAAGATTTGTACAACACATAGTTCTTCTTTTTAGAGCAAATTTTGGTTTGTCCTTGCAACCTGAAGTATGTGGGTATGACAATGAGACCTATTAAAAACAGATAATAGAACATCGGTCATGCCTGAGAACTAAAAAAATTCACAGCTTCAATGGTCAACCATTTTATATCAAAAGGACATGGTCCTGAAGATTTTAAATGGACTGTTATTGAAAAAATACAAATTCCCAAACGAGGTGGCAATTATCATAACATTCTCTTGAGGAGGGAACAAAATTGGATTTTTAGACTAAACACGCATAAAAGCGGCCTGAATGAACAAATCCAATGGAATGAGCTGGCAGTTCTCCCACGTTGATCCATCGATAGAGTCACTATAATTCCTGTGGATATGCATAAGTCTTTGACCCTCTGATATAGTAGTCGCCACAGTTCTCAGTTGAGATGGACCCCCAACGATAGTAACTGATCCCCTGGGTTGCCATATGTGCACAATTGGTGAACATAATGTATTTCTTGTTAAAACCCTGTAATATGCATTTATGGGTAAGTGTATCCTCTTTGGACATTGAGATGGTATGGTATCATCTGAGAAGTGAACTTTATAAGAAATAGGGTCGGTGGACTCATTCCCCCCCTTTTTTCCCCCCATTCCTAACTTTCTCTGTGGGATCTGTTTTGTGGCTGTCTGCTATGCATTATTAATACCTTTGTTAACAAAGCATTATCAATGACATTCATAACGCAATGTATAATCAGTGTCACTGTAAAATGTCCAATGATGAGAGACTGTCAATCTGTACAGAAACATTTATCACTTCACTCTCCATCTGTTTAGATACACCAGAACATTGGGGCATGTGCCTGTTAGGGCCGCTAGACACGCCCATTAATTCTGAGCTCACCTTTCGAGACTTTACCATTTGCTAACAAACAAGAAAAAAGAGTAGGAAAGATAGTAAGTTTTCAAATATTTTTTATTCTTTTGCGCAAGGTAGGCGCACCAGTGCGATATGAAAAGGGTTCCACTAAGCTCTGTAAACATATCGGCCACATTGCAGCTGCCTGACCAAAGATGGCGACGCAGTTGACCAAAACCAACCATAGAGTGTTTATGGACGCGAGCCACTAACATAGGATACCGGTCTCATGTAGCCCGTTATGAACAGTAGCTGCAGAGTGACCAGAGCAGCAGACCCGACAGTGTTTTTCACACGTCAGGACTCAAGGTATGAACAAATTGATTTTGCACCTTTTTTCTGTTTCTGCCCTGCCGACGCATCACGCCGGCATTCAGACATTTCCAGTGTCATATATCTATTCACAACGCTGACACACTTGCGGTCTGGGTTTCTTTCCCTGTAGGAAAGCAGCAATACAGCCGCTTACCCAGCCGATTCCACGGCGCCTCCAGCCCTCTCCTCCTTTTCTCGCACGATGAGCTACGTGCGTTAGAAGCACAGCAAAGAGCCGGTAAGCACCCCAAGAATATGCACTGCATTTCTCTGTGCAAATGAGATGTACATTTCTGTGAGTTAGTTATAGTGCCATGTAAATGGAAGTTTCTTCCATTGTTCCTTTTATCTCCTTGTTGGCCGCAGGGAAAAAGGGAAATTGCGCATTGCGTACTAGGACTGGCACCAAAAGTCAGCGCCATAAGCCTGAACATGGCGGTAAGATAAATTCTAAAAATTCCAAAATAATTTTTGCACATATCCATTGCACAAAAGGGTTATAAGGTGGACCAAGTTGTGCCCACTATGCCTGTATAAGTCGGACTATGAGGAGCACCCCTGAGCACGCGCCCCCCCTCCCCTTTTTCCCCTTTCCTTGTTGAGTGCTATTTAAGGCGCTGTTTTGAATTCTAATCAGCAGCCTTGTCTTATCAGTCGATATTTTAGTCAGAATTCTTCGAGATACTTTTTTCCAGCACTGTATTTTGAGGAAATTAGCACACAAATGCTACACTAATGGACTTTATGAGCGATACATCCCTTCTGTTTGTCTAACTTCTTTGTAGGAGTAAGAACACACACCACTGGGAGAAAGGTTTTTCCGTAAGGGAGTCAACCCCCTCTTGAAATCAACGTCCTGAAGAAGTTGACCTAAACAAGTGTGGTTATGAAACCGGTCGACCCCGTTATAGTATGAGCTGGTCTCATGCTTTTTTATGACCTATGTAATAAAGCAATCTGACATAGTCGAAAAGAATTTAATGAGACCTGAGTTGCGTATTAGGTCTGTTTTATGAAGTTTATATATAAATAAGGACCTTATTGTTAAGGATCCTTATGAGTGTGTTATATCAGTAATAGGTGTTAGATTTCTCTAGTAGCTAGCACAACGTTGTTTAATTAAATATAACAGAACACAATGTTATGCATAGAAAGCACTAAAAAAATCTAGAACTGGGCATTGTCTAATGCAAAATGCCCCATTTTTTCTAGCTGTTGTTTCTAGCTGTTATTAAAACACTAAGTCTGATTTTTAACAATTTTGTTTTGTTTTCTCTATAATAATTGGAATTAGTCACCGCCATTCTTTCCTCTGTATTAGTGGTGCCATACCCTTTCTGAGGGATGGCCCCCTAGTAAGTGTTGTTAAAAGTATATGATGTACTGAGTATACGCATGTAATAGGTTCATTAGAATAACTTCTCCATAGACCGTGATAGAGTGTTAACATGTATTTTGTATACACGGTAGGAATGTAAGGTTGACCATAGGTCCAAAAAAAGAGAAAACACCCATTGTGTTAGAGGACTGATAAGGTTGCCACATTGGATATTGTGTGTGTATAAATAAATATAATCTATTGCACCATACCTGTGAGATATTCGGGATGGATCCCGCGACGTGCGTATTGTAAAACACCCGAAAACGCTGTAATGCGCAGTCCTATACTTCCGCTAATAGGGGGGGAGGGACCTGAAAGCGCGTCACGTGTGAGATTCACGTGCGCGCGATCGGTCCGATGAATTCTGTTGAACGGTATCCATTGGGTGGACCATTAGGTGGGCAGGTGCCCAGGACATGATATAAATATGACGGGATGAATCCCGCTGCCAATCACTCAAAAACGCTATACTGCCTGTTCCCTCGCTTCCGCATGTGTGAGGAAAGAACCTGTGAGCGCGTCACGTGTGAAAGTCACGTGCGCACGATCGGTCAGGTGAATGCTGGTAAACGGTGTCCATGGGTGGACCGTTAGATGGTCAGGTGGTCAATATACAAAGCAACATAATATATGTTGCCATGAAAATGTTTAATGGTAAACTAATATGCAACTGTATTAAAAAATATGAAAATTATACCAAAAAGAAGACAAGAGTGAAATGTAACATCACGGTAAAAATTAATTAGTGTATAATAACACAAGTATGGCAGAGCTAATAAAAGATATTTGCATTGGGAGTGCAAATATTAATGTGTAGGTGACCCTGGGTTTACCGGGACCCCTTAGGATTAAAATAACTTGAGTGGTAAAGCGTTGGATGAACAGTTGGGAACTAGTATGAAACCCTTGACAGCAATGAAAAACAATAGCACTAGTCCGTATCAAAAATAAAAAATATCTATGAGCTAGAGGCAAGGTAACAGGCAACTGTGTTAATGCTGCCCGTACCAAAATGCGAGCCATGTAAGGTGTTGAAATTAGAATTACACAAATTTGGAAAATTGTACCAACAATAACAGAGTGTATTAAAGAAATACGTTAAGTTCTGAATCCAAGTTGAGTCCAAGACTGGTACAGCGGAGCTTGGCAATGGTCCGTGCCTCAAGCTATCACCACCTCTCGGATGAGAGTGTGCTTGCATCAACCCAATAAACTTAAGTTCATTTACTGAGTCCATTTGGTGATGTTGCTGCCAATGGGAAGCAAGTGGCAGTTTAGGATCTTGGCTCTTTAGATGTGCAAAATGTTCACGAATGCGTACTCTTAACTCTCTGATCGTAGAGCCTACATAGGCTTTTTGGCATATGCATAATATGGCATACACCACATATTTAGATTTGCAATTAATGAAATTAGTAATATGCATTGTCAAGCCTTGGTGACAACTGAAAACCTTTTGATTCAAAGTGAATTTGCAAAAATTACAAGAACCACACTTAGAGAATCCCATAGGTTTAGGTGGAAGCCATGTTAAGGACTGTTCATGAGCAGGTTTTGGTTGTAGGAACGAGGGACAAAGTTGATTCTGCAAGGTTTTATTACGAGTAAAGATAATTTTGGGATTTGGTAAGACATAAGGCTGCAAATCAGAATCAAGTCTCAAAAGATGCCAGTGCTTGTGTAGCAATTGGTAGAGCATGTTATAATCTTGTGAAAATTTAGTGATAAACTGGATATTGTCTGGTCGGTGACTGATATTTTCCTGGTTGGTGACCAAAGTCGAATCTCGAGTTGTTTGTTTGATACGATTAAACCCTTGATTAATGCATTGATTAGTATAACCTCGTTCAGAGAACCTCCGCCTGATCAAGTTACATTCTTGTTTAAAAGCCATGTCAGTACTGCAATTACTGTCATGAACTTCAGATCACGCCCCTTTTGGACCTCCTGGTCCTTGTCTCAACGGGGCTTACATTCCGTACTACATCCAACATGGCCGTCCAGAGTTGAAGCCCTTGCTCGCTCCATGCGCTGAACGCGACGTGATCTATTTATAGACCACGCCTTGCGTGGCTCCGCGCGTCTCAATGCTATTGCAAAGTAGCCCTCAGAAGTGTGTTCGTAGCTCGCGGTATTGTTTCCTTTGTCCCAGTGCTATTACCCACTCCTGACCTTTTCCCCCTTCCTGATTCCGAGCATTACTAGCATTTCCCAGACTCCCGGATTCCTGGACTCCGCGTTCCCAGAACTAAACGCAACCTGGAACCAGACGAGACTCGAGCAGCACTGTTCAAGACCAGGTCCGTTCGCAAGAAGGCAGAGATCAAAGACACCGGCAAACAACGGACCCAGGTGAGAAGGGGGGAACTCCTTGACATTTTGAGACGCCACCCGATCGAACCTAAAAAGGAGATGGAAGCCGCCGTGCAGGACCTGATGCGACACATGCAAGAATTATCAACCGAGGTCCAAAATCTTAAGGCGGAAAACGCCGCGCTCAAACAATTGATCTTATCCCGGGATTCTGCCACAAAGGAGGGTGTCCTGTTGGGCGGTATTGTTGACAAGTATGATGGTTCAGCAAAAACACTTCGCGGATTCCTGGATTCATGCCTGGTCCACTTTGCCTTTAAGCCTTATTATTTCTGGACTCCTAGGGCTAAGGTGGGTTTCATTATATCCCACCTTTCCGGCAACTCCTTAACTTGGGCAACACCCTTTGTTAACTCCGGCGATGCCCTCCTAGATGACTATGATGGTTTCATACAGGCACCTTAAAAGCATGTTTGACCGTCCAGAGCAGATCTATACTGCCCAAGAACGTTTGCTGGACTTTCAACAGGGCTCCCAAGATATGCTCACTTATGTGACCAGATTTAAACAATTGGCTAAGGAAGCAGACTGGTCCTCTGAGGCTAGTTTTACCCTGTTCAGGAGAGGCCTGAACGATGAGATCAAGGATGAACTGGCCAGGGTGGCTCGACCAAATTCATTCCAAGCACTAATGGACCTTGCCATGCAAATAGACTTTCGCATCCAGGAAAGGAAGGCTGAAAAGAAGAAATCCAGGGGAAACCCACCCAAGACGTCCTTTGAGAGCACAGTCAGAACGGACGCAAACCCAAGCCCAGCCCCAGAACCAGAACCCATGCAAATTGGAGCCTTTCGTGGACCCATATCACCTCAAGAAAGGTTGAGAAGGATTCATACGGGTTTGTGTATGTATTGTGCTTCAGACAAACATTTGGTCAGGGAATATCCTCTGCCACCTCCTCAGCGTTCGAAAAACGCCAGCTCCCGATCTTAAATGGAGCAGAGATTCGGGAGAGAGATGTTTGCTCCACATCAATTCCATCCTTGAACTCTCCTGGACAAAACAAACTGGTCATTCTCCAGGCATTTCTTTCACCCTCGAAGAGTAAGATCTGTCCCATTCTGGCCTTCGTTGACTGCGGAGCTATGGGAATCTTCATAGATCAGGAATGGGTTGTCAGTCATCAAATCCCATATGAGGCACAAAGCACCATGCAGCCTGTGGAAGACACCGATGGAAGACCCCTCAGTTCAGGGCCCATAAGCCTACAGACCAAGGAAATCCAGCTCTCAATAAACCACCATCAAGAGCTAATCAGATTCGATATCATTAAGTCCGCCCACTACCCCATGGTATTGGGTATGCCCTGGTTACAAAAACACAATCCGTATATAAACTGGACAGCAGGATCACTATTCCTAGGCTCAGAGTTTTGTATGTCTCATTGTCTATCCCTGGAACCTCCTTTAACACCCCCTGAGGAACCACCTAAGGAGCAAGAAACTCCACTCATGGTTTCCAATATAATACAGGTTCCGGAGGCCTACCAAGGATTCACCGATGTATTTTCAACTGCCATAGTCCAGACCTTACCTCCACACAGACCCAAAGACTGCGCAATTGAAACGGAACCCTCGGCAGTGATCCCTTTCGGTAGGATGTTTATCCTTTCCGAACCCGAGAAAAAGGCCCTCAAAGAATATCTGGATACAAACCTTGAAAACGGTACCATAAGACCTTCAAAATCACCAGCAGGTGCATCGTTGTTCTTTGTTCCTAAGAAAGATACCCAGGAACTCAGACCTTGCCTCGATTATCATGGCCTGAATCAATGCACTCTTAAGGACCGATACCACTACCCTTGATATCGGATATCCTGGATGCCGTGAGAGGTGCAGTAATATTCACCAAATTGGATCTCAGGGGTGCCTACCATTTGATCCGTATCCGGGAAGGAGACAAGTGGAAGACCGCCTTTAGAACACCCTTTGGCCATTACGAGTACCTGGTCATGCCCTTTGGACTAGCCAACGCCCCAGCAGTATTCCAACGTTTTATGGATAGGGTGTTCTCTGACATGTTGTTTCTCTTCGTCGTTGTCTATCTGGACGACATATCGATTTTTTCCAAGGATCCTCTGAAGCATGAAGGACATATAAAGGCAGTTCTACAAAGACTCCGGGAACATCTCCTCTTAGCCAAGCCTGAAAAATGTTTGTTTCACGTTACCTCTGTGCACTATCTGGTATTTATCCTTAGTCCAGAGGGGATTGGCATGGATCCTTCAAAAGTAAAGGCCATTCTCGCATGGCCTACTCCTATGTCCGTGAAACAAGTCCAATCCTTCCTAGGATTAGCCAATTTCTACCGAAAGTTCATAGCCACCTTTTCCGAGATTGTACAACCTATAGTGGCTCTGCTAAAGAAGGATACCCCTTTTGTCTGGTCAACATTACCAGAATCTGCATTCCAGCATTTGAAGACTGAGTTTACACAAGCTCCTATTTTGGCTCAACCCGATACAAGTCGACCCTTTTTAGTGGAAACGGATGCCTCTAATTACGCTATAGGAGCAGTTTTGAAGCAGAAAATGGAGGATGACTTGGAACACCCCGTTGCTTATCTTTCAAGAACCTTAACTCTGAGTGAAACACACTACTCTGTCCTGGAAAAGGAACTGTTAGCCATTCGCCAAGCCTTCACTGAATGGTGACACCTACTTCTGGGAGCTAGATATCCTGTCCAAGTCGTACTGATTATCGAAACCTTCAGATTCTACAGTCAATGGAGTGCAGGAACAGTCAGTCGTAAGGCACGTTGGGTCCAACTCTTTTGCCCAGTATCAGTTCCACATCACTCATGTCCCTGGATCACAGAACCTGATTGCTGACGCCTTGTCTCGCCGTCCTGACTACGTGACCACTGAAGATAAGGCATATCCTAAAATGTTTTCTCCCACGATCTTCATAGCCCAAGCAGTTAACCTCCTGGAAGAAGTCTGATCGCAAACCCAATCCTCGGAAATATGGAAGGACATTTCGAGAAGAAACCAGTGGAAATTAAGAGTCAAGGAAGGCTACTTATTCAAGGACAATGCACTGCTCATTCCTACACGGAAGTTACAGCAGAAAATAATAAACCTTTGTCATGACACACTCCATTCCGGGCACCGAGGTATCACCAACACCTTCCGTCTTATACAGAGACAGTTCTGGTGGCCTAAAATGAAGTCTGACGTGCAGCAATACATCCAGGCTTGTGTGATCTGTGCCCAAAATAAACATGATAACAAAAGACTGGCGGGTCTTCTTCTGCAGCCCACTCTACCCACTAAACCATGGGAAATCATTGCTACAGACTTCATAGTGGAGTTACCACCTTCCCGAGGATAGACTACCATCATGGTCACCATAGATTTGTTCACCCATATGGCCCATTTTACGCCACTGATGAAACTACCCTCCTCTTCAGAGCTAGTTGAAATATTTCTGGAACACATATTCCGACTACATTGGCTTCCTTCCAAGATCATATCTGACCGGGGTCCCCAATACATTTCACATTTCCGGAAACACCTCTGTCGGATTTTAGGAATCCAACGTGCCCTCTCTTCAGGATATCATCCCCAAACCAACAGAGCCACAGAACGTGCAAATCAGACCCTGGAACAATATCTCCGATGTTTCGCCACCAAGGTCCAGGATGACTGGTCTCTCCTGATTCCCGTTGCGGAATTCGCTTACAACAACTTCGAACACTCAGCGCTACAGACCAGCCCTTTTATTGTAGTCAGGGGTTCCATCCATCGGTTTTACCCTCGGTTCTTCCTTACCCTACATCAGTACCTACTGTTGACTCCTGGATCGAAACTCTTATCAACATTCACCGGGAGGCTAAAGAACACCTAGAGAAAGCCAGATTACAGACCAAGAGGTATGCGGATTCCAAGAGAAGACCAGGTCTTTCCTATGCGGTCGGTGACCGAGTGTGGTTGTCATCAAAACTACTCCCCCGACACTTGCGACCAAAAAAGCTGGTTCCCCGCTACTATGGTCCATTTCCCATCAAGGAGATTATCAATCCTGTCTCATATCGAATCAAGCTACCTGACTCCTGGAAAAGAATTCATCCAGTTTTTCACACATCCCTATTGAAGCCCTACATCCAATCCTCTCGAAAATCCAGTAGACCTCTACTGGTTGACAACCAACTGCAATATGAGGTGTCCCGGATTTGTGACTCCAGGTATAAGCGGGGCCATCTTCAATACCTAGTGGAGTGGAAAGGATATCCTCCTAGCGAAAGGACCTGGGAACCTGTTTCAAATATCCAGGCTCCTCGGTTGCTCAGAAGATTTCACCTAATACACCCGGGCAAACCTGGAGGAAAAGGCCTTCGGAGGAGGAATGCTGTCATGAACCTCAGAGCACGCCCCTTTTGGACCTCCTGGTCCTTGTCTCAACGGGGCTTACATTCCGTACTACTTCCAACATGGCCGTCCAGAGCTGAAGCCCTTGCTCGCTCCATGCGCTGAACGCGGCGTGATCTATTTATAGACCACGCCTTCCGCGGCTCCGCGTGTCTCAATGCTATTGCAAAGTAGCCCTCAGACATGTGTTCGTAGCTCACGGTATTGTTTCCTTTGTCCCAGTGCTATTACCCACTCCTGACCTTTTCCCCCTTCCTGATTCCGAGCCTTACTAGCATTTCCCAGACTCCCGGATTCCTGGACTCCACGTTCCCGGAACTAAACGCAACCTGGAACCAGATGAGACTCGAGCAGCACTGTTCAAGACCAGGTCCGTTCGCAAGAAGGCAGCGATCGAAGACACCGGCAAACAACGGACCCAATTGAGAAGGGGGGAACTCCTTGACAATTACATCGGGCATGGTAGAATTCCCCAAACGGGATATTCGAAATAACAGATTTTTGATGGCCGCTAGAGGCATGAAGCATGGCATTAACTGCAGTAGGTTTGCGAAAGGTTCGTGTCTGCAACTTGCCATCCACAATGTCTATTTGAAGATCAAGAAATTCCAAAGATTTGGAACTCACATGTCCGCAAAACTCAATTCCAAAGTCATTGCAATTGAGATAATTGGAGAATTCAGCAAAGTTGGACGGCGTTCCGTCCCAAATGACAAGAACATTATCTATATAATGCTTCCATACAATGAGATTCTGTTTGAATTGGTGATCAGTGTAAATATATTTGTCCTCAAAGAAACCCATAAACAAATTAGCCAAAGAGGGGGCATATTTTGCACCCATCGCTACTCCTTTTGTTTGCAAGTAATATTGATGGTTAAAAAGAAACTGGTTATGAGCTACGGTAAACTGAAGGAAATCTTTAATCATGTGCACATGTTGACTATGTGATGCTGAGTGCTTGCGATATGTAAAGTCAATGGTTTGCAGAGCTAAATGATGTTGTATTGAAGTATACAATGCTTTAACATCAAAAGTAGCCAAAAGAAAATTAGAGCATCATTCTAAGTCATGTAAGATCTGCAATGCCTGAGTGGAATCACGTAAATACGCTGGTAGTGTTGGTACAATGTCCTTAATTGCAGAGTCAATGTATTGGGAAAGACCCTCAGTGGCCCACCCTAAGACACTCATAATGGGTCGTACCTGGGGTAGCATAGTGAATTCCTTGTGAATTTTAGGAAGGAAATGATAAAAAGTGCCAATAACATTCGTGTCAGTATTAACTGGTATAAATTTAGTACAAGGTTTGTGTTCTACCATTGGCAAGTTATGTTGGTGAATACCCAATTCTTGTTGTAAAGTGTGGGATGAGGATGGAATGTCCTCATTAAGTGACATGAGAAGTCGTGTGTTATCTATATCAGATATGGTCCAACTACTGAGTGATGGTGGAGCCACTTGTGGCTTAAAGATTGACACTTGTTGGTGAAAATACTTTTTAAGTCTAAGCTTACGAGTAAATTTAAATAGATCAATTTGAAAATCAATGAGATCAGCGTGACAACTTGGTACAAATGAAAGACCTTCATTCAAGAGGGATAGTTCAGCAGATGACAAAACCTTACTGGATAAATTGAAAACTAAGTTCGGAGAATCGATTTGGTGGCCAAATACTTGAGACTGGAGCGAGTTTGTCGCTTGTTTGCATTTCTCCCTTTGTCTGGCCCTTGCTCCTCTTCCTCTTCCTCCTTGGAAGATGTGGTGGGAGTTGTGATAGGTCGCCCTAAAGGGACATTGAAACGTACTGATTTAGTTAATTGGCCAGTTTGATTGGGGATGTTACCCTTTTTGTAGCGTTTAATTTCCGCAAGAAAGCCTCTCCGTTGGTGAGTAAGAACAGGAGTAAAGCTACCCTCCCCCTTATCAGTAGTGCTAGGTTGGTCTTCCTCAGAATCTATCTCAGATGATACCGGAGTGGTGATGGGAGTAGAAATAACAGGTTTGATGTTATCCTGATCATATTTAGCCTGAAAGGTGTACATTCTGTCATTATTGAGAAACTTACCTTGTGTGGTTGATGACCCAACACTTTACTGTTTTTTATTGTGTGTCCTGTCGTGTTTTCCACGCAGGAGTTCTCTCTCTTCTTTGGTTTGTTGAACGGACCCGTGGGATACCCTTATGGCACCCATGGGTAGGGGTACAACACTGTGCCCCTAGTGTATGTTTTTGGGCACCTGTGTGTGACCCACAGAGCAGGGTACAGGCTGGTGGCAGCTCCGTGCTGGAATGACTGGTGCCCTGAGCGTCCTCCATTTTGGGATGCCCAGGCCCTGTCATTGGAATCGGTAGATTCCTGATGGAGACAAATGGCCCCCATGGCCTCTTGCCTTCCGTCACCTGTTACCCTGATCTTCCCGAAGTCCCGGGAAGCCCGGCCTCTCTCCCTTCCCCCTGACTGGCTGTTGGGTGGAAATTCCGTATATGATAGTGTGGGGAAGTGCCGACCAGACTGGCTGGAGCCTTCTCAATGACCGTATGTTGTGGGTACGCCTTTGGGTGGGACCTGGGTGAATGGAGTGTGTGACGAATATACATTCTATGTTGTGGCTGTTTAGTATCTGGTGGTTGACACAATGGTTGAGACAGCCCTGCCCGAAACCGGTATGAATGCAGCTTGGAGTGTTGAATGGCTCGGTACTTGTCCCAATACACATAACTTGTTGTGAGTGTCTGGAGAGAAGTGAATGGCCTGAATACCTTGTGTGCCTGATTGGCTGCCTGCCTGCATGAATGCCCGTAGTCATGATTGGATGCTTGAGTATGACCCAGCGGAATGAATGGGAGATCAACAGTATATCTGGGGACCTCTCACTGATAGGAATCATGTTCAGAAGCTGAAGTCCACTACGACGAGTAACTGGAGTGAAGCTTAACCTTGAGCCCTGCTGGACGAGAAGAATTGCTGTTGCTCTCCTTCGCAATCAGAAAGCTGCTGTGCTTCAAGGGCGGGCCCAGAGAGGACCTAGTAAGGAGCCTTCTTCCCGAGCTACGAGGGACCATCGTGCACAGCTGATCTTTGCCTAAGCTCCCTGGTAGACAGACCTTCGACAGGCTGCCGACCCGATACGGGGACTGCTGTGGAACTCCAAGGAGAATCGCCTGGACTGTTTTCTCCACTGTCGCCGACCGCCGGCGCTGACTGGAGCCGCCGTGCTTCCGTTGCCTAGGAACTTCATTGACCCAAGGACGCTCTTGTCCGCATCGTCGCAGCTGTATCCTGCTGGAGAAGGCCTGACCGTCGACGCGCCGAGGAGCATCCACCGGTGGGTTTCCCGCCACCCAAAGACCACAAAGACGCTGACGACTCGACGCCCTTGCTACGCCACAGTTCTTCAACTCTTTGCGGTCCAGAACTATCCACACCGAGGTGCCCCGCACGCCTCTTCCTTGCAGGACGTTTACGCTTCCTCATCAACGAGCACCGCTAGGAACGACGCAGCCACTTCACTGTCGTAGCTCGACCTGTTCTCCGTCAGACATTTCGACGACCCGTGACTCCTGCCTGAAAGGGAGGACACTCAAGAAGGATTGTCGATTTCCCCGACATGGAACACTACAACACCAAGGTACTTTGGGGTTGCAGAACTATTGGGAAGTCTAAGGGTGAACAATATATGGACTGGGCTTGTATCTTTCTTCTACAGGTTGCCCAGGTGGGGGGATCTCCACACAGAGCTGTGTTTAACGGTAGTTACCAGTATTCTGCCTATTGCTCAACCATCCTGCTTTCCTTCCCGTCTCTACTGCTGGTTTCCTCTTTATTTTGATCTGTGTGTCATTCTAACCGTATGCACTTGAACAAGATCGAGTAACGTTAGTGGTACCACTTTAGAATTGTACATATTTACCATTGTTGATTTTTCGGAGCACAAAGTGAGTTATTGTGATCGTGTATATGACTTTGGATATTAATTATATAAAGACTGTGTTTTAACCGATACGGTGTGTGGACATTCCTTTGTGGGTGCTCGGGGACTACACTGTACTTAAGAACCAGCTTGCATCACCTCCTGAGAAGCTAGGCCTTGATTGCTCGACCATAGCTACCGCATAGAGAATCTTGGCTGGGGTGCTCTGTGCCTCTCCTCTGCCATATAGAGAGCAGAAGTACAGACACCCCCCTCCAGTCTTTACAGCTGGCAGCAGCAGTGGGATGCTTATGGTTTTAAGACTCAGTGTATAACTGTGCCACTTACGAAGGATATCCGCACTTTGTTAAATTAAGGTTTAGTCGTGTACGAGATAACTGCATTACAAGCAATGGAATCTATTGCGAATGGTAAATTGACTCGGATGACTCAGATGAGTTTAGAGGCTCTCCAGAGTGCTTATGAAGCCAGGAAATTAGACTTTGTGGATAAGTCTAGGGCTGAGCTAATAGCTGCCCTGGTGGACTACCAGATCGATTGTGAAACTCTTGAAGGGGGGGATGCAACCAATGAGGACTCTACCCCGGGGGTTGTCGCCGAAACTGATTCTGGGAATGCCACCATTCCTGTTGCCTCTGTTCCGAACCCCAGCAGTTTAGAGCTTGAGTTATTGAGGATGAAGTTAGCCTTTGAATATCGCAAATTGGAACTAGATGCTGAGCTTAAGAAAGAGGAGTTGGCACAGCAAGTGGAGCACAAGAACCGGGATTTTAAGCTAAAAGATAGGGCTCTTGAACTCAAAGATAAAGACTTTGAACTCAAGAACCGGGACACTGAATGTCAGCGAATCCAGCTAGAGAAAGCTTGAGTGGAGACTTCAGCGAAACCAGTTGAGAGTGTCAGGTCCCCAGCAACCAAGTTTATGAAAGATTTGGTTGGTGTATATGGGGAGGGTTCTGATATCCTCCAATGGATTGAAGCATTTGAAATGGCTTGTGCGATTCATGATGTTGATAAGATTGATTGGGCTAAGTGTTTGTTAAGCAGAGTGCCTCAAACTGGATATGACTGTATTCTGAAAATGAGTGTGGAAGAAAGGTGTCAGTATGAGTGCATGAAGTCTGCTTTAATCACCAAGTTTGGCAAAATGCCTACCCAATATCTTAAACGGTTCAGGGATTTTAAGAAATGAGAGAATGTGTCTTGGGTTGACTGGGTGAGTGCTGCGCACATGAACATGATGGGGTGGATTGATGGTTACAAAGTGAAAACGTTTGTTGAATTGTCTCACCTCTTGTTTTTTGAGCATTTTTCGTAAGCCTGTTCACCAGAGCTTCGTCAGTATGTTGCTGACCAGAACATTTTGGACCCCTTTAAGCTGGCTAGGTTGGCTGACAAGTGGGTCTCCCACCGGATGTCCCCTAAGGACTCCAGTGGGAAGGACAAGGACAAAGAAAAGGGGGCCTCTCAGAAAGCTGAGGAGTCCCAAAAGCAATCACAGTCGGGTAAACCAAAACCTTCCTCTCCGAAGACCCAAAAACCTAGTGGGGATAAGTCTGTTGTTGGTGGGAGTTAGAGTAGTGGCCCGCCTGCTGCAAAGCAGGGTCCCAGTGGTTCCAGTACCGTACCCCGCACGCCCGGCACATGCTGGGATTGTGGGGCTTTGGATCACCGAAGGGGTGACCCCAAGTGTAAGGGTGAGGCACTTGGAGTCCAGGCTGTCAGCCTGACCTATCCCTACTCCGTACCTGAGGTGGAGGCCACCGTCCTCCCCTCCTCTACCAGGATCACCTTCGGTGCTCCCGTAGAGATTTCCTTAGTGTCCCTTGGGGCCTGGGACCAGTAGACAGAAGTACTGGCGACTATCCCGCAAAACACTCGTAGGTTTTTGAGAAATGTCCTCTTGAATGGCCAGCCTTCTACTGGTTTGAGAGACACTGGGGCAAGCATGCCAGTGGTGGACAGGACCCTGCTCAAGCCAGAGGACTATGTAGGTGCTCCTCTGAGAACCATCAGGTTAGCTGGTGGGCCTCCCAAATTATCGCCTGTAGCCTTAGTCAAGATTACGATTGGAGACAAGACAGCAAAGCTTCCAGTCCTGGTTCAGGACAACGTGCCTGTGAATATTTTGTTGGGAAACGATTTGGTCGAATTGGGGACGATCACGGATGGTCTACCCATGGCTACTGTGGCAGTCACCCGATTGCAGGTCACACAGGGTCTGGCTGCGAGCCTGGTACCCTTGCCAACGGGGAAACCCAAGGCACGAAAGAAACGGAGGAGTAAGAAGGCCACCTCTGTGGAGGGAGCCCCTACTCCTCCCGCTGTTCCGACAGCACCCATTGCGATCCATGCTCCGGACGGGCCGGGTCCAGTGGTAAATCCTGTCTCAACTCCTGTGGGAGACGAGCCAGAAGACTTTCCTGTGGGAGAGGCTCTTAACCTGGAGGATCATCCCGACCTTCAATGCTTGTTGGCTGAAGGGGGACTCTCCCGAGCGGACTTCTGTAAGGGACAGAGAGAGTGCGACTCTCTCGAGGGTCTGAGGACACAGGCCCTGTCCCAGGCACAGGGAGAAGTGCCTAGGCCATTTTGGATTTATTGGGAGGGTGAGCTCCTTGTTAGTGAGCCCACTAAGCCTGAACCTGGTGCCCTCAAGAGGTTGGTGGTACCCCAGGTTTACCAGCCCTTCCTGCTGCAGTTGGCGCATGAGGTGCCCTTGGCTGGTCATCTTGGTACCAAGAAGACTAAGCAGAGGCTCTCTGATTTCTACTGGTCCGGGATGGGAGTAGAGGTGGAGTCCCACTGCAGGACCTGCCCAACTTGTCAGTTGTCTGGCAAGACTGGAGGCAGAGTCATCGCCCCACTGCAACCGTTGCCAGTGGTGGGCACACTGTTTGAGAGGGTTGGCATCAACATCGTCAGTCCCCTTGACCCTCCCACGTCGGGTAGACATCGGTTCATCCTAGTTTTGGTAGATCATGCCACCAGGTACCCTGAGGCTATAGCCCTATGGACGGTTACGGCCAAGGTGGTTGCCAGGGCTCTCCTGGGCATTTTCACCCGTGTTGGATTCCCTAAGGAGGTTGCCCCTGATAGAGGATCCAACTTCATGTCGAGTTACATGAAAACCATGTGGAAAGAATGCAGAGTAACTTACAAATTCTCCACCTCTTACCACCCCAGACCAACGGTTTGATGGAGAGATTTAACAAAACTCTCAAAGGCATGTTAGGCGCCTTTGGCAGAGCCCCTCAGGAAGAAGTGGGATCTTCTCCTGCCATGCCTGCTGTTTGCTTACAGAGAGGTACCTCAAGAGGGTGTTGGTTTCAGCCCCTTTGAGTTACTCTTTGGACATCTTGTGAGGGGGCCCCTAGCCTTGATCCGAGAAGGTTGGGAGGCCACCCCTCCAGGTCCCGCCAAGCAAGTGGGGGGACTATGTGTTAGGCCTCAGGCGGAGGATGACACAGATGATGGGTCAGGCAACAGCAAATCTTAAGGCCAGCCAGGAATTGAATAAGTACTGGCATGACCTTAAAGCATCGCAAGTGGATTGGACTCCGGGACAGGAGGTCCTCGTGATGGAGCCTACCAAGCCTCGGGCATTGGCGGATAAATGGACTGGACCCTTCAGGATAATCTCCAAGATGGGCAAGGTTAATTATCTGGTTGACATGGGAACCTCTGGGGTAGCCCCTCAGATATTCCATGTTAACAGGCTCAAGCCTTTCCACAGGCAGGTCAAAGTCTCTTGCCTCTTGCTAGCTTCAGGGCAAGAAGAGGATGAGAGTGAGCCCCTTCCTGATTTGCTGCATAGCAACCCTCAGGATGGCTCCGTGGAGGGAGTGCATCTCTCTCCCAATCTGACGACAGAGCAGCAGAAGGCCTGCTGGGCTTTGCTCTGACAGTACGCCTCTCTGTTCTCACTGACACCAGGCCTTACACCGTGGTATAGGCACAAGATTGACACTGGTGACAGTGTGCCTGTCAAAAGCAGGTGCTACCGTATGTCAAATACCGTCAAGAACCACATCCAGGCTGAGGTCGCCAAGATGTTGGATCTGGGTGTTATTGAACCCTCAACCAGTCCCTGGTCCAGTCCCGTGGTCCTTGTCCCCAAGGCAAGTTCCCAGGCAGGTACCAAGGATTGGAGGTTCTGTGTGGACTACCGAGAAGTCGATGTCGTCACCAAGACTGACGCGCACCCTTTGCCCCGGGCTGATGAGCTTGTGGACAACATAGGTGCTGCCAAATTTGTGAGCACCTTCGACCTTACCTCAGGCTATTGGCAAATAGCTCTGACGGACCATGCCAAGGAAAAGACGGCGTTCTCAACACCAGAGGGACTCTACCAGTTTAGAGTCATGCCTTTCGGGCTGAAGAACGCCCCTGCCACTTTCCAGAGATTAGTCAACCATGTGCTCAGTGGGCTGGAAGCCTTTTGTGTGCCTTACTTACATGACATTGTCGTCTACAGTTCCTCCTGGGAAGAGCATTTGACTCATCTGGATAAAGTGTTGCAGGCGTTAAAAAGGGCTAACCTCACTATCAAGTGCCAGATAGCTCAGGGGAAAGTCACCTATCTTGGTCATGAGGTAGGAGGTGGTCAAATCCAACCTCTTCCCAGTAAAGTACAGGATGTACAGGACTGGGAGACTCCCACTACTCAAACCCAGATGAGAGCCTTTTTGGGCCTCACTGGGTACTATCGCAATTTCATGGCAGACTATGGAACCATAGCTGCACCCCTGACAGCGTTGACTTCGCCCAAGCAACCGAGGAAGGTTAATTGGACTGAAGACTGTCAGAGGGCCTTTGATGGCTTGAAAGGAAGTCTGTGTCGGGCACCGTGCTGTGTGCGCCTGATTACAGCAAGCCCTTTATCGTTCAAACTGACGCCTGCGACACCGGAATTGGAGCTGTCTTGTCCCAGTTAGATGACAAAGGAAGAGAACATCTGATCATCTTCATCAGTAGACAACTTAAGGGTAGGGAACTTAGGTGGGCTACTGTTGAGAAGGAATGTTTTAGTATTGTTTGCAGCCTCAGGCGTTTTAGACCCTACCTTACTGGGTCTACCTTCAAGTTCCAAACCGATCATAAGCCCCTGAAGTGGCTTATGCAGATGAAGGGTGAAAACCCGAAACTGCCCAGGTGGTCCATTAGTCTGCAAGAACTAGACTTTACCATTGAGCACAGGCCAGGGAAGAGTCACGATAATGCAGATGGCCTTTCCAGAAGGTATGTTGACCGTCTGGATGAGGGTGTCTATCCCGTGGGAGATTAGGCACCCTCCACCTCAGTCTAGGGGGGGCGACTGTGATGCTGGAAATGCATCGGAGGGACAGGGCCTCCGTATCCTTGTCCTTTACTGTTTTTTATCGTGTGTTCTGTCGTGTTTTCCGCGCAGGAGTTCATGTGGGATCCCTGGCGGTGCAGCTCTCTCTTCTTTGGTTTGGTGAACGGACCCGTGGGATACCCTTATGGCACCCAGGGGTAGGGGTACAACCCTGTGCCCCTAGTGTATGTTTTTGGGAACCTGTGTGTGACCCACAGAGCAGGGTACGGGCTGGTGGCAGCTCCGTGCTGAAATGACTGGTGCCCTGAGCATCCTCCATTTTGGGATGCCCAAAACCTGTCATTGGAATCGGTAGATTGCTGATGGAGACAAAATGGAAATGGAGACCTTCGACAGGCTGCCGACCCGATACGGGGACTGCTGCAGAACTCCAAGGAGAAGCGCCCTGACTGTTGTCCGCCACTGTCGCCGACCGCCGTCGTCTACTGGAGCCGCCGTGCTCCCGTTGCCTAAGAACTTAATCGATCCAAGGACGCTCTCGTCCGCATCGTCGCCGCTGTATCCTGCTGGAGAAGGCCTGACCGTCGACGCGCCGAGGAGCATCCACCGGTGGGATTCCCACCACCCAAAGACCACAGAGACGCCGACGACCCGACGCCCTTGCTGGGCCACAGTTCTTCAACTCTTTGTGGTCCAGAACTATCGACACAGAGGTGCCCCGCACGCCTCTTCCTTGCAGGATGTTTACGCTTCCCCGTCAACGAGCACCGCTAGGAACGACACGGCCACTTCACCGTCGTAGCTCGACCTGTTCTCCGTCGGACATTCGACGACCCGTGACTCCTGCCTGAAAGGGAGGACACTCAGGAAGGGTTATCGATTTCCCCGACGCGGAACGCTACAACACCAAGGTACTTTGGGGTTGCAGAACTATTGGGAAGTCTAAGGGTGAACAATATATCGACTGAGCTTGTTTCTTTCTTCTACAGGTTGCCCAGGTGGGGGGATCTCCACACAGAGCTGTGTTTAACGGTAGTTACCAGTATTCTGCCTATTGCTCAACCATCCTGCTTTCCTTCCCCTCTCTACTGCTGGTTTCCTCTTTATTTTGATCTGTGTGTCATTCTGACCATATGCACTTGAACAAGATCGGGTAACGTTAGTGGTACCACTTTAGAATTGTACATATTTACCATTGTTGATTTTTCGGAGCACAAAGTGAGTTATCGTGATTGTGTATATGACTTTGAATATTAATTATATAAAGACTGTCTTTTAACCGATACGGTGTGTGGAAATTCCTTCGTGGGTGCTCAGGGACTACACTGTAATTAAGAACCAGCTCGCATCACCTCCTGAGAAGCTAGGCCTTGATTGCTCGACCATAGCTACCGTATAGAGAATCTTGGCTTGGGTCCTCTGTGCCTCTCCTCTGCCATATAGAGAGCAGAAGTACAGCCACCCCTCCAGTCTTTATAGTCCTCCGATACTATTGATAGAGGAAGACTGTCTAGGTATGCCTCTATTTTAGGAAGGGTAGCTGTAGCAGAGTTGGCATAGAGCGCAGAGTCGAAGGTGTGAAACACATGGTTCACTTCAACTGTAGAGTTGAACTGTCTACTCTACACCTGAACTCTACGACGCGTCTTGGACTGATGGGATCCGTTGGCTGCTGTGTGCTTGTTTGTCCATCCCAGCCAGTAAATTCCCCTTCACCGTACTTCCTAGCCTGGCCTGGGTTGTCAAGGAATTTCAGTACCCTCTCAACATGCACTCAGAAGTTGTCCATCTCTGATCTAATTTCTCCCTCGCACTGTCTGGTCTGGAAGCACCTATCTGCTCTAGGTGGGATAAGTTGGTTTCGCTAGAGTGGATGTCCCTGCGTATCGTTTTGAGAATACCTGATTCCGTTGCCAGAGCAACCCCACGCATATAAAAGGCCTCCCAGAGGGTTTCGACACTGTCCATCGAACCTGTGTTTATCTCAATTATTCGTCCATCTGTTTATTTATATCGGCTGCGAAGACAGAGTCCGAGAGTAATTGCGGCTTGAGGTGCCACTGTCTGTGCCTCACCAGTGCCTCCCTAAGTAGTGTGATGGGGGAATGATCTGAAAACGTCCTGGGTAAAATGTTGGTTTTAGTGCGGTGGACAATTAATGTATCGGACACCCACCACAGGTCAATTCGGGAGTGTGAATCATGGACGGTGGAATAAAAGGAGTATTTGCGTTGTTTAGGATTAAGTGTCCTCCAGGCATCCACCATCCCCATTTCACCCAGAGAGCAGACTTCATGAGATGTCAGGGCCTGGATACGGACTTGTCTAGGTCGATGTTCATTATGGTATTGAAATCGCCCAAAATATTACGGGAACCAAGGAATAAAGCATAATCAAACCTACTAGCTCAGCAAAGAAATCCGGGTCATCAACATTTGGGCAGTACACATTAAGCAACAGGACTTCTTGGCTATAAAGGATGCCTCAGAGCAGAGCATACCGACCTAAGGGGTTGAGGTGAGACTTAATGTGGGTGAATTGCAGGGATGTATGGATGATGGCCATGACCCTCCTACTTTGGGAGGAGTACGAGATGTAGTAGCGCTGTGTGCCCCAGCTCTTAGCAAATCTCTCATTATTTGATGTCAATGCATGAGTTTCCTGTAGAAACAGAATGTGAACCCTATGCCATTCTGCGTATTGCTGGAGTCAGCGTATCTTTGTCAGACTACCAAGCGCCCGCACATTCCAACTCATAAAGTTTATGGATTCAGTTGCCATCAGGCCAAGGTACGATGTAATGGTCAGGTTGCGTCGGCCCAGACCCCGAACATTTTAGTAAATTAAATGGTCAAAACTCTTCCTTGTCAACATTAACACTCATGTCAAGTACTTTTCCTTTAACTGTAACAAAATTACCACCGGCGACCCCCAACCCCCTCTCAATCAGGGGAGTGATCACCCCCGTAGCACAACCCAACAACACTTGCAACATTGCATGGGGGGCCTCTGGGCCGTCAGCGGTCCGGCATCAACATAGCTCAGAATTGCATACTCAACATAGTATTAGGTGCGATTTCCGTTTGTTCAGTCACCATGCTGGCTAGAAAGTGTTAACAGCAAAGTGTATGAAAGACATTGTGCGATTAGGCGCCATCCATGGAATTATAGTAGTTAGGATCTGGATATTAGGTTAAGCAAGAAGAGAGTACAGTAGTTTCGATTATGCCGGGAAATGCTCGTCTATGAGTCTCATGACCTCTTCCGGCATGGGGAAAAAGTAAACCTTATTGCAGTGCTCTATTCTCAGCTTAGCTGGAAAGAGCATAGCATACTTCACGTTAAGGTCACAGAGTCTCTTTTTGGTTGCCAGGAAGGATTTTCGCTCATGTTGCACACTCTCCTTGAAATCAGGATATGACTGTATCTTGTTGGAACCCAAAAGCAGCTCCCCTTTGGTTCTTGCTGCTCGGAGTAGGGCATCTCGGTCCAGGTAACTAAGCACCCAGGCAATAAATGGGTGGGGTGGGGCACCAGGCTTAGGGGCAAGTGTACGGTGGACCCGCTCAATTGTGAAGTCTGGTGACAATTTGGGATTGTCGAGCAATGACAGTATGGTGCGCTCCACATATTCCTCCATCGGCTCCATGATGTTAT